>NC_134056.1:6525120-6846834 GCF_965140245.1 Athene noctua | reverse complement strand
AGTAATCCATTCCAGTGGATCCCACAGAGGAGCCAGTATCAGTTAAATGTTCTTTTGACAGGATTTCTGATGCGTAGTATTGATGAATGCAAAAAAATGCATCAAACTGCTGGTGTGTGCACTTGGAAGCAGGGAGTGTTTTGATAGGGAAAAGTTCTTGTATTACAGGCTGCTAGAGTCATGTATACTGAATATATGTAAAGCACATCAGGACTTGTCTTAAAAGAAAGTAATTATTTTACTATCTCAAGATAGTGATCTTTACTGATAATCTGATTGCTTTTCAGGGAAAGAAGTTTAATTCTTTAAGCTTCATGTAATTGTTTTAAAAAATATGCTAAAATCTTCTGTATAGAGCTGAATGTATCTTTTACATTCACATTTTTAAATCCCTGAAAACATGTTTTGGTAAGGGAAATGCTGACAGCTCTTGCGTGTCTGCCCTGGTGGCACCGCTGTAATTCCTGTTTAACCCACCTCGATACCGCTGTTTCCAGAACTTGAATGATGTTGCTGACATCATCGTTGTTGCACTGCAGTGTCTATAAATATCTGCAGTTGTATATTCACATTCAAATTTTAGTGTACCCTTTGTATAATTTGTCTGGGGAAGGCTAATCATTTTAGATTGAAAGATGAGAGTAATAAGTTTGTTTTGGGTTTTTTTTTTGTCTTAAATTTACTATTTTGCTGTCTTTTTTTTTTTAAAAGAAATACCACCACAGTGCTACAGTGTGAGGAAGCATTTCTGATTACTTTTTCAGTTAGACCTAAGCTGATGAGTGGCTTTCTAAAGTTAGTCTTGCAGCCTAACAGTACAGTGACAAATGCCTTCGGGACAGTTTAAGTTCCACTGGTTTGGAGATGTCTTTGCGCTGACGCCTGCTTTGGCTGTTGGGAAGGCCGAGGCTCTGGGCAGGAGCTGGCTGGTGCCTCTCCTCCTGCCTGCGCTGCCTGGAAGGTTTGCTCTGCCTGACCTTATCAGCAGGCACAGGCAGCGTCGGAGGGGCCAGAGGCAGCAGCGACGTGGGGAATGTTGTCTCTGCGCACAGCGCCAGGGACGAGGCCCCTTATCTGGGGTTGGGCTGGGCATTCACGTATTTCACGTTAAAAACATAAAGCCCAACTTCTTGGTGGTGGTTCTCTCGCTGGGGGCACAGAGGTGTATCACAGGTGATGTCTTGAACCAAGAAGGTTTAAAAACATCTGTTTTGTATTTAAGGGGGGTACTGCAGTTTGAATGTGAAAACATCAGGGGTAGGCTGCATCATTCTGCAGCATCGATGACTTTAGAGTTCAGAGCTCCCCAGTGACTGCTGATCGCACTCTGGCAGAGCACAGACTTGCTGACGTCAGCTGATCCGCTGCAGGAAAGAACAGTCTATTATTGCAAGACCAAAGCACTTCTTTTACAATTGACTAGCTCGACTTACTGTAGTTATAAAAGGAGCCTTTCTTTTAACGAATTCCAGCAAAAAGATGAGCCAGATTGCGTGACTTGTGTGGTGAGAGGCAAACGAGCTACCAGGCTAAATTATAAGAGGTCTCCTATTTGTTTTTTAAAAAAGGAAAAAGAATTTTTCATTATAATTTATTTAGGTTTTTTCATTATTTAATAATTTAAATAATTTAAAAATTTGAAGTGATTTAAAATCACCTGGGCTGTGGAAGTATATTTCTGATACTGAAATATAAGTTGACAGCAAAAAACTGTACAGCATTCCAAAGACTAACTAGGATTTCATTTTCTCCCAGTAATGTCCATAGCCAGAGTAAGCTGAGAGACAGTCTACAGTTGTCCAATACATTTAGACTAACTGCCACTTTTATTCCTGAGCACAGTTCAGCTTAAAAGAAATGGTGTTGGAATTCAAACACAGTGTTGACAGTACAGGAAGAGAAGATTTTAGCAATAACTTGCTCTGCTGGAGGAAAAAGGCCGTTTGAAACAGGGCTTGAAAAAAAAGCTGCTTTCTCAAGAGATCAGATCTGTAGTTGAGCTCAAGTTATGTTCAGGGTTTTGATCTTTTAACACTCAGATACACTAATCAAGTGGAGCCTTTGGTACCACTGCCAGGTGAAACCTGCACTTCATTTATATAATACAGTCTACACAGACTGGTTGTTGTTTGGTGGGGTTTTTTGGGGGTTTTTTTTGCCCTCTTTTGATAATAATGAGTGAAACGCCCAGGCCTGGAAGAGAAAGGAAAGCTGAATTTTCTGTCTTTCCTTAAACTGCCGCAATGCAGTTGGGGCTCAGAGTTCACGGGAGTAACAACTGCTGCTGAAATGGCTGTCCTCTCGCAGGGTGGGACTTTGGAAGAGAGCTCAGGAATGTGTGAATTCGCCCCCATATGTTTCTTTCTGTCAGATGGTCCCTTTATAAGAGCTTGGAAACCAAACAGAAAACACGGCCGTATAGATCACTTTCCAACCTGTGGAGTTTTTCCACACAATTATGCAAGATACCTGTCTAATTAAAGCACGTAGCTAAATAATGACTAAATAACAATTTAATATTTAACAAGGTATTTTATGAGATTGCTTTTGTCTTTTAGTATGCAGTTGTAGACTGGGTTTCTTCCCTATCTTTGATAGGATCGATGAGAAGTACATTTAGCTTGATGCTTACAGAATTTATAATAAGAGCATGAAGTGAACTATACATGTAAACACTTGTACATCAAGACATTAATTGCATAATTGTTCAAGCACGGAGTGTTTATTGCAACAGCTTCTTGATGTGCAAAGTCAGTTGTCAAGTAAGTGGGTAGATATCCAAACTCTGATGACAATAACGATACTATTTTTTAAACTTATGATACAGTTCTGTTCTAATGCACAGACCTCTTACTGAAAATCAAATTGCTCTTTGAAAGTAGAGGAACTGAAAATTAAAGGTTATTCTAATTTTAATAGAAAGGAGATCGAACAACTGACTACTGTTCTACTTTCTCTCCGTGGTAACTAACAGGGTTTAGTATCTAAAAGCAATGTGCAAGGGTTTTCAGTCGGAGCAGTCAGAGCAAGGGCACTGGTTACATGAAATGCTCCTTGACTGACTTGTCTAAGGTCAGATCTACCAAGCACTGTGAGCCTTTGTATTGGCTTTTGAAGGGTTTTGTAGGGAGTGGCAGGATCACTTTGTAACTTTTTTTAATTGTCTGAGAGAACAGAAAGGAAGTGGGTTACACAGAGGTGTGTGTGTGTATTTATATGTGTATATATACATATATATTTGTGTAATGTATTTATATTCTTTATATATTTATATATTTTTTTATATATTTATCATATATATACATATATGTGGACCAGTTAGCTGTTGTTTAAAGAACAGTAATATACTCACTTTGGTTTATCTATATTGAGTATTTTAAATAAAATGTTTCCAGATTTTATGTTGTACAGGAAACATTTTATGTCTGTGTATCTACTATATATATCTGTGCACAGAAACACGTTTTTGACACTTGTATTAGACACTTGCATGCTACAGTTCAGGATGACCTGGCCTTTGTATGACTGCAGCCATATTTTTCCAAAATGAATAGGTGTTTAATGTCTTTGCAAATATTTCTTTCCTGTTATTTTCTGCTAGAAGTGTGCTTTTATTGATTTATATTTTATATACATACCTTCACACACAGGGTAAGACTGTAAGTAAACCACATGTGAGTTTAAAAAAGCGGGCTTCTCTTTCATGGATCTCTTCCTACCCTACCATTGTTTTATAATACAAACAAAATGGGGTTTTTTTGGCTTTCAGAAAATGGATCCGAGTGGTGTAAAAGTGTTGGAAACAGCAGAAGATATCCAAGAAAGGCGTCAGCAGGTTTTGGACCGTTACCACAGGTTCAAGGAACTATCTTCTCTAAGGCGCCAAAAACTTGAAGATTCCTATCGATTCCAGTTTTTCCAGCGTGATGCAGATGAGCTTGAAAAATGGATCCAAGAGAAACTGCAGATAGCATCTGATGAAAATTACAAAGACCCAAGCAATTTACAGGCAAGTCCTACTGCCATTTTATGTTTCCTGTACTATTAATTTTAGGGTGTACCAGGTCAATGGTCTGGTCATAGACAGAGCAAACCATAAATGTAACTTGGTCTGAGAGTGGTGAGGAAAGATGGATACAAATACCCTCAGCCTTGCAAAGTGTTCTTCAAAAGCCTGGTTTCTTTGCTGTTATAATTGGAATATTTCTAATAGTGGATTAGATGTTAAATCAATGTAGAAAAAGTTACTTGATACAATGTAATGTAAAACCAGCTTTGTTTAATTTTAGAATTTGTTGGACACTGGTTCTGTAAATAAACGTGAATTAACTCTTATTGTTTCCACAAAAAGAAGGTATTTATAGAAAACATACTTGTGTGGGTGGAACTAGCTGATGGGCTCTCAGATGTTTGAACACTCTGGTGTACAAGAGTAAACACAGTAATGAAATAACTAAAATTGTGATGTTTGAATCCACCCTTGAAACATATGATACAATTATCATTTCAACAGTGTTATTTATTGTTTGTTTGTTTGTTTGTTGTTACTGAATACTAAAAATACACTGGAAATGTGGAGGAGGGCTGTGCACCAAATCTCAGTCACATTCTTTGATGTTTTACTTGCAGGGGAAGCTGCAGAAGCATCAAGCCTTCGAAGCTGAAGTGCAGGCCAATTCAGGGGCTATCATTAAACTGGATGAGACTGGAAATCAGATGATTAATGAAGGCCATTTTGCATCTGAAACCATAAGAGTGAGTTTTAAAACTTTTTTTGTTGCCTCTTACAGGCTTTTCCTTAAACACATTGTGCATCTTGCATGGATAACTCTATATTCTAAAACACTTTTTAAATTCTATAGATATATGATTAGTGAAATCACAAAATTATTTGTATTTGTAAAGCTTACAGATATTCTCTTTCATGAGCACCCAGCTCATCTTTTCTTGAATCCAGTTCTAAGGTGAACTTGTCTGCCGGTGGAGTCCAGGAACTTGGACTGGAAAATCATTAGTAATTCAAAGATGTGTTGAAAGTCACAAAACAAATGATTAATTATATTTGTGTTTCTTCCCAAAATGGCACAAGGGGTATCAAGAAGCAGCACATTCACAAGGCCTGCTCTCAGGGGTGTTGACCACTAATCTTTTTGCTTATATATAGCATTTTAATTTTCTGCAATGATAATCATAAGTAACACAAGCCATGGTACCAGTCAATTTCAGACATCTCATTTCTGTGTGCTCTGGCTCAGATCAGGCCTCTGCTGATCTTTATTTTCTGGTTAAATTGTACTGGCCATAGGTTTGAATCTCGAATTCATGTTCCACGGCTTTTCTGTGAGCTCCAAGTACCGTGCTCTGTCTGCTTTGTTTATCCGGCAGTGAACATCCCTTAGGACAGCTGCTTCCTCAGTAACAAGCAGCAAGCTTTCTTCAAATCCTTTTCTGAGATCTACTGTTGTCTTTCTCTTTCTCTCTTAAGTTTCCCAACCTGTGTAATGCAGTGACAAAAATCTTTGCTGCTGCACTAGATAGCTTTACATCTGACAGTATTGAGTGATTATCAGTGTTTTAAAATGTCTGAGAAAACTGTAAATTCTACGTAATGACTTGCTAGTTATTTTTTACTCCTTCTCTGTATTCTTATTTTCTCTGGTTTGTTAAGTGTTTTCTCTCTCATTCCCACACACATGTGCACACTCATACTGCACCAGTAAACACTTTTATTCTGCATACCAGCTTCCTTTCTAGGACTCATTTTGTTAAATCTGCTGTTTCTGGGCCTCACTTGTTCCAGTCCCAGTAATGGCTGCATTTTTCTTTACTGTTGAAAGCTTTTTTCTTTATAAGATTGGGATGTGAGCTGTTACAGCTTTTCAATAGGAGAAGTTGTGTGATATTTTTGTAGTGATTATCAAACTTAACTGATACATTCAACATTTCATTGTAACGAAGAAAAGATGGTGACTAAGAAAGCAGAGATTTTTTTTTAATACATTGTAAAAAAAAAAAAATCTCTGAGGTAATGGTATTTTAGAAATTGCATTGTGATCATACAACCTTTACCACAAATAGAGGAAAAAAAAAAAAAAATGCTTTGCAGTTGTGTGATCTTAAACAATAGTGTATCTTAGCTGGTCAATGTAAGTTGTTATTTGTGTTTGGAGTGGTAATTTGCCTTTTAATGGTTCAGTCTTTCACGCCGTACCGGACTGCGCAGCGCCCAATAGTAACGGCTACCCAAGTTGGGTCCCACATACGAGTAGGTGAAACTTCTGGCTGTGCAGTGCAACTTCTTTATGCAATGTCTTCTTTCTTCCTTGGTTGGCAGTTTGCACTATCCTTTTGGGCAGCGCTAGAAAATAGTGTGGACTCTTTCCTCCCTCGAAACCTACCTAACTGAACTTTCTAAGTGGATTAAATGGGTATCCACCCATGCTAGATGTTCAAAAGCTTCTCTAGCGTGACTTTCAAGTTTCAGATCTTGATGAGCAAAGCGTTATAGATGATGGGTGGAGCAGATACTTTCCTGTTTTACAAGTTGTGTTTCTGTGTGGGAGTGTGGTTTTTCTTTTAATTGTCTATAAACTATATGGTTGCTCCCAACAGTTCTGAAAGGCAGAGTGCAGACAGAGAGGGACTCAATATTAAAACTAGTAATTTCTCCTAGTATTTCAGTATAGTCTTACTTAACAATGTTGGGTAAATATATTAACTGACTAGTGCTAAGAGAAATGGTTAAAATACTGTAAAGTGGCACAAGTTTGTCTTGAAACAAAATGTGTGGTGTTAAAAATAAATCCCCAAATGAAGACGAGGTTCACTTATTGGGAGTTGACTTCCACGTAAAAGACTGAACATTTGAAGGGGACAGCAGCAGATCTTTGGTCTGACTTCACTTAGCATACCATTTAAATCAAATTTTATCTCAAAATGTTTACCTCATATTAATGTAAACATAACTATTTGATAGCTTAATTAATAACAAGTTTTTAAATACTCAGTTCAGGCATTTCTAATTTTGTGTTATATCGCTTTACATCATTTGAAAACTAATGACTGGAGATGAAATTGTTATGAGGTTTGTCCATCCTTTGTCTAAAGTAAGGTTTAGGATGTACAACTTCAGGAAAAAAGATCTATTAAGGTCAGGAAGGGAATAAATCCAGTCTTGTCTGATACAGGATTTTAATAAGAACATCCTATTGTTCTAGACTCGGCTACAGGAGCTGCACCGACTATGGGAATTACTGTTGGAAAAGATGAGAGAAAAGGGAGTCAAACTGTTGCAAGCACAGAAGCTGGTGCAATACTTACGGGAATGTGAAGATGTCTTGGACTGGATCAATGACAAGGTATATCATTACCTGCCTTTGCTGTGTTTTTGATGGGAAATTTGATGTGTTTGTGTGGAAACTTTCTATCAACGTATAGTTGCTGGAGTTCGGGCATTCAGAGAGCTTTTATTAAAGGTGTCTATACATTTTATTTAGTTTATTCATATTGCATAAACAGTAGGTATGTAAACTACTATTCCTTCTTTTGCAGTCACAAAAAATAGGTAGTAGACTTAAGAGGAAGCCTGTGTGTCGGAAAGCACATAATCAATTCTTTCTTTGCTTTAAGGAGACCTTCGTGTTTCTCGTAGTAATAAATTTTCCTGTAAGGGAAATTTACAACATATTAAAGCAAATGTTTTTTATAAATGTTCTAAGTTATCTGTTATAGAAAGCAGCCAGCCTAACCAGCAAGCAGTGTGTACATAGTTGCTTATTGATTGGAATATCTTTAGATATACATTGCACAGACATTAACTTCAGGAGAACTATTGGTTCTTGATTTTTTTTTTTTTTTAACTCTGAGGAAGCAGACCACAAACCACACTATCAAGAAAAAAAAGCCACAAAATGATCACAAAGGTTTTCTTAATGATGGTTTGCTATTCTGTGTCAATGGGTTCAAACTGTAAACCCTGCATAACTGTTACTGAATATGACAGTGCACTTTCCATAAAGAAATCTTGTATCAGAACCCTACGACAGGTGCTCATAAACAGTCTAAAAACGTAAACAAATTCTAGTCCCCGTGTGTACTCTGAAATAGCATGGACAATTATTTTGTGGTTTTAAAATTATCTTTTTTTCTGTACATGTTTTCTTTCAGTAATTTAGGTTGTTGTAGATCATTGTGCACAGAACAGAAAGCTTATGATAGAAAAATCGGTTTTATTCAGTAACGTGGAAAATGAATAAGAACAAGCAAGATGAAAAAAAAATACTCTTAGTGATCTTGCATGTTTTCTGCAATAATGGACAGATGTTGAGGGGAGGAAGTGGGAGTGGAGTTTAATGGAGGAAGCTTTGACCTATTCAAAATTAGGACACTTTGCTTCCTGATTTTTAGTAGCGATTTTCTATAGGATATACTGAAATTTACATTTTTTTTCCTCAATGTGGTAGGAAGCAATAGTGACCTCAGAAGAGCTTGGGCAGGACTTAGAACATGTTGAGGTTTTGCAAAAGAAGTTTGAAGAGTTCCAGACAGACCTTGCAGCTCATGAAGAAAGAGTTAATGAAGTGAACCAGTTTGCTGGCAAACTTATCCAGGTAAACATTCATGTGTGTTGAAAATCACTCTTGGCAAGTCTGGTATAACACAGCAAGCTTTTGTCTGCAACTACTGCTTTTCCTCCCTGGTTTGGTAGCAGATATTTAAGCTTTACTCTGCATGTGCCTAGATACTTGGTTATCATTTGATTCATTTGTTCTGCTGAACGGTTTGAGTAACTGCTCCAGCTGAGAATGTTCCTGAAAATATGGAGAGTAGTGATTAGTAAGAGAGACTGTTGTATTTGGGATTAAATGAATTTCCCTTGGACAACCAGGATTGGTGCATCTTCTCTTCTGGTATGTTATCTAGGGCTTGATCAAGGTTGGACAGAGGGCAGGAAGGTATTGCGTTCCAGGGGAAAAAAAAAAAAGATGCTGTATACAGCCCTCTTCCCATTGACTAATTAGTGCATAGGGAAACTTAAACTACTACAAGAGTATTGAATGTTTACACAGTGGGTTTCAGGGAAACTACTGAGTTGAGTGATTGTCTGAAAAATACAGTAATGATAAACTGATCTCTTGAAAAACTGTGGTGTTTCAAGGTTTTGTTGATGGATGTAAAATCACAGAACATATACGAAAATGACATTTTTTTCTTTGCTTGCTAGGAACAACACCCTGAAGAGGAACTGATAAAGTCCAAACAGGACGAAGTAAATGCAAGCTGGCAGCGTCTTAAGGGGCTTGCCCTTCAGAGGCAAGGAAAACTCTTCGGGGCAGCTGAAGTGCAGCGCTTCAACAGGTATGATCTTGGCTGGATCTGCTGAAGTGATGTAATATTTTGTGATGTTTAATGATGTTCAGCTGCATACAGTAGTATGGGAAGAGCTATGGTTGTCTGTTATGTTTTTGCTTTACTTTTCCTCATGACTTATTGAATGAGGACCTTGTTTTAGAATTGCCTTAGAATAGTCATTCTGATTTAGCTTTTCAACACTTGGCATTTTTGTTCATTCCTACTAATGGCAGTTTTACTTCCCTTACCCCTGAGGGCTTTTTCCTCCAATTCCTGTCCTACATGAGCCTTTTAAGGTTGGTTTTTTTTTCATATGGATGTCAGGTCAATTGTTCTGGGGGTCTGTGAGCAGTGTCTTCCTATCCTCCTCTCCATCTACAGCATTTTGACATGTGCTGTAATTAAGTTGGAGAAGGGCTCAGAGTGGGAAATGGACCTAGTAGGTGATGGTGCTCAGTGGTGCTATAATTCCTTGGTTGCATCTGGTGACGCCATCTGAAGAATGGCCTGTCAATATGCTTTGAGTTTTTTTGAGATTTAAGAAGTCTATCTTGGGGGGGGGGAATTGGGGAGGTTTTTTGGGTTTGTTTTCTTTTAAAGGATGATTGTAGTTGGCTGCAGTGTGTATATATCTGGGTTTGTATGCCAGTACGTCTGGCGTACATACAGGAAAATATTCTGCTTTCTTCCTTTTTCCATACAAGATAGACTGCTTTCAATTTGTGCTTTGTTTTGAAGGGATGTGGATGAAACAATCAGCTGGATTAAGGAGAAAGGGCAGTTGATGGCCTCAGATGATTTTGGCAGAGACTTAGCCAGTGTGCAGGCTTTATTGCGTAAGCATGAAGGCCTGGAAAGAGATCTTGCAGCTCTGGAAGATAAGGTATCCATACGAGATGCATTTTACCTACAGTTTAAACTGAATAACCTGCTTGTAAAAGGCTAGAAGCTTACTCACTGTTTGTGACTGGGTTTAGGTTAAGGCCCTTTGTGCAGAAGCTGACCGTTTGCAGCAGTCTCACCCTATAAATGCTTCTCAAATTCAAGTGAAACGGGAGGAGCTGATTGCCAACTGGGAACAGATCCGAACTCTGGCTGCAGAGAGGCATAGTCGCCTTAATGACTCCTACAGGTAGGAATGCTGTCGTGCTGAAATGACCTTTCTTCCTTATTCAGATTTGACAGGGCTCTTGGGAGGAGAAGAAAGGGATGCTGTTTCCAAAATTTTTGGATGATTCCGGTGTTTTCAGAAGCAGTCTTTGTTCACCAAATTATATTTTATACTAATTTCTTGTAGTAAAAGAAAGACTTATATGATAAATACTTACAGCTTTTGGTCATTCTCTAGATGTTGATCAGTTAGGAAAATAAAACACCTTCATGTTTTAGACATCTGCTTTTTTCCCTATCTGCAGCTTAAAGTACGTTTTATGACTATCTTGTAGTTTTGTTGGGATTTTTTTAACACATGTATTACAAATCTGTTCACTATGGAGTCCTTATGATTCTCTGAAGACTGAAGTATGGTATATTGTTTGATGTATTGTCCTAGAGTAAATGAAGTACCTGTTTCTGTCATAACTGCTTTGTTGCTGTGGGATTTGTCTTCATCTTGTTTCTATACTAGCCTGGCTGTCTGAAACATAATGTGTTAGATCACTGTTGAGAAGCCATACTAAAAAGAAACTTATCCCAGTATGGTGGTTAGTTTACATCCCTTCTGGTTTTGTTTTTTCTGCTGTTTGTTCCCTCCTATAATGCAGGATTTATGGTGGTGGAGACCCACACAAGTAATCATTTTTCCTTTGCCTTCCCTGTCATAATGTCTTCAAACCAATTAACAGCAAATTTAAAAGGGAAGCAGAAAATGATCACTTCTGCTGATAAGTGTTAAGCACATGCCAAAGGCAATAGCTGTAAAGGCTTGCTGAAAGGAATCTGAGAATTTGCTTGTTTTTTTTAAAGGCTGACATGTGCAGTTGAAACTTTCTGTCAGTTCCCTCACACACACTGTGTATGGTTGTGACAGAAGCAGTCGTGTGGACTATCTTGAAACAGTCTGCTTGAGAAATGTCTTTTGATTTCTGTTGTCTTCAATATACAGGCTTGTAGCTAGGAATATTCCTTTTACTTTCGATATAAGTTATATGCAAAACATGTCTTTGAGAAATTGATTTTGAACCTAGCGTGTTCCTAAATTTAAAAGGTGGCTTTTTTTGATTGAGAGCACATTCAGTTATTTAATATTCTGATTGTGTTTTGATATTGTCCTGTTTTGTTTCTATCTGAGGAACAGCTTTTATGTTTATAATCCTTTCCTTGGAGTAAGGATGGAGAAACTATGCAAACAAATTATTCCCAACCATTTTTTTTTCTTTTGCTTCCCTAAGGCTGCAGCGCTTTCTTGCGGACTTCCGAGACCTCACCAGCTGGGTGACCGAGATGAAGGCTCTGATAAACGCTGATGAACTTGCCAATGATGTGGCTGGAGCAGAAGCCCTTCTAGATAGACATCAGGAACATAAGGTATAATGGTTGTACAGCCAAATCCAGCCAGCAGCCCTCAACAACTGATCTGGGTGTCTAACACAGACTCTGAGTCAGAACTGCTGAGGCTGTATCACTAGAATCCTTTGGTCATGCAACTAACACAGTACCAGATTGCTGTCCTGATTTAATATTTTTGTTTCTTGATAGTAGATGTACACTATTAAAAAAGTATTTAAGAGTGTTTATGATGCTTTAGAAAAATAGTTGGACATGATTGTTGGACTAATGACTGTTTTAGTTCTCCATCATGAGGAATTGCTGTAGGTGAGAAGGAATGCAGCTTAAAACCAAGCTTTAGTTTCATTTTAACATATGAATTTATACTTACTTTATCTGCATTGTAAGGTAATACATTTCATTCTAGTTTTCATGTTAAGTGTAATGTCTTTAAAGGTAGTTCAATGTTTATCATTCAGGTGTTTAGACTGTTGTCTCTGCGTTACTTGCAATATCAGTTTTCATATGCTGACTGTTCTAAGATAAACTTGAGTAACTGCTTATTCGTGTCCGCTTTTGTAGGGAGAAATCGATGCCCATGAAGATAGCTTCAAATCTGCTGATGAGTCTGGCCAGGCTTTGCTTGCAGCTGGGCACTATGCTTCTGATGAAGTTAAAGAAAAGGTAAGTTGAGAGCAAGAGCTCCTAAAAGAAGTTTTTTGTCTCTATCTTCTGAGTCCCTTAACTTAAAATTTCCTTTCTTCTTAAGATTGTAAGCTTCAAAGTCTCATCTCTCTAGGTTACAGTGCTTTTTTCATGTGTATAAGTAACGTGCTTTTCAGTCTCAAAATGACAGATTCTATCTATTAGTAGGAACTACTAGAACTATTAGGAACTATTAGTATATCTTTCCTCTGAAAGAAAAATGGGTTAAGTTCAGGTTTGCTATTGAAAGGGTCAGTAAGTATTTAGTATTTCTAGATTTTGGTTTGCCAACTAATGGGGCCTCTCATGAACTCTGCATATTGAAACGCTGGTCAGTCAAGTCAGACACCATAAGTGAGAGTTGATCAAGGAGATTTCAGAGGCTGAGAGCACAGGATGGTTTGCTGAAGAGCTTCTCTTATTGTAATAGGCCTGCAGTCAAAAGAGCAGTTGTCCATTAAATCTCTCTGTGTAGATTTGGAAAAGGAGAGATTTCTGACTGAAGTCAGAACATTGTAGTCACTACTCAAGCTTGATAAGCTGGGAAAAGGCTTGCCCTATGTGACGAGGATGATGTCAGGAACAGGAGAATGATTCTTTATGCAGGAGGTCATTTTCAGTCCAGTGTTAAACCCTTCTTTAGAGTCACAGCTTGATTTTACGTTGAGATGGAAATGAACCAGACTGTTAGATAAAACTATTGTATATTCCTCTTCCCAATCCATTAGTTGACCATCCTGTCAGATGAAAGATCTGCCTTGCTAGAACTGTGGGAGCTTCGCAGACAACAGTACGAGCAGTGCATGGACCTGCAGCTTTTCTACAGAGATACTGAACAAGTTGACAACTGGATGAGCAAACAAGAAGTGAGTGCATATCTTTGAACTCTCCAGATATGGTTGGTTTTCATTTTTGGCTGGTCTTCTGTAGCCTTAAACAGTTGGTATTGACTAGTGGCAGTGATTGTCACTAAACGTGCGCTAGTGAGTGGGGTGCTGGCAGTTATCTGACTGCCCAAGCTGCTACAGTGAGTGTTTCCATCTAATGCTGAAACTACTAGTTGTGACAAATTGGCTTGAGATTGCTTTTATGTCTTAACTCTTGTAAAATGCTGTTTGAATAAGAAGCTAAAAGAATTATTCAGAACCTTTGGCTGTTAGAGGTGTACAGGGAACACCATCCCAGTACATCCTCCTTTACTTTTCCGTAATATCACACAGTAGGAAGCATCACTGGCCATGCTTGAGTTGACTTAGAGCAACTGACCATGGAAACATAAAAATGTGTTTGTTTTCTTACTTCAGGCATTTCTGCTGAATGAAGACCTTGGTGATTCCTTGGATAGTGTGGAGGCTCTTCTAAAGAAGCATGAAGACTTTGAGAAATCCTTAAGTGCCCAAGAGGAGAAAATCACAGTAAGACATTTACATTAGGTGATCACTAAGTGGGCAAGAAATAAGTGAATTTGTTTACTGGGGATGAAACACTGCTGGAGGATGGCAGAGAAGGATGAGGTTTGCTCTGCACAATGATCCGCTGTTATGTGGGATGTATTACCTCTAAATTACGTGTATTATCTCTAAAATGAAAAATAGTGGAAAAGATTGGTTAGGGTTTGATTGCTGCTTCAGAGAGCGGAGTTAACCCGATGCCTGCATATCATACCAGCACAAGTGTGGATGAAGATTTGTCAAAAATCTTCACTCTTCCATGTGTAAGATGATGATAGAGATAAAAAGGGTGTAACAATAGCTACCTTAATGGCTTTCTGTTAGTTTTACTGTGATAAACTTTTGAGAATTAATCTACTAATTAAACTTGCACAAAGAATTTCTATTACACCAAGTAAATGGAAACTTGTTTTCTCTTTAGGCATTAGATGAGTTTGCTACTAAATTGATTCAGAATAACCATTATGCCATGGATGACGTTGCTACACGCAGAGATGCTGTAAGTATCTAAATCAGATTTGGACCGTAGACTTCAAATCGTGTTCTGCTTTATCATTTTAAATGGTATGACTGCAGTATAGGGTAATCAGTGGGGCTGTCCCAAAAGTACAGGTACAGTGCTGGTTCTTAGCTCAAAGACTTTCAAAACCTTTTTTTTCAGCTGCTGAGCCGCCGAAATGCCCTTCATGAAAGAGCTATGTACCGTCGTGCTCAACTGGCAGATTCTTTCCATCTGCAGCAGTTTTTCCGAGACTCTGATGAGCTAAAGAGTTGGGTTAATGAAAAAATGAAGACTGCAACAGATGAGGCATACAAGGTAAAGATGAACATTGGAGTAATTTTAAGGCGATACCAGGCTTAATGTAATCAGTCTAATGATATGAACCAGTGTCAGCCAAAATGTTGCTGATAGTAGGCAGTATTAAAGACGACAGGAGGACCTGTAATTTCTCCCTGACCCCAAGGGGGATTTTCCCATCATTCTGTAATGATACTTATTCAGTAGCTTAAGTGTTCTGATTTCAAAGGCATATATTTGGCACCAAATACTTGAGTGACATCTTGGCATGTATATGAATATAGTCTTGACTATAAAAATTCTTTGGAGATCTATAGGTACTAATTCTGGATTGAAAGGTTCTTTTTCTTTCTTCATCTGTAGGATCCATCGAACTTGCAAGGTAAAGTTCAGAAACATCAGGCTTTTGAAGCAGAGCTTTCTGCTAATCAGAGTCGTATTGATGCACTGGAGAAGGCTGGCCAGAAGTTGATTGATGTCAATCACTATGCATCTGATGAAGTGGCAGCTCGCATGAATGAGGTTATCAGCTTATGGAAAAAACTTCTGGAGGCCACTGAGCTCAAAGGTACAGCTTGATCAGAAGAATATGGGCAATTCTTTTTCTGGAGAGCTTAGGTGGGAGAAGACAGGAAGTGAGTTAAATGAAGTGGAAAACCTAAGTCATCTTTTCCTCTTGCCGCTCTGTCTCGGTCAGGTATAAAGCTGCGTGAAGCCAATCAACAGCAGCAGTTTAATCGCAATGTGGAAGACATTGAGCTGTGGCTGTATGAGGTAGAGGGACACTTGGCTTCTGATGATTATGGAAAAGATCTCACTAATGTTCAGAATCTTCAGAAGAAACATGCCCTGCTAGAGGCAGATGTTGCTGCCCATCAGGTAGGGGGAATAATTTTTCTTTCTGCCCTTTTAGATCTCCTCACGCAAAACACTCCAGAGACCTTAGCAGGTCTGTATTTTCATAACTTTTGTAGCTTTTGGGCTTTACAGTTATTTATCAGAAATCATTTCGAACTGAAGCATAAATTGTGTGTCCATAAGAACAATATCTTCAGGACCTGGACAAAAAAAGCTTTCTGGAAAAGTAAAATAATTCCATACTGTGACCTGCTGACAGCACAGCATTGTTTTGTGCTGTGAATACCAACTTAAAAAGATGTGCTGTGCTTTGCATAGGAAATAATTCCCCTTTAGGCTCTCCATTGGCAAACAGCTTATTCTTGTTCAGTTTGTTTCCCTGTAGCTCTAAGAAATGGGAGGGGAGGTAGAACAGATCAGTTTTTAAATGTAGAACTTTACAGCAAATGGTTCCTTCATTTGCAAATGATCTTTAGGGGAATTAAATCCACAGCCAGACAGCAACGTCTGGGTTCCCACAACTGGAATTATTAGTTGTTAATAATTAAAAAACTGTTTGTCTAGAGTAGCACACCTGTAAAATTAATGTAGTTTCAGGAATTTTTTGTTTATTTTATGAAATTGACAGATTAAAACCAATTACATTTGCTTAATGTGCTGAATATTATCCCGGATATAATCATTGCACTGGCAGTGTGCAGCTGGGGCTCTGTTCTTCTGTCACAATATAATTTATTAACTAAGACCTGAAAACATTTTCTGTCACTGCAGCCATCTTACAGAAATTCTGACATAATGCTATTGCTGAATTAATTTTAGGATCGTATAGATGGCATTACCATCCAGGCACGCCAGTTCCAAGATGCTGGGCACTTTGATGCTGACAACATCAAGAAGAAACAAGAAGCTTTAGTAGCTCGTTATGAAGCTCTAAAGGATCCTATGGTAGCTCGCAAGCAGAAACTTGCAGATTCTCTTCGCCTGCAGCAGCTTTTCCGTGACATTGAGGATGAAGAGACCTGGATTAGGGAAAAAGAACCTATTGCAGCTTCAACAAACCGAGGTTGGTCCATCCCAGTATTGCCAGGATTTCGATGTCAGAATTGTTCTGTTGTGTCTTTATGGAACGTTCCCCGGAAATTTCCGACATGTTTTTTGTAATTAATACTGCCTGGAGTTACATATTTGCTATCACCCATGGTTCTTTTAACTGTTATGTTACTTTTACAATTTCAGTGGGTAACTTGGTTTTCATAGTGCTCTATCTTCATTGTAACAGTGCTTATTCTGCAAGTTTGTCTAGCACTGGTCGCAGCTTCCTGGAAATTTTTTAGTCTGATGACTCTGAATTAGCTAATTAATTATTTTATATCTTTCAGGCAAGGACTTAATTGGTGTTCAAAATCTGCTAAAGAAGCACCAGGCTTTGCAGGCAGAAATCGCAGGCCACGAGCCCCGCATTAAAGCAGTCACACAGAAGGGCAATGCTATGGTGGAAGAGGGTATGTCTCAATGTTTTTTAATTCTTTATCTTTCAGAAATCCAAAAATCTTTATGCTGGACTTTGTTCTCTGGCCCTGTACAATTAAGAGTTTCTGCCTGTTTTTATCCAAGCAATAAGTACCTGCTAGCAGGATGAACTTCTGCTCATTCTTTCACCTGAAAATAAAAATAGATTCCTTGATGGGAACCTGTCACGATTTTCACAGTTCTCCATCTGCTCTTGACAAACACATATGAGTTCTGTATTCAGCAGCTTTGTGCCTATAGTATTTAGTCTCCCATTTTTAAATCTATTGAAGGCTTGTATCTGAGATACATAATCATGATGTGAGAGATGATTCTTCACAAAGGCAGTAAGAGTCAGTCCTGCTTTTAAATAAGAATGTATCTTTATTTCTGACTAGGTGTTCTTAACACCAAAATACTAAAAAAAAATTCCCTGATTCTAGGAAGTGTCTGAAAATATATTTGTCTGCTGTCAAAACTCTGCAAACTGGAAAGAGATGACCTTTCCTGTTTCATCGCTGAGAAGAAATATTATCATGTGACTTGATTTTTTTTCTTAAGGATTCAAATATTCCTAGTACAGTTTGACAGATGCAGTGTTTTCCGGTCAGGCAAAAGGACAAGCTGAGTTGTGCTTTCTTTATTCTAGCCAGAATAGGCTACATAGGTTTAAATGGGTCGAATTTAAACGACTTTCAAGAAATACAAGTAATCTTTTAGTGTTGTCTCCTTAAGTCCTTCAGTTCCCTCTCTGTTACCTAGGTCATTTTGCTGCTGAGGATGTGAAAATCAAATTGAATGAGCTAAACCAGAAATGGGACTCTCTGAAAGCTAAAGCGTCTCAGCGTCGACAAGACCTAGAGGACTCCCTGCAAGCTCAGCAGTACTTTGCTGATGCTAATGAGGCAGAATCCTGGATGAGGGAAAAGGAGCCAATTGTCGGCAGTACAGACTATGGAAAAGATGAAGACTCTGCTGAGGTATTTGGGACTGTTGCTTGAATCAGCTTTGTGAGGATTTGTCCACTGGTAAACAGATAAGGAGCTCTGCTAATTTCAAGATTCTTAACAAAAAAGGCAGAAGATTCTAGTATCAAACTGAATTTTGGCTTGGGGCCAAAAGATGACAGTTTTTCCTGGTGTCTTAGTTATTGCACATGAAATTTTGGTCCTCACTATATTAAAGCAATTGTGAGGAAACTTTACATTTGTATTCACTTTTTTATAGGTCTTTTGTAAAGTATAGTAAGACTAACATCAGCAAATTCCTCATCTGATACTGGATTTGAGTGGGAGTCTGATTTTCATCAGTTCTCATTGGTCTGGAAGTAATTTTTTGTCTATAGTTATCTTATAATATTGTTTTGTGGCCAAACCCCATGTCTCAGACACTACTGACAGACATTTCACCAAAATGAAGTGCAGTTTAAAGGCATACTTTCAAACTTAACACTATTCCTAGAGTGATACACGGTCACAACAAAAGAATGTTTCTGAGATAAGGTGGAGGAAAGGCACCAGAAGCATTCGGACTACTATCTAGCCTGTGAATAAATAGAAGTAGTTATTCTCATGAGAGTCACAAGACCAGCAGCTCTGAAAAACCCACATTCTCTGTGTATGGAGCCAAAGTATATGCATTAAGCAGAGGAGTATTTGTAAAATGGCTAGGTATACATGTTGTTTTTATTTTTCGCTTTCAGGCTCTTCTGAAAAAACACGAAGCTTTGATGTCTGATCTTTCTGCTTACGGCAGTAGCATACAGGCATTACGGGAACAGGCCCAGTCATGCAGGGTAAGGGAAGATGCTAAATATGTTGCTAAAATCCTTGGGTCAGCAGAAGGTAAAGACAAAGCTTAATAATAGTTGTTGGTTTTGAAACCTTATTGCAGACTGTACTTTATTTTCTCAAAAAGTTTACTGGTCTGTTTTTAGAATCATAACAGTCAGCTATGTTGCATTGGAAGAAAACAGTATAATGTGGTGGTTTTCAAGGTCTGAACCCAGACACTACCTAAAATAAGTCTATCCACATTACATTTATTTCAGCAAGAATCATTTCATGGCACTACAATAGCTCTAACTAAGGCTGAAGTATTTTATAGGACAACTACATTGATTGTAATAAACATGGAACAACTCATTTTTCTTTTGCTGCTTCTTTGTTAGCAACAAGTTGCTCCCACAGATGATGAAACGGGGAAAGAGCTTGTTCTGGCGCTCTATGATTACCAAGAGAAGAGTCCCCGGGAGGTGACTATGAAAAAAGGGGATATCCTCACCTTACTCAACAGCACTAACAAGGTATGCACTTGCCTTTTGTTTTGCTGAACTCCTTGGCTCACTTGGTGTTATGTGTTCTGCAAAGCATTTTTGGGTTTGTTTTTTTTGATTAAGAACAAAGAAGTTAAAGAATTTTCACGTTTAGTCCATGTTCCCATTCAGCTTTTTAGCACACCTCTTCAGCTCGTTCTCATGACTTTTCTATAGCTGCCAGCTTTTCTAAGTTAAATAAACAACATGTGCTATAGGGCATGTGTCTGTGAGAAAACTTACTTCCCTACTGTTAGGGAATTTGTTGAGGACCAAACACAAGGGAAGTAAGACCTAGATGTCTTCAGGAGGCAGTTTGTTTGAAATTATCTCCATGTAAAAAGAGCAAACTGTTGTGAGCATCACTGTTATTTTTGTGTTAATAGAAGCCTCTAATTTGCACGTTTCAGTTGCTTAGCATGCTTGGTGCTTGCCTCACAGCAGTTGCCTTTTTTTTTTTTTTTTTTCTTCCCTCTTTGCAGGACTGGTGGAAGGTTGAAGTTAATGACCGTCAGGGATTTGTACCAGCTGCCTATGTGAAAAAACTGGATCCCGCCCAGTCTGCTTCCAGAGAGAATCTCCTAGAAGAGCAAGGCAGCATAGCGTTGCGACAGGAGCAAATTGACAACCAGTAAGATCTAACTGATGAGATATGACACCCATCCAGCATTTGCTGGCTTGGCCTATGTCTTGCATATGCCAGAAGTTTGGGTTGATGCCTCTTACTCTAGGGAGTAATTAATTAGAGCAAAACAAGGGGCTTCTTTACCAGGGGCACCATATTCAGTTGTTTTATTCTTATTCTAGATTTTCTTTTTGCTTTTCCCATTTTTTTTAACTGTAAAACTCATGACACTAGACCTCAACTCGCTGTCTGACTTCAGTATTTTATGTGTTCCTTTTGTTGTTGTACCTAACAACTTAAACTTGTTTGTGAGTTATATCTGTCCTAAGCAGCTCTTGTATTTGTAGTTGTCACTGCTTAATGTGTGATCTGTTTTGAAAAGCTTTCTTAAATTTGGTTACATAAAGTACAGTACCCTCCCTATATAGGGCTGCCTCTGGAGGTGATCTCCTTAGAAGCTGTGACTATTTTGGCTCGAGCTCATTACTTTTTTCCTGAAATGTGGTGCCAGTATTTGTTGCCATTACATGGGCTAAAATGTGCCCTCCTTTTTTTTTTTTTTCTTCTTGTTTCTTCCCCACCCCACCCCTTTTTTTTCCCCTTTTAAAAGAGGAACATGCCATTGCAAATAGAAAAAACTGTATGGCTGCTTGGTAATAACCTCCTAAAGCACATGGTATTTGTAGATTAGTTCAAGCAAGGGCTGTGGGTGATAGCTGTGAGCTACTGGCTCATCTTATCAAGCCACTTGGAAGCGAAAGCTGAAAGTTTTATGCATACTCCCATCTGTTTACACAGCGACGCTGTCATTCTGCATGAGAATTTCTTCCCGCTCAGTTTTTGAGTCACCAGTTATTACAGTGACACACGGTAATTGCTAGCTTTATCTTTAGAATTAAAAACAAAACCCAAAAATGAATAACAAAAAAACCCCACAACCCTCCCCCCGAAACAAACCAAAAATAAAAAAGCTGTAGCAGTGAGAAGAAGGGATGCTGGAAAATTGTAACAGGATTTTAATAATGTGTAACTTTCTGTATAGTTTTGCATGCTGCTTTTAAGAATTAGAACAGGGTGCCATATTTTAGAGCCAAGAGAGGGGACCACCCTTTAGCTTACAATCACATGGCACAGCGATCAGAAAATGAGGAGACCTTATAGAGAGAGTTCAACTGTACTGCTGAGGTTTCCTTATGTGAATTGTACTCCTGGTCTGATTTGCTTTGTTTGCTTCTGAATGACACCTAATTTTCTCCATTTAAATGTGAACTCTAAATCATCTCCTATCACAGACAACCCATGGATGGAGCTGCTGCTTTCATTATTTTTGTTAATCTGACTAATTTTTTGCATGCATTTGCTGTGCTCCCTCTGTCTGTGCAGGACTCTCATAACTAAGGAAGTCGGCAGTGTATCTCTGCGTATGAAACAGGTCGAAGAACTGTGAGTAGGATTAGCCCTTTCTAAACCGTGCTGTCTCCATACTGTCACTGTTCATTCTCCCTTTGGTTGTTTCTTTCTTTGGGAAAGCTGCTCCAAAGAGACAAGAAGGAAGCAATTTCTGCAATGTGAATTATTTTAATTTAGATGAGTGTCGTGGTATGTGTACATGGTATGTGTTTCAATGTGTTCTTTATAGCCAGCCATCCAGCCAGCTGCTTATCTTGTTGGTCACCTCTGCGCTGCTAAATTGGTTGATGACGTTATTTTCCATTATCCTGATTCTGCTTACCAAATGTGGCTTTAGTGATAATCTAGACTATTTTCTTTAAAAAGCATCTCTTGCATTTTCTGAGGTGCAGATAGAAATATTGTTCATATAAATATTTAACAAATATATATATATATATATACCAAGTATTACATCACATATGAATGTCTTAGAGTTTGGGAAGGGTGGGGTTATCACTGTTTGTCATATAAAGTTTAACATTCATACTGGGTAGTCAAAAACCATTTATATAGTATGATTGGTTTTTATTACAATTTTCAAAGTTGCGTTCGTGTCTCCTGGAAGAAATACCAAGTTTTCATTATGGTCTTGGAAGTTGCTGAGAGATCCAAAGCAATAGTGTTCATTGGCTGTGCCTGACTGTCTTTTCATAGAGAATATATTTCTTGCGAATCAAAAGTGAAAGTATTATAGTAATCTGTGAAGTGTTGCAAAGCAACTTTGAGATAAGGAATTTTGCCCCAGATCCTCTCTGAGCTTCACAAGCATTTCATACTTAAAATTGGGTGCTGAGGCAAACAGCAGTCAGGGCAGGCTTCAAAACAGGGTTTTCTTCCAGTCAGGGGAGAATGTTTCTATCCAAACCCAATACGAAAGATTCTTAGTTCCTTTCTATCCAGTCTTAAACCAGGATAGACCAGAAACCACAAAGTCTCTGCTTCCACGGAAGGACTTAAAAGTTCATTATCAGTTTGATGTATAGACATTACAGCCCAGGGTATCAAGAATTTTCTTCAACAGACTTTGTCATCTTTGAGTTATTGGTTAGGAAAATGCTACATCAGTGAACTCTTCAAGCTGGGAGGTGTAATTGCTCAGTGTTTGCCTGTGTGCTCCAGGTGGGAAATGAAAATGTTGTAAGGCTGCCCTTTACCCCTTTGAGGCCACTGCGGGTATCTCAGCAGTATCTTATTTGATTTAATAACATCAAAAGGGATATCTTCATGGCTTAATAATGAGAATCAGTTGCCGCTTTTAATCACTGTAGTAGACCAATGTGTGATCTGATTCGGGGTATGAAAAACCCCATCCACAGGCAGCTAGAGTGTCTCATCTTCTGGAAGACTTAAAATAGAGTAACAGTAAGAGTGGGTCTTAAAGGTGTGGCTTTTCTGAATGCAGGTTCTTTAAAAGCAGGCATTATGCATTGCTAAAGAGATCTGTAATTCAGTATCAATGACTGTAAAACTTCTGATGGCTTTTTTTCAGCAGTAGCTTGGGGAAGGTCTTGTAGGAGCATCTGTGTCTACCTGGTTATCAGGAATCAAATAGGAGACATTAGTTTTCTCATGGTTTTAAATAAATGGCTGGTCTTTTGAGGTTTATTTGCCCCTTCAAACCTATTTAAATATTTTAGAGGTTTTACTTGGCAATTATTCTGATGTAAATGAGAAGTAATTTCACTGATGTTTTTGGGAATTCCACAGATAAAAAAAACTAGTGTATGTGAAATGAGTTTCATGGGTTTCCTAGTTGAATATAGTTGTGTTATCAAAGAAATAACAACTTTAAAAAAAAAAATCAGCAGATTTTTCACTGAATAATGGCTAGGTAAGACATTTATGTCCAAAAGCTGGAAGGCTAGTGGATTTTAATAATCTATTGGAAAACTTGATATACTTTAGGAAAATACTCTTGGAAAGTAAGATCCTATGGAGTCATTCCTGCACTGTGATGCTGCTGTAGCTGAAGAGCCTGCCCTGCCCTGAGCTGTGATTTGGGTTTGCTTTTGCCCAGTGAAGTGTTGCATGTGAGAGATCTCATTTTGGTGTGCATATCCACATAGAGGAGAAATATGTACAGTTTACATTTACCTAATGAGGTAAAATAGATCATTCTGTAGAAGAAGAGCGTGTAGACTGCAGGAATTTCCCACATCTTTGGTGATGCCAGTTCTTGGTAAATTACTGTGACTCTGCTCAGTTCAAACTGACTGCCCCCTGCTTTCCTTTTCTGCATGTTCCAGGTATCACTCTCTTCTTGAGCTGGGAGAAAAACGTAAAGGCATGCTAGAAAAAAGCTGCAAAAAATTTATGCTTTTCCGTGAAGCTAATGAGCTTCAGCAGTGGATCAATGAGAAGGAAGCTGCACTCACAAATGAGGAAGTGGGTGCTGATCTGGAGCAGGTGGAGGTGCTGCAGAAGAAATTTGATGATTTTCAGAAGGTATGTTGTAATGCTGCATAATGTGTGTGTTGGTTTTGGCCTTTCTCGTCAGGCTTTCTGATCTGTGATAATTTTTTGTAGCTGAGCATAGTTAAGAAGGAATCATGGCTTTGATTGGAAATAAAAAGGTATATATGCATTTCTTTGTTTTGTGAGGATGGAGAGCATCCCACATTCAAAAGACTTCAGTTTGATTACCAGCTTGCTACACACTTCCCAGCTCCCAGAGAATTCGAACTCTCTTTCAACACATTCAAATATAGAATCTGCCAAGCTTTGGAGGAGTTTCATTTTGTGTAAAGCATAACCTTCAGTTAGGCTATTCCTCTTCCTTTTTGTTGAAAGGAAAGATGCATTTTAGTTTCCATCTGTGGAGTTTGTCCCAAAGTATGAAAAAAATTATTCTCTGGTTCAAAATGCCAGTAGGCTTTTGGTTTTATTTTTTTCTCCCAATCTTTGCAATACTAGTTAACTTTTATTTTTTTTCTTTGCATGAGGTGGGAAAAAATTGCTTGGGCAGATACGTTTATTCTGTTCACTTTGGTAAGATACTGAGCACTGAAATGCAAAGATGTCTGACCTTACACACAGGAAAGGACAGTGATTTGACAGTTCTGTGGATGTTATCGTGTCTACAGCTTTAAAGCTGGCTAACAAACAGTTGGAGCCAACCTAGTATTGTAGGTGAGAAGATGATAGCAGTTACTGGGTTTGGGTCCTTTTAGAGTAAGCTAATGGTTGAAATTAAAATGTCACACCTATTAAAATTCAAATGCAAGTTCTCCACTACTTCTTTTCTAACCAAGTTCCCTTTCTGCTTTATAGAAGCCTCTCTGTCAATCTGTTTGGCTGGAAGCATTTAAGTGTCACAGTAAAATGCCTTTTTAATTCGGCCTTTTAGCGAATTCGTGCAGTAAGATCATCTTGTTAATGTTGTATACCTGACAGTTTAAAAATGTATTCCATTCCTGGTTGTTAATTAACTTTCGTGTGGAAAGCTGATAGCGTGTTTCTTTAATCCATTGCTGCTTGGCACTGGCAGCTGGGGTTTCTTGGCATAGACTCCCGTGCATTGTATAGTCACTGGGAACTGTAAAGGTCAAGTGTGCTGAATTCCTGCTGTTTACAAACCACGTACTTTCTAGCACCCCTGGTGTGCCAGCTTGTTCCACATGTTTTGCTTGTGTGAATGTTAACGCTGTGATATTTTGCTGTTCTGTGCAGGATTTAAAAGCTAACGAGTCACGTCTGAAGGACATAAACAAGGTTGCAAATGACCTGGAGTCAGAAGGGCTGATGGCAGATGAAGTGCAAGCAGTACAACAACAGGTCCCATTTTTCTATGACTTAGTCTAATCCTTTCGAGAAGCAAGAGACTTTTGTCTGTTGTCTTCTGCTTTACGCAGGATACTGGCTGTTCATTTTTGCTCTCTGGTCTGATAATACTGGTATTTTAACCAGAGATACTTAATGCTGATTCTGTAGTGTGGCCATCACAAGGGTACCCTTTGAATTGTTTCGTTTTAGTTAGTCCTATAGCCAGTTGCACCATTTAGAGCTTTTTTAGGAATGGAAAGTCTTCTAAAGTAATATTAAAAGTCATGGAGAATCCATGCATTAGCTTTGCTGCTTATAAATTTGAAATTTCAGCCTTTATTTCTTTGCAGGAAAAATGGTGAGGAATGCTAGGAGAAAAGAGAAATAAAATAGAGCTTAACTTACAGTGGACAGATTTTATGGGTTTTCTGGTTTGTTTTTTTTAGTAATATACTTTTCCCCCCCCCCAGCTTTTCGCATACTTGTGCTATTTCTGTAAATAATTCTATCTGGCGCCAACAGAATATTCAAGCAGCTTATTTTCCGAGCTCTAAGATGATGCATTGCAGAAGATGGTTGAGTAAAACTCCCATTTCTGCTGCACGTTTGTTGTGTGAGCACTGTTTGGTTTCATGACATCCTGGTAACCATTTTGTAGAAGAAGGATGGAAGCATATCTCCTGCTATCTTCTCTTTCTCAAAAACAGTATAAACTTTATTTCTGTTAGAAAATAACAAGTTGTTTCTGTTTGTCCTTTTCCTTTTCAGGAAGTCTATGGTATGATGCCCAGGGTAAGTGTTAATTTCTGAGATAATGTGGCAGTTATAACAGGTTTGGGGTGTACAAGTAGAAGTTCAGCCTTAATTGTAGTTAATTTCCATGAAGGAACTCAATGACTTTGAATGGACATAAAATCTTATCTTTGATCCCTTTATTTCCTGAGTGTCTTACCCCACATCACAAATCAATGCAGAGCAGGATAACCCGAAATGATGGAAATACTTACTTGTAAAAATTTATTTACTCTGTTAAGGACTAAATATGGAGAAATTTGAAAGACTTTTAGTATATTCTGATGGGTTTAGATTTTGCTTCCGATTTAAAGCTGTTTCTTCACATTTTCAAACAGGATGAAACTGATTCTAAGACAGCCTCTCCTTGGAAGGTAGGTGTCATTACTTAGTAGCACACAATGAGAAAGTAAAACCAGAACTACAGCACATCATCTTTTTTAGACTGTACACCTTCCCATATGCTCTTTTTTAAAATTCCCTCCCTTTTTTAAAAACAAACAAACAAAAAAACCTGTTGGCAAAGTGAATTTTAGTGGTGTCCTAGTCTCAGCAAGTGTTTGAGTTGGTATTGGTTTAGAGTTAGTGACTTTCATTTCGTTTTGCTTGTTTACTTCAACAAGTGTTTTACAAAAATTTGTTGAGCATTCAGCAGGAATTCACTTTCATATACTTGCATACAGATTCTCTCAATATATAAAATGTCACATAGGTACTACTCTGTTTTAAAACCAAAAACCATCTAGGCAAAGTTGAGCAACTACATCAGCTCTCTGTTTGCAGATATGAGAATAGTTATGAGATTTCCAACAGAATTGCTCGAGCTGTAGAAATTGCCAGCAATCCATTTTTCACCTCTCTGCTGTAAAACTCCATTTTGGTTTGAGCTGGTACTATAAGACCGATTCTAGTTTTTATACCAATGTTTTGGGGTATTACATGGCCACTAGATGAGAAATGGGCCGTGTTCACTTGGCAGGAGTTCTTGTTTTTTATGTAGTGAGCAGAAGGAAATGGTTTTATTCCTGAAAGTCGAAGCCATTTATGTCAGTATTCCTTTAGTAAGGATTATGGTGTATGTGTATAGCAGTATCTTTGTCTTCATTACTCATCTCTAGCTCGTTTTCTACAATAGTTAGAAGAAGCCTTTCTCCATTCATTAGTGGCTTACAATAGAATAGCTGTCACCTGCTGATGCACAAAAACATCTTGAATATTTTTGACATTACCCAACATTGTGCTTTTCTCTAGTATCTCATTCCCATGTTTCATGTCTTGTATCCACTCTCTAGACTCAAAGCTGCTCGTACATCTTTTAAGCTGTGCAAATGTGGGAAAACCAGCTAAGTATGCAGTATTTTGACAGCATTATAGAAAATGCAGCCATGTCAACAAGAATTGGTGATTTTTTTAATTTAAATAATTTAATAAAAATCTAAAAATTTAGTGGTTTCCCTTGAAACATTAAAAATCTAGGGTGTTTGTTTCTTCCTACATCTCGTAGACCTGTCTTTTACAAAGTCTGTATTTCTGACCTAGGCAAAGTTATTATGAATTTTTAAGGTGTTTTCTTTCAGTCTGATTTTGGCTCTAATTGGTTAGAGTTGAGTTTAATGCTACTTTTTTTTTTCTCTGCCTTTTCATACAGTCTGCACGTATGATGGTACACACAGTGGCAACCTTTAACTCAATCAAGGTAATAATACAAAAAAAACCCTCTTTCTGAGCTGATTTGAAAGCTGGGAATGTTTTTTTGCCTTCCCTTTCCATAGTCTTTGTTTTTCATTACTGTTTATAAACCCTTTGAATTAACTTATTGAAAGAGGTATTGACATGTACAGCATTTGCTTCTCGGGTTACATCAGTATCTTATTATATACATAAAATAATTTGGTTTCACATATTCAGAGAAACCCTTCAAATTATTTAGGCTACTTGAATTTGTGCATTCTTCTGGAGCAGAGTATAGTAACCTTCACCTGCAGCAAAAGGCCAGTCTTGACTTATTTATCTTACTGACTGCTCGATGAAGTTTATATCCTGTAAAAGAAAAAAGTGTAGCTATTTTAGGAAATCTTTCTACATTGCTATTGAATATACTCAGTAGACCCCTGAAATAAAGCTTATAAGAACAGAGGTGAAGAAGGGGTTGTTGGTGTGTTTGCAAATGTCAGCAAAATAAAGAAGGTGCAGATAAGCATAGTGAACAAAATGTTACTGGTTACAAGTTTTCTGTTTGACATCATAAAGCTTCAGTGAGTCCAGCCCAAGAGTTTCTTATGTAAACAATAATGCCATGAAACTGTGGTCTGCAGTATCAGTGGGTTGTTTTGTTTGATTTGCAGGAACTGAACGAACGCTGGAGATCTCTGCAGCAGTTAGCAGAGGAGCGAAGCCAGCTGTTGGGCAGTGCCCATGAAGTCCAGAGATTCCACAGGTGGGGTCTTTGCATCATATTTGGTCTTAATTCAGTAAAATGCTTGTCTAGTAAGAGTTCTAAAACATAGTGGGGCCTGTTCTAAACAAATCATATTTCAGTCCCCGGCTTGTTCATTGGAAGTTAGACCACCAGTGGTCCGACAAGAATTCTTTATATTCTTCATAGAAAAAGAAAGACTTGTTAACATGAAAGCATGGAATTGCTGCAGGCTTGGGAGGTCTGGACTATTGTCCTGTTTTGCCAAAGTTCACTTGCGTCATCTTGGGAAATAACTTAATAGAACCATCAACCACATGAGCTTGTCTGGAAACTGGTGACCCTGCTGGGTATCAGAGGTCCGAGTATGACCTCCATTTTAATTCTCTTTTTGCCTTCCCCTCACTCAAATCAGAGATGCTGATGAAACAAAAGAATGGATAGAGGAGAAGAATCAAGCATTAAATACAGACAACTATGGACATGACTTGGCCAGTGTGCAGGCTCTGCAGCGCAAACATGAAGGCTTTGAGAGAGACTTGGCAGCTCTTGGAGACAAGGTGAGATTGTGAGGACAAAACCAAAAGCTTTTTTTTTTTTTTTTTAAATCTAGCAGAAATGACTGTACTATAGAAAAGATTCTTTTTGTCTGCATTGTGTTTATTCCCCTTTCTCTAATTCTAGGTGAATTCTCTTGGTGAAACTGCCCAGCGTCTGATCCAGTCACATCCAGAATCTGCAGAAGATCTCCAAGAAAAATGTACTGAGTTGAATCAGGCTTGGAATAGTCTGGGAAAACGTGCTGACCAGCGCAAAGAGAAACTTGGAGATTCTCATGATCTGCAGCGTTTCCTCAGTGACTTCAGGTAAAGATGCTATTCCTCCTGTCCCCAGTTTGCCTGTCTGGTATATTATTAGTGAAGTATATACGGCTTATTGTTGCACAGGAATATTTCTGAGGAGGTTTCAGAAAAGGACTGTTTTTCCTGTTCTGGCTTAATTCAATGGAGGAAGGGAAAAATTCTATATTATGTGTTCACAGGGACCTTATGTCTTGGATCAATGGAATCCGGGGCCTGGTCTCCTCAGATGAACTTGCAAAGGATGTGACTGGAGCTGAAGCTTTATTAGAAAGGCACCAGGTATGTGGAAGATAAGTGTGTATCATTAACATCAACAAATGTTTCTTTTTCTGACTGCTTTCCATTTAGAGTTCCAAAAATAGATCAGTTTCAGCTCTGCTGCCTTTATTTAGTAACACATCTCTGTACCTTGCAGGAACACCGCACTGAAATAGATGCAAGGACTGGCACTTTCCAGGCATTTGAACAGTTTGGACAACAGCTTCTGGCTCATGGACACTATGCCAGCCCAGAGATCAAAGAGAAACTGGATATTCTAGATCAAGAACGGACAGACCTAGAGAAGGCCTGGGTCCAGCGCAGGATGATGCTAGACCAGTGCCTAGAACTACAGGTACTCTGCTGCATTTCAAAAAGAAAAATAATTCCTTCCTTCATAAGAAAGTTTGTCCTTTTGTAGTGATGAGAAGTGCTCTTGGTCTGTCTTTCTCATGCTTTAGAGGTTTTTTTTCTCTCTAGCTGTTTCATCGGGACTGTGAACAAGCTGAAAACTGGATGGCTGCCCGAGAGGCTTTCCTAAATACAGAAGATAAAGGAGACTCCTTAGACAGTGTGGAAGCACTGATAAAGAAACATGAAGATTTTGATAAGGCAATCAATGTCCAGGTGAGGAGTGTAGCTGAAATAAGGGGAAAATTGTGTTGGTTTTCTTATGTAGAATATTCACAAAAGAAGCTACTACCGTGTACACTTTCTAGTATAAAGTTCTTAAATATTCAGCCATTTGGGACTTGCTGCAGAAGTTTAGAAGCAGCTAATGCAGATGGGGATGTATTTCACTGCCTACAAACAGTGTAGGAATAGTGAGACGTATATGTGTAAATCTATTACTGATTTGAAGTTATTGTTTCTTTTTTTACAACAGAAAAAGGTATATTTTCAGTTTCTTGTAACAGGAAGCTGTCTGCTTTTAAAGTCCAGAAGATACTTTTTTTTTCTAAATGCCACAGGTGAAAGATGTTCTGAAGTTGAACTTTCCAGTCTTGTAGAAGACAGACTTCCTTCATGGAGTCACATTGACAACAATGTATATTTAAAGAAGGAAAAAAAAAAAAGTCTTGTTCTGTTCCAGATGTTGCTTATCACTTGACTTTAAGGAACCACAGTTCTAACTTATGGCTTCTGTTTTTAATAGGAAGAGAAAATTGCTGTTTTACAGTCTTTTGCTGACCAGTTGATCTCTGCTGATCATTATGCAAAAGGAGTCATTGCAAACAGACGCAACGAGGTTCTGGACAGGTCAGTGTTGCCCTGTTAGGAGGGATGCACATACTGCCCAAAAGAGAATGCTCTTCAGCAGCATTTTGTAGCTGTTAAACATGATGCCGTGTGCAGTCCTAGTTTTTCATTGAATGTACATATTTGATTGCATACAGGTGGCTTCGTCTGAAAGCTCAAATGATTGAAAAGAGATCAAAGCTTGGAGAATCTCAGACACTCCAGCAGTTCAGTCGTGATGTGGATGAAATAGAAGCTTGGATCAGTGAAAAACTCCAGACTGCAAGTGATGAGTCATATAAAGATCCCACAAATATCCAGGTGAATATGATTCTTAGCTCCAAAAATCAAAAAATTTTTAACTTTGCAAAGCATACTCTGGTTTGAGAAAATATGCTCAGGAGTTCTTGTTCAGTGATAACAATAATATCCCATGTTGGACATGGTCTCCATTTAACAAGGAGAAAAGGGAAGTTACATTATGCATGAAAGGAGACCCAAAATAGAACTCACTTGTTAATTATTAATGCATATAATTAGTAAGTACATGATATCTGCAGCAGCAAGTTTCATGAAGAAACTCCTGAGTAGCTATTCCGTCTTTGACCCAGCATCTAGATAATAAAATAAGGAAATAGAGTTCTTGGGTCTCATCTCTGTAATGTTCTAAAATGCAAAGGCTCATTTATTTTTCAGTGTTAAGGAATAATTAATTAAAGTTACCTCTTATGTTTTAATACTGGTTTATGAATGCACTGAACTACTTCTCTCGATCTGTTTTATAGCTTTCCAAACTGCTGGTAAGTAGTTTGGACTAGCCCTGGTATGTGAATTTGTTTTCTTTGTATAGCTTATGTGTGAGCACAAGGTCTGGTTGCAGTCTGTTGCTCCATCCATCAGTTCATGCAATCTCTTTGTTTTCTATTAGTTCTTGACCTACATCCAGGTACAGCTATTGATCTTCATGTGCCAGATGTGGCTTTTTTGTTAATGCCTGTTCAGCATCATTTATTTATGTATTCGTTTTGCAGGTGTTCTGCATGATCTGTTTAATTCGTGGTGTAATAGTGATGTAGTTTGGTGGGGTTTTTTAGGAATTGGCCCATGGAAAAATGGGTTTCTATCCTCCTTTTCCAGAAATTTGTCTATTGGGCCTGTCATCCTCCTCTCTGGATCTTCAGTGGTGATGATTTAACACGTGACATAACGCCAGCTCTGTTAGCTTGTGTTTGTAGAACCAAATGCTGAAGATGGAGGATTCAATAAAGTTATAGACCTAGATGCCTTAGTTCTTGCAGCAGTAGCATAGAAGGGAATAATACAGAAGGAGCACTCCAGAAAAAGGTATCAGATGGCAAGCTGGCAGGACTTGTAAGAATCAAAAAAGTGGAGTAAAATGAGGATATATGGAAGGAGAAGATAGAACGAAGAAAGGGGAAGGTAACTAGAGGAAGAAAGGAAGGAACTGTTGTCACTTTAGGCTGTGGTGCATTAATTTTTTTAATTATTTTTTAAGTTGAAAAAAATTAGAATTTTATATTAAACCAAAAAAGCTTGTCTGGGATTTGTTGTCATGGTAATTATACAGAGATATGCAATTGGCAGCTTTTAAATTAAATTTTACATGTTGTTAAATCTAGCTTTGAAGGATATGTTTTTATAATCTCAGCCTTCGGGATTAACAGTTTCCAAAATAGAGCAGTTCATGCAGAATTTCTCATGCCAGCACTACAGTATTTTCCATCTTTTATTTTTAATCTAATATTTCCTGTCATTCTGTTCTCTCAGGGCATTGTAATACCCATGTCCAATGTTACTAGCATTTCCAGTTAATACTTGTAAATTCTGTCTTGTCATTTTTGTGCTACTGTTATCTTGCTGGTGGGTGGATGGATTATGTATATATGAGAGAGAACTGCATACTTCCTCCCACACCAAGGCTCCTATTGTTCTCATGGTGCTCTTAGCTCAGCAGAGCAAATTTTTTAACAAATAATTCAGTTATTTTTATAGAGGTTGTTGATTCATTAATATGTAATGTGGCTGTGTATGACTTTGACTGGTATCACAACTGTGCAGAAAGCAGGCTGCAGCAGTGATTTCTCTTAATTACTTAAAGATTAGGAAGGGGAATAGAAATTTGTGAAATTACTGTAGAAGGGATGATCTACGGTGCTTAGGGTATGTATCATTGCTGCTTTTCAAAGGTGATGGCATTGAAAATGAGAAAGTTTTACTTAAGTAACAGCTAAGCTTAATGCAAGGAACATTGCATGGGCATCTGTAAAATGCAGATGTTACCCGAGTTGTGTATCAGCTCTCCGAGAGTCTTGCTAGGTCAAAGCCTGATGTTTAACGAGAGCTACTATTGGAGTGAACAATACGTTCTTACTGAGAGGGAGAACTTTAGAACAGGCTACATGCAGATTTCTTTGTGTGTGTCGACAACTCTTGTGCTGTCCGCCTGGCCCATGAGAACAATTTAGGAGCCCTTTGTGCAGTCTCTAACAGTTTTGCTTTTGTCATATTCAGAGCAAACACCAGAAACACCAAGCCTTTGAAGCTGAGCTCCATGCCAACGCAGATCGGATCCGCGGAGTCATTGATATGGGGAACTCGCTGATTGAAAGAGGAGCATGTGCTGGCAGCGAGGATGCTGTGAAGGTAGATGCAACAACTCTTGGAAGATTTGCTTAGTTTTTGCTTTGAAAAGTATTTGGATAATCGGGGGAGGAGACTGTCCCTCAAAAACAAATCTCGTTTTATAGAAGCTTTTCTATTTCAACCACGCAGTAGAAATCAGGGTAATCATTCTGCTTTGTTCTCAAGGACGAGAAATTTTCCAGTCCTACGATGGGGATGTAAAAGTTGAACTGGATTATAGCTAGGCAGCATGAAATCGTGACTTTGTAATCTGTGTATCTGGAATCGACAGCCAAACTTGCACTAAGTTCTGGATTTGCATTACCAGAATTTATGTTTTTAGTTTGTAGCATTTATCTTTTCCATTTTATAACAGGCACGCCTAGCTGCCCTGGCTGACCAGTGGCAATTCCTGGTACAGAAATCAGCAGAGAAGAGTCAGAAACTGAAGGAAGCTAATAAACAACAGAATTTCAATACTGGAATCAAGGACTTCGATTTCTGGCTTTCAGAGGTAACTGTGATTGGGATTATTGACTTGCAAGACTTGTCTTTCTAATATTTGATTCCTTTTACTGATGTTAGATTTTGTGGAGCACAGTCCACCTTTGAGCAAGTCCAGCCATTCTGAAAAAATCTTTATTGTGACTAAAATCTTGTGGGTGTTTTGCTATTATTTCTAAACGATAAGGTGAGAAGAAGCATATTTGCACAGAATCTGTTAGGAATTAAACAGGTGATGAGGCCAAGGTTTATCCACGCTGTAGAAAATTGAGAATTAATTTGCAGAGTTTTAAAGACATGATAATTTCAAGGGGTGGTGAACACAACTTATCCTCCATTCCCTTTTTTCTTCCCTACCCCCAGGTGGAGGCTTTATTGGCATCTGAAGACTATGGGAAGGACTTGGCATCGGTTAACAACCTTCTGAAGAAACACCAGTTACTGGAAGCTGATATATCTGCTCATGAGGTACTGCTTTCTCTTTTAGTTTTGGAAGATAAATCATAGTAATTAGCAAATTCTGCAGATACCACTTCAATACATGCTGCAGTCATACACTTGCTGAAACATGTTTCCTTAATAAAAACTGTGACTCTGCACAGCAGTTGGATTATGATTTTTATACTGACATAACAAACACAGAAATGAGATCCAAGCAATTCACGCACTTTTTCACCCAACGTTTCCAGGATCGTCTGAAGGACCTGAACAGTCAGGCTGATAGTTTGATGACCAGCAGTGCTTTTGACACATCCCAAGTAAAGGATAAACGTGAGACCATTAATGGGCGCTTTCAGAGGATTAAGAGTATGGCATCTGCCCGCCGTGCAAAGCTGAACGAGTCCCACCGTCTGCATCAGTTTTTCCGTGATATGGATGATGAGGAGTCCTGGATCAAGTGTGTATTTTGGAAGTTCTAGGCTCTGACGTGGGTGCATGTGCTTGCTGCCAGCTTGCCAACAGCATTCATAGTCTGTAGTATGGGTTTATAACTCGCCCTTTCCACAAGTATGTGGAAATCAATTCAAGAAACCACCTTTGCTCCTTAGTCAAGCAAAACTATATTCAAAACTACTTCAGCGCTAGCTGGGGTGTGGCTTCTTATCTACAGTTTCCTTTGGTCAAAGCCCAAGAAGGAAAGCTTTGTACTGAAAAAACTAACACTGTTTAGACCTGGACCAGATAACTGAAATTTGACTTTACTCTTTCTGGGAAACTTCCTAGCAAAAATTCAAACCTTACTTTTTCAGTCTAAAGTACTTTTTTTTTTTTTTTTCTTGTGGGTGTGTGTGTTCTACCCAGTTGTAGTAATTAGTCAAATGCTCTTCCCATATTGGTGTTAATATCTTCAGAGGAGGGAAAGAAGTGAGTGAGCCTGACTGAAATAATTCAAATTAGAGAACTTCTTTTGTCATGCTTGTAAACTAAAAAATAGCATTGGATGACAGTGGGTAAACTTTACAAAAGGTATCTTTCTTACTAGAAGGAAAGAATACAAAGAAATTCTTCTCCTTCAGAGAGAAATGGTGGGGCCTCTATCACCTCCTTTCTTTCCCCCACACATTATTCCTGAATGTGCTGCCAGGAGCTAGCTGCTGTTTGCTGATAACTCATGTACACAGTTTCTTACATCCAAGATTTTTGTGCTGTGAGGAGCATTTCCTTTTTGGCAGTGCTTTGTTGTTGTGTTGGGTTTTTTTTTCTTTTCTTTTCTTTTGTCAGTTTTGTCCTATAGAAGTAATTTTCAAATTTTATCTTTCTCTCCTCTCTCTTGAATTTAGAGAGAAGAAACTGCTGGTTAGCTCAGAGGACTATGGCAGAGACCTAACTGGTGTGCAGAACCTTAGGAAAAAGCACAAGCGCTTAGAAGCAGAATTAGCTGCCCATGAACCTGCTATCCAGGTAAATGCCCCTCTCCTTGACAGATTTCTCTGTAAACAGTGTCTGTCTTCCACATGGAAATATGGAAGCGAGGAATAGGTTTGCTGGCATCCAAATAGCATGCATAAGAAGAGAGCAAGTGATGTTCCATTACCTCTGTGTTTCTCTGCTTTGCCAGGGTGTTCTAGACACTGGTAAGAAGCTTTCAGATGATAACACAATCGGAAAGGAGGAGATACAGCAGAGACTGGCTCAGTTTGTGGATCACTGGAAAGAGTTAAAACAGTTGGCAGCTGCTAGGTATGTGAGATACGTTCTTCAGTATTAATTAAAACAGTCATATGGACTCATCATGACCAGATTTAACTGAATTTCAGGGGTTTAGAGTGTGGGTCATTGGTCAGTAATATGATGTAATAGCGCATCACTGACGACAGACTCTTGGAGACTATGAAAAAGAGTTTAGTGATAATGTTCCTCAGTAGAAATGTGAGTCATTTTTGAGGTGTGCTGTGTTAAGCCTTTTCTGGCACCAGTTGGAAACCATAGAATTGAAATTAACTGGCCTTAATCCACTATCAGGATGCTTTTCTGAATAGAAGCTTTTGGGACAAAATTATTAATTTTAGTCCTTCAGTAGCTACAGGCTTTGTGGCCCAGTGAATTTCTAGAGCTGTAGACATTGCAGCCTGCTGCTGGAGAAGTGAAGTATAAATGATGGTGTGTTTAGGGTTCAGTCTGTGTACATTCTTAGGTTTTTTGCCTCTGTAATTTGTTTTTACATCTTGCATCTAAAAGCCATAACGCAGCACCGACTAAGCTTACCTTTCTCTTCCCATACAGGGGTCAGCGTCTAGAGGAGTCTCTGGAATACCAGCAGTTTGTAGCGAATGTTGAGGAAGAAGAAGCCTGGATCAATGAGAAAATGACATTGGTAGCCAGTGAGGATTATGGGGACACGCTTGCTGCTATCCAGGTATGGAGAAAGTTGTCAGCTCTTTGTGGTTCTTGTTGCATGATTGTTGGTTAGAGCTTAACGAACCTTTTCTTGAACTTTCTTTCCAATTTAGACGTTGTTATTATTGGTTCCTTTTGAAGACCTACATTGTAAAAAACATGAATTAATTTATAAAAGCATCCCAAGTACGTTATTTCCTGTAAAAATGACTTGCAGTTTGGTGTAGCTTTGCATTTCTTGACCCCTGATGGGCAGTCCTGGTTAATTCAGGTGCCTGAAGTTTTACTGGAAGTCAATGCCAGTCTCCCTTTGTTCACAGAAAAACAGCAAGTTGTGCTAACTAGCTAAGATTAATAGTTTTTATCAGAAGAAGTTTATGCTGATACGAACAATAATTTTTTTACATTTTTAATAAGTGGTGAGAATTTTTTCTTTTTAATTACTGTCTCTCCTATTTGCAGGGCTTGCTGAAAAAACATGAAGCATTTGAGACTGATTTCACTGTCCATAAAGACAGAGTGAATGATGTTTGTGCTAACGGAGAGGATCTCATTAAGAAGGTGAGCATAAACTGGTAAAAAAAAAAAAAAAAACCCTCTTACTTTTTGCAGCTGAATAAGCTTTTGATGTTAACTGCTTTCAAAGCTATTTCTTGGACTGTGTTTGTACGCTGAGAACAAAATATATTTCAGTTGAAGTCCTTGCTCTGTCACCAACTTCCTGGATGCTTTGGAAGACCTTAAGATCATATGGCGTTCATTACTTTTTTTTTCTCCTGTCATGTAGAACAATCACCATGAGGAGAACATTACTGCTAAGATGAAGGGCCTCAGAGGCAAGGTGTCAGATTTGGAGAAAGCAGCTGCTCAGAGGAAAGCCAAGTTGGATGAGAATTCTGCCTTCCTTCAGTTCAACTGGAAAGCAGATGTAGTGGAGTCATGGATAGGTATGATCTGTACTGGGGCACAGTACCGTGTCACAAAGAAACTGAAATGCTCCTTCCTTTCAAAAGATCTCTCACAGCTGCTTCTCTCTTGGTGTCGCAACAAGCAGACCTAAACCCAAAGTAATCAGCAGTGCTATACCCGATTTAGACTTTTAGGGTAACCTCATTTGGAATAGAGGGCACATTTGAGACAGAGGTTGACATTTTTACTGAATTTGTTTCATTTTCCAGGTGAGAAGGAAAACAGTCTGAAGACGGATGATTATGGACGTGACCTCTCTTCTGTGCAAACGCTGCTCACCAAACAGGTCAGTGCTAATGCTGCTTCCACCCCATGTGGAGAAGACAGGTGAACTCTTCTGGAATAGACAAGAATCTGGTATTTCTGTTTGAACTATGTGCAGGATATTGGAATGGTTAAATAAAAATACAATCTAAAATATTTTGCTCTTCTTTCAATGCTTCAGGAAACTTTTGACGCTGGACTTCAGGCTTTCCAGCAGGAGGGAATTGCAAACATCACTGCACTGAAAGACCAGCTACTAGCAGCCAAACACATCCAGTCAAAGGCCATTGAGGCTCGACATGCTTCCCTGATGAAACGCTGGAATCAGCTGCTTGCTAATTCTGCTGCCAGGAAAAAGAAACTCTTGGAGGCTCAGGAGCATTTCAGAAAGGTGAGTGAGTGGCCAAACCATGGGGCTGCAAAAATCTAATTGTTCTCTTTTGAAAAAAACACTTGGAACTTCTGTAGCTTTTTCATTTGCAGCTAATGTTTATGGAGATCCTGGAGACTTACAAGAATTTTTTTAATGCTTGCAAGAAATAAGTAATAAAGGCAAACTATCACTGATGCACGTTAATTCCAGACCAACGCATAGAATATTTGCATTACTGCAGACTGAACAACTGGACTGTGTTCTCTTTTCTAGGTTGAGGATCTGTTCCTGACTTTTGCGAAGAAGGCATCTGCCTTCAACAGTTGGTTTGAGAATGCTGAAGAGGACCTGACAGATCCTGTGCGCTGTAACTCGCTGGAAGAAATCAAAGCACTGAGAGAAGCTCATGATGCTTTCCGTTCCTCGCTTAGTTCTGCCCAAGCTGACTTCAACCAGCTGGCCGAGCTTGATCGCCAGATCAAGAGCTTCCGTGTCGCCTCCAACCCGTATACTTGGTTTACTATGGAGGCTCTTGAAGAAACTTGGAGGAATCTGCAGAAAATTATCAAGGCAAGTCAGAGAGAGAAAAACTCTTTTCATCGTTTGCAACCTTTCGAGTCTTCCTTGGAAGTTGTCTTCCAAGATAATCAGCACAAGAGCTTGTCACTACATACACTCCAGATGGAAGTATCGCAGAATTTCTGAGCAAGGAAGAATTTCCATTAGCTGTAAACTTGTGCTGTTGTTGGTTGTTTTCATGGTCTTTCATTTGCAGTCTTTCAAAAGACAAAGCACATGTGCCTCCCTTCCTAACTGTAAAATAAGTCCATGCTATGCAGTCGAGTAACTGCTGGTTCAATTCCAATGCTCAAGATTCAGTAGGAATGTTCTGTGTTGTCATCTGAGATAGTTTTTCTAGATATCCAGGACGTGCTTTGAGTACTCAGTCTTGTTTGGAGCTTTAGAACTGTGCTGGTATGCAGCTCTTAGTTTTTGTTTTCTATTAATACAGGATGAGGGCAAGCATGCTACCTCTGAAATTATTTTTGTTCATTTCTCAGGAACGTGAATTGGAGCTGCAGAAGGAACAGCGAAGGCAGGAAGAAAATGACAAATTGCGCCAGGAATTTGCTCAGCATGCTAATGCTTTCCATCAGTGGATTCAGGAGACCAGGTATAGTTTGTCTTCCCAGAAGCTGCCCTTAGAGAATTCCTCAGCTAATGTTTGTTTCCAGGATACAAAAAATCCATTCCTTTGTAATGAGGAAACCTTATAGTGGCCTTCCAGTACTTAAAGGGGCTACAGGAAAGGTGGGAGGGACTCTTGATCAGCGAGTGTGGTGACAGGATGAGGGGTAATGGTTTTAAACTGAAAGAGGGTGGATTTAGATTAGATGTAAGGAAGAAATTCCTCCCTGTGAGGGTGGTGAGGCCCTGGCACAGGTTGCCCAGAGCAGCTGTGGCTGCCCCCTCCCTGGAAGGGTGCGAGGCCAGGTTGGACGGGGCTTTGGGCAACCTGGGCTAGTGGAAGGTGTCCGTGCCCAGGGCAGGGGGGTGGGACTGGGTGATCTTTAAGGTCCCTTCCAACCCAAACCATTCTGGGATTCTGTGATCCATCCTACATCTCTTTGGTCTAAGTTGTAAATGTCTCCTGCTGAAAAAGGGCTATTCAGGACTTGTTCATTTGCTGGAGCTGGGATTTGAGGGAGGCCCTGTTAGCCACAGGGAAGAGGAAGTCCCTAAAACACCAGACTTCAAAAATGTTTATGTTTCTGAATTAATTTTCCTGCAGTAATTCCAGTTATCCAAGACTTCACTCTGGTCCAGTCATTCCCGACTTAGTCTGCAGCACAGCTGGGGGGTGGGGAACAAATAGCTCCAAGCAGACTGCATGAAGTGCCGGTGGTGTTTGTGTTAATGCTCCTTTTGTGTTGTATAGTTAGAAATCTCACTAGAATTTCAGTAGAGAAAGAAACTGTGGAAAAAAAGCTTAAGACTACTTTGTAATCACTTACTCAGGGTGCTGTTTAATAATATCCCTGCCTAGGGAGTGGGAGTAAAGATTTAACTGCATTAAAAATAAAAAAAATCTCAAGTCAAGCATTGCTGTGAACTGAACAGCATGTTTCTAGAAAACAGAGGTAACGGTGCTCAGACAGTGCTGTTAGCCAGTTCTGAGGCACTCGCCTTGTGAGTTGGAGGAGGTGAGCTCTCTTTTCTTGTAATCCTGTGATTCTCTGTCTCTGTGTGTTTACAAATAGCTCTGTATGTGTCTTCATGAAACAATGAAATATAAATACGATTTTTAACTTTTTGATGTTTGCTTCCCACCCAAATCTCTGTCCCTCTCTTACTGTCTTGTCTCTGTCCTGCTGCCTGATGTTTGGATCTTCACATTCTACAGGACTTACCTGCTAGATGGGTTAGTATTGAATTTTATATCTTTAAAAATGTGGTGATGTGTTCTGCTCTGTCTGTGTGTGGTGTTCTGTCATTACAATGCTCATGAAAGCTGCACTGAAACCCCTTTTATTTGAAAAGAGCAATCTCTGGCTGAGGAGACAAGACTTTGAAGCAGATTTAAGTATAAACCAGTAGAAACATAACCATTTCCCAGTCTAAAGCAGAAGAAATTATTAACAGGTAGCCACTGGCACACCATGGAAGTCCAAACTTCTGTTCTTGCTCTCTCTGAGGCCTGCACAGGAAAAGGCTCTTAATGTGATGAGATGTGGGAGGACACAGAAGGGTTTGCCTTTGGAAAACAGCTGACATTCCTAGTTTTTCAGCATTCAGAGACTTGCTTAGTGAAATAAACTTTTCTCATAACTGTTCTCACAAAATTTAAAGCTTCAAAATATTGACTGTTTTTGGTAAGGGGGAGGGAAGTTTCCTATGAAGAGGCTTTACTGAAATTATAATAGGTATCTTAAAACTCCATAGCATGTAAATATGAACTGTCCATTTTTTTAATCTGCTGCGTAACTAGGCCCCACAAAGATTATGTCCTTGATAGGAGGAAACAGAACCTTCCAACGTGAACCTGTGAACTTGCCTGGGTGTGCAGGCCGTTTGATGCCTGCAGTTTTAAGTCCACTTTGTGCCCCTGGGAATAGTTCTGATGAGGACGCATGCTGGTCATTTGTCCAGAAGTGGAAAGGAAATAACAAGATCTTTAAACATCTTCAGATTGCCAAACCCTCTCAGAGTGTGTCTGTCCATTTAAATTTCCTCAGTATTCAAAGTCTGCAGCACAATGGAAGCTTTGTAATAAGACATAATGTAAAATGCTAACAAATAGCGTATGGGCCTGGCGCAGAGGCCTGTGTCAGGCCTGAGTAAAGTGCTGGAGCAGTGGCAGGGGCCTCTCATAAAGAGAGAAGGCTTTTCATAATAAAAGGGTGGAATCTTCATGGATAACTGTGCTTCTTATTTGCTCTGTAATGATCACAGTGTCTTGTGTTCTGCTGTTTCTGCCAGATAAAAATCATTTGCCCCATTTTTGTTGCACAGTTTAATGGAACCAAGCAGATTTTCCTGGAACGGATGCTGAATTCTCTGCTCCTTTGTAAAGTAGTGTTGGACATTAGTTCTGGTATCCAAGAACGAGCAAACAGAAAGGAGCCATTTACTAAAAGATGTAGGGTCAGGGTTCAGGATCACCATGCCAAGCTCTTTTGTTGAACAAATTACCAGAAGGCTGCTGATATGCCAGGCAGAATTTGACCTTAATTCTGCGTGAATAGATTAAAAACGCAGACTTAGCTGAGAAGAGGCACTGGCTGTGCTAAGCCTTCCTTGGCAAGAGGGCAGGCAGAGCTTCTGAGAAGTTTTGAGATAAAAGTTGCCATGCGTACACCTTGCTTTGCAGTGTGCTGTAGCTGCTTGTGTGCGCCCGGCGCTGCCTGGAGGAGGGTTTCTTTGGGGTGGGGAGGAAGAATTTGGAGTTTAGGAAGAAGAATGCCTTTAAAGAATCTGTAGATGAGTTAACTGCAAGGCTTCAATTCGTGTCTTAGTGAGATTCACTTTTTGTGACTTAACGCAAAACTAGTAACAGGTTTTTGTGTTTGTGCAACCAGAATTTGAATAATTTTCTTTCATTAAGTACTTGCTTGTGTTTGCTGCAAGGTGGTGCTGGCTTGGAGTGTGGCTCCACTGCCGTGGCCGTGTTTGGGTGTGCTCTTTCCTCTGTTCTTTCTTTCTTCCTTTTTGGAATTTACTTGGTTTCTTTTCTTTGACTAGCATAGCATATCGTCGTGTCATTCGTGTCTATCAGTATGAAGTTGGGGATGATCTATCTGGAAGGTTTTTTCCTCTTATTTTCTTACCTCACTTTGGTTTTCAAATGCACTTTTTAATTCTAAGGCTCGCTTTCCTTCCAACTAACTTTCACGGCTTAGAGATGCTTGGAGGTTTGTTTCCCTGTTGTCTCTTTCCACGGTTGGTTCCCAGCTTCCTGCTCAGGGTTCTGGGCGTGCGCTTCATCTCTCCAGGCGTGCACTGAATCTGAGCCTTAACCCTGTGGTGAGAAACACCCAGATGTTTGGTGCATTTTCATTGCTACAGAGTGATTCAGAAGCTTCTCAAGAGGCTCAAAAGCATGTAGGAGGATGGATTTCAGTGGGGACGAAAACCTGGTTTTAGTGATTTAAATATCAGTGACTTAAGTTTTAGGGACTTAAACACCCCCGAGTAAAAGGAGAGGACAGCCCACCTGCACAGCCCAGCCCTGTTGTCACATGCAGGTCCTTCACTGCTGCTTTGTAGGAGAGGCCTATAATTTTCTGCAGAGATTATGCCCTATTAAGATTATTTTTAAACCAAACCAGTAGTTTTTGACAACTTTTCCCCCTAGTTTATCCCCACATAATGCACCTCTGTAGAGCTCCTGTACCTTACTGGCAAACACAGCCCATCTCCAGTGAATCACCTGTAGTTGGTGTGTGCGTGTGTGTGCTGGGCACGGGGAGGGGGTGGGACAGCACCAAGTTTCTAATTTCATTAGGTCCAGAAAAGCGGGCGCTTTGGATCTGGCATGAAGTGTGGCTGCTGATCATGTTGCCTTTCAAATGGGGCTAGAAATTAACTATATAAAGAAATGAGAATCAGATGAAACGTGCACGTGTCAGTCTGCAATAGGATGAGTCAGAATAAACAAAACACAAAAACAGTGTTTAAAATATCTACAGGAGAATAATACTGCTGTAAGGATTTTTAATTTCAAGGAAGGACTGTTAATTTCAAGCCCCACCTGCCATTTTTGTGGGGTTGGTGCTCTTTCTGACTGTGATTCTGTGTTTAGGTCCTGCATGGTGGAGGAATCGGGAACACTGGAATCGCAGTTGGAAGCTACTAAGGTAAGCAATGCTCAGTGGTAGCTGAAACACCTCTCCCAGCTGGTGACACGGGAACACAGGCTGGGAATGGGAACACATGTGACTGCACAGGAAAATCTGAACTGATTTTACACATTCCCAGTACTGAAGAGATTTTGGGATTCTCTAATTATGTATCTGATGTCTACTTACATCACAAGCCATTAAACAACACAGATAGAGTTTTCCTTTTTGTTCTTTTTCGTATATGAGTGGGGTAGGGCAGAGAAGATACAGCATTGCCAGCACGTTCCTAACAAGAGGGGTTTTTGTCTCAAGAACTGTGCAAGCCCTGGTGGCTTCCAGTACCATGTGTGAAGAGGAACGTTGGTTTGAATACTAGTTTACAAATCCCAGTATATGTATTTATAATACACGAAAAAGAAGAGTATAACCCTTCCTCCTCTGCCAGTGTTGAAACTTTTTAAGGGTTTTTTTTGCGCTCCTCCATTTTTCTCCTCTTCACTCCCTCCTAACAGCGCAAGCACCAGGAGATCCGAGCGATGAGGAGCCAGCTGAAGAAGATCGAGGACCTTGGAGCGGCCATGGAAGAGGCACTTATCTTGGACAACAAATACACGGAGCACAGCACCGTGGGGCTGGCCCAGCAGTGGGACCAGCTTGACCAGCTGGGGATGAGAATGCAGCACAACCTGGAACAGCAGATTCAGGCTCGGTACTGCCAGGCCCACGTGCGGTGTAAAGCCGGTTTAACTGGGGGGCGTAGAGGACAGGAGACAGAGCTGCCTGTGTCTGAAAACAAACCTCTCCTGTGCTCCAGCTGACGGGTGGAGTGAGCTCATGAATCCCCCCCACCTCCCGGCCCTCTTCAGAGGGATGGCCTTAGCAGTTTGGAAGTAATTCCCGTTGCCCGTTAGCAAGGACGAGATCTTACAGGAATCGGTTTATTCAGTTGGGCCGTGGGGATGTCGTGTGCTTGCTCATTTGTCCTCACCTTCCGCTGCGGATGCTGGCTGGGGGCAGAGGGGCTCCAGCAGAGTTCTGTGGTTGAGGAGCTGTTCACCAGCTCTGCTGCTTCCTTTTCAGAAACACGACTGGAGTCACGGAGGAGGCCCTGAAGGAGTTCAGCATGATGTTCAAGTGAGTCCTGGGAACGCGTGCCAGAGGAATGCTTGGGAGCTATTCCTGGCACGTGGATGGCTCCTGTTGACAGGATTCCCCTGACTGATCTGGTTGTCGCTCCTTTGTTGTCTGCCCGACTCTGCGCTGAGCTGCTCCACGCTCTGCCAGATGGCAGGAGCCTCCAGAGCCCCCCGCTGCCGCCTGGGCGCAGCCAGCGCCGCGCCAGAGCCTCTCCTGGGCACACTCACTGCAGGAATTCCAGCTGGCAACACAGCCATTTTTTCGATGCTTTTTAAGCAAAGTAAAAAAATTGTCCTCACGTTTTATGTATGTTAGATGGGGACTGTTTATTCCATCAAGCTCATTTATCCAGAACAGTGGGCTGTTATCATCTGTTCTAGTTTTCAACACACTGTGTAGCTTTTGATACTCAACAACTGACACTTTAAAAAGTGCTTTTGTGTTTTTAGGCACTTTGACAAAGACAAATCTGGACGACTTAATCACCAGGAGTTTAAGTCTTGCTTGCGCTCTCTTGGCTACGACCTGCCGATGGTTGAGGAAGGAGAACCCGACCCGGAGTTTGAGTCTATTCTTGACACTGTCGATCCCAACAGGTACGTGAGTTGCACCTTTTATATTTCTAGTGCAGAATATGTATCCGTACCCTGTGGGGAGGTGGCTGGAAGGTCTCTCACGGCCTGAGCCGTGCTCCTGGGGAGAGGCTTTTCACAACAATTCACGTACAAGTCTCTGAAGGTAGGCCTGACACTTGTGAAGAAGAAATTCACTTTGTCAGCACCAGATCAGTCCCCAATCTCCTGCATTAAGCCCTTCACCCCTCCCAGAAGAGCCGCAGCCCCTGGGAGGGTGTGGGAGCCCCGTGCTCTGGCTGTTTCCAGCTGTTGACACGCTGTTTCCCGGCAGGGACGGGCACGTCTCGCTGCAGGAGTACATGGCCTTCATGATCAGCAGGGAAACGGAGAATGTGAAATCCAGCGAGGAGATCGAGAGCGCTTTCCGCGCCCTCAGCTCGGAGGGGAAGCCCTACGTGACCAAGGAGGAGCTCTACCAGGTGAGTGAGTGCTGGTTGTGGCCCACCGGGAACAGACGGAGGCTTTGTGTTCATAGATCGTTAACAACAACCAGCACTAATTGCCTGGAGGTTCCTATCACTGTAGAGTCAGTTCTGAACCTGCCAGGGTCTCTGCAGCAAACACAGAAAGGATGGTAACAGCCCTGCCTACCCAGCTGCCTTCCTGCCTCTGGGCAGGGAGAGGAGCTCTAACTGCCAAAGAACGACGCGGGCTCAGTAAAGCAAGAGCTAGTCCAGGGCCTAGGAAGGGCGCGTGCTCCCTGTGTCTGTCCTCAGACGCTGCTGCTTCCCTCCCATCGCTTGGGAGACTAGAGGGAGATGTTTCTCCAGACAGTGACTTAAAGGAGAAACTTAAGCCTAAGCTTACACAGCGGGAACGTCTCCTCCCTCTCCCAGCCCTGCCCAGACAGCAAGTTTTTCCAGTCTGAATCCCACCAGCTGGCAGAGAAACAAAGAGGCTGCGCTGCTTCCTCGTATCGGTTACCTGCTCTGTCTTCTCTTTGGTGGGAAGAATCGGGTCAGACCTTTCAACCCTTAACCATGCCAGGCGTAGTTCTGCTGCTCTGGGTTCTGCCCCGAGCTGTGGGTGCCCCTGGACAGGGGAGGGCCCCTCGTAAATGCTCCCCTCTCCACGTCTCCACCTCCGCCCCGTCTTTGTCTTTCAGAACCTGACCCGGGAACAGGCCGATTACTGCATTTCTCACATGAAGCCCTACATGGACGGCAAGGGCAGAGAACTTCCTTCTGCCTACGACTACATAGAATTTACACGTTCACTCTTTGTGAATTGATCTGAAACACTAGTACCAAAAGATGCAAAGAACATGCTCACATTTGCTGACTATAGCTTTGCATGTGTCTCTCTCTCTCTTTGTGCTCTACAATAATCAATGTTACTTTATGATGTAACCTTAAACTGCTTAGCTTAAAAATCTTAGGGAAAACAAACATATTGCAGTGTGCTTCAATAAAAGTTACTGGTCGAACCACATCATCTTGTGTTTAATGGTTTAAATGCAAATTTAACTGTCACGTGGATGAAACTCCAGCTGTCAGAGTTCGGTGTGTTTTTCAGGCCACTGCAGTGGAAGAGGTGAGTGAGCAGCTTTTCCTGCAGCCGCAGCAGTAACGAGCTTTGCGTTGGCAGGCGGCTGCGTGGCTGCCTCAGTCCGTGATCTCGCTCGCCAGCTGCTCCAGGCGATTCATTTCCCTGGGTCCCTGCTCGGTGAAGTCAGAACTGAGCTGCCAGACTCTGACCGCCCCGGTAGCATCCCCTGCTGCCAGGAGCTGGCTCTGCTTGACGTTAAATTCCAGACAGTACACGGGGTGTTCGCCCGCGGCCTGCTTCAGGGAGAGGGCAGGCTTGTGTGAGCTCTTCTCAAAGTCAAACAGGTGCACGTCTCCTGTAAACCAGAAACATTTATTGCAGCTTTATGGCAGCAACTTCGAATTTAACAGCAGAGGAGTATCTACTTGTCTGGAGCTTGGAAGTTCTTTTTTGCCTGTTTCCCCACCCTCTGATGGGGTCTAGGCTGTGACAGCTCACATCACTGCAAGACACTGCAGATTTATTCTGCTGTCAGAAGCCTGAAACCAGCTTGCCAAATTCTGTGAAATCTTAACTCAAAAATGTTTGGGCAATCCCCTAAGGAGAAAGTTCTTGTTTTAAACCATTAGCTCTAAAATTAAACGTCAAAACCAAGGAAGCTGGAGCGACGTTTTAGCCACAGTCACGCTGCCGTGTTAGAGCCCTGTGAAGGGCCGTGGCAACAGAAGGGAGTGTCAGAAGTGAAAAATAACGGTGACTGAAGGCATCCTGCTAGAGTTAGAAATTATTCTGTTACACTAATTACACAGTACAAACAATGGTCAGTGCTCTCTGCTTAGGGGAAGTGCTAATCAGTACAATTGACTTGTGCTAATTAATACCCAGCACAGTCTTAATTTTCTGTCTAAGAATAGGCACCTGCAGTTACTTGCCTTCCCCTGACGCAGCTGCAAAGACCAGTGGTCGAACTGGAGACCAGCGCACGCAGAAGAGGTATTTCTTTGATAACTGAAGAGAAATGAGGGGTTGTGTCTGCAACATGGAGTGCAAGTGAACTTGTCCGTCAGTCCCGCAGCTCAGGAAGAGGTTCCTGGGGGAGGGAGAAGCAAGAAACAACTTGATTTGGCTTTATTGCTAAAGAGAGAGAACAAAATTCACCAAAGGAGTGTGACCGTGGGCGATAGTGCTGCTTCGCAAAGGTCTGAACGTGTTTCCTAAAGCAGCAGTTTCCAGGCCGTGCCCCGGGATGTGGTCGGTAGAGACAGAGCTTTGTCACTGACCTCAATTAAGGTTAATGAGGGCTCATGTTGTCCACTGAGGGTTGCTGGTGGGTTGTGGGCCAGGGATGCCTGAGAACTGCTGACCTGGAGCCGGGCATTGTTAGGGCTGTGTTTGTCTCATGCAAATTAAACGCAAACCTGGGCTGTCAGCATGTTTCACAGAAACGTGGCTTGGGGCCGCTGCCCTGGCAGAGCTGTGAGCTGCTGATTTAAATGCAGGCAGCTGCCACTAAGATGTCTGATGAGCAGATCCTTTAAGCACTGATAAGTAAATGACTTTTAGCTCCTCCCCTTGTCTTTAATCTTTAATATTAATGTCGCGGATGATCGAAGGAAGGTGCTAATGCTTTACCCTGGCCTGGGCACAGACGCCATTTCGTGTTTGTGTTGTGCCCACACGCAGCGTCTTCGTGTGGGCAGCGGCACCAGAGCCAGTGGCCATTGTTTATCCTACGGCAGGAAGGGACTCGATCAAGTTCCGGATGCCAGGTGAGCCTTTTTTGGAACTTGTACTCGCTCCCACTCGAAGGCTATTTGAAAAAATGCACGTTCAGAGCCAGGCAATAACTGCGTCCAACATGCAGCACTGGAACCAATCCCCAGCACTCGCCTGTGGAAGGGCGAGCAGCTCACAGAGTAGACGGGCCCACCGTGCGGGGCGAAGGCGAGCTCCGCGGGAGCCCGGAGCGGGACGGAACTGCTGGCGCCGCGGAGAGCCGGCGTCGCTGCTGCCGTGGAGCACTTCAGGGAGTAGCCGCCTTCCACGCCCACAACGAACACGCGGGGATCGAAGTGTGAAAAGGAGAGCGAGGTCACACCCACGGCGGCCTCGCCCCAGGCGAACTGGGAGAAAAAGAGACAAAGCTGGTGGGAGCTGGGGGCTCCAGGGAAACACAGGCGGGGTTACGGCTGCGTGAACCAGCCCCCCAGGGGCACAACTCACAGCAGCTACACTCTCTGTAGCACTGCTCAGCTGTTAACCTCTGCAGTATCCTCCTACAGGGGGATTTGTGTGAATTAGCGTTACAGACAAGTTCTCTTCTCCATAGAGCGTGGCAAACCTCAGCTGTTTCCAGTCTTCCAAGGAGTGATTTCAGTATGGGATGGGAGATGGGGGTCAATGTTCAAAGGGGCTTTTCCTGGCTCTTCCCACATGGAAGGCAAGCTCTGCCATGAGGGCTCCAGTGTTTAGAGTGGTTTTGTCAAAGCAGCCCTCCTGGAGCTGCTGAACTCACCTTCTTCAGCTGAGTGCTGCGAGGGATCTGCTGAGCCACCACGGCGAATCCTTCGGCCAAGGCCAGGCGCCCAGCCCGCTCCTCCCTCCACACCAGGATCTTCCCGTCGGTCGACGCGCTCAGGAGCCGGGAGCGGTTTCTGTGCTTGGCGTCGGGTAACCAGGTAACCTGCTCCAAACGAGGGCGATGAGAGCGACTGTCACGGCTGATCCCAGGTGCCAGCCAGGGATCCCGGTACCAAACCAGCCCTGCGGGGAGCTGGCACGCGGACACCAGCGCAGAAATGCAGTTGGGGTCTCAGGCTGAATGCTGCAGAGCAGTTTCTGGGGTTCACCTGCCATCATTTTTGAGATGTCACATTTATAGCTATAAACAGCAGCATTTTCCTGACTTTCAGATGAGAAAATATACAGGTTGCCCAGAGTCACTGGACCCCGCAAGGACAAGAAGCATTAGGAAGCCAGACTGTAGGACATGCTTACAGCAGGTAGCAAAGGATTTGCTACTTAACATTTTTAAGCCACCATGGGTATTGTGAGCTCCATCTGCATCAATAAACAGTTACAGCATGGGAACGGGCCTCCTCTTCATTTATTCTGAACAGCAAGGAGTTTTTTTACAGAGGGAGTGTTGAGTTCAGTAGCCAGGTTTGGGGCAAAATAGCCAACCAAAAGAGAATGTAACTGCTGAAATGCAGCAGCCTGTCTGGACAGGAACTGAAGGGCTGAAATAGAGCAATGGCAACTCCCTCCCCCCAGCCCTGTCTGTTGTTACCTGATAGACCGGATCGGTGTGAGTGTCGCCTGTCATCCCTGTCCTCCAGACCACAGGGTCTTCTGTCCTGCTGGTATCCCACACCACCAGCTCCCCACTGAAAAGGCCGCCTGAAAGGACAAAGATAAACCTTCTAATACCTCAGAGAAAATGCACAAATGAAGCTTTGGTGGAAACAGGCCTGCCAGCTTCAAAAGGCTGGCAGCTCTATGCAGGGCACAGTCAGCTCTGGTATGAGAAAATGCAGCTCTACTGAAATAGGGAAACTCTTCCCACCTACACCTGGGCTGAGCTTCCCTCCCTCATCTCTCTGAGGGGGTGATATGAAGGCAGATGTCCCTGAAAAAGCAGCAAGTCTCAGTTCAGAAGCAACAGCGCAGTTATAGCGATGTTGGTGAGCATTAGTTCCTCAGTCCGAGGAGCTGCAACACCATGCGTTCTGCAAGATACCTTAGGCTGAGCTGAGAGAGAGGAAAGCCATGATTCAAGGTGAGGAGATGAGGATACAGGTCAGATGGGATCCAAGGTAAGAGCAACCTACCAGCTATCAGCGACAGCTGGGAGGGGTGGAAAGCCAGGCCCATGACACAACTGGGAACGTCCACCACGAGGTCAGGGCGCTGCGGATTCAACCCTCTTCTGTCCAGGTTCCAGGTACAAACGTAGGATTTCTCTGTGCTCCAGTCCCCACCCTCCAACCTGAAGAAGAGAAAACTATGTCTTGCCTTGTCTGTTCCACAGAGCATCCCAGTCTAGCAGAGCTCAGGCATGCCCCACTGGTCACTTAAACGTGCTGCTTTGTGGCTCGAAAGAAAACTGAGGCAAAGGGATCATGAGGTGATGAAACCTCTCTGCAGGCTGGAATATATACAGTACGTGTCGGTGTACTTACAGAACAAAGTGCCAGCAAGGAAATTTCAGATATGATTCACTATTTCAAGACCTATTAACCATTCAAATGATGGGAACAATCTAAAGGGCGCATACAGAAAGTTGCTACAAGTATCTGGGAATGAAAAATCTAAAGAGACCAAATTGCTGCTGATTTGCAAACCACATTTCCTCTAAACAAGCACTCAAAGAGCCAGGGTCTGAGAATACCCAGCGAGGAAATATATTACCTGGAGGACTGATAGGGGCTGAAAAGACTTGCTGAGTCTTGCTTTGCCTGAAAGAAGCAGCACGATTTGAAGTCCAGGTGCCTCCCCAGGAACAAAGAACATTCTTCACAACCACCAAACGGTGCTGATGACCCTGCACAAATCATGCCACGCACCCCAGCTCAAGAGATTTCAAGCCAGTCCCATGCCCATTATACTTGTTTGTCACAAGTGGATCATGAATTATTTCTCTGGGATGGCCAACAGACACCTGCCACTCTACTTCATTATTTCTACCAGTTTCACTCATCGCACACTGACCAAATGTTACGTGTATTCTGTCACTCGCACCACCTGACCAATGTGATGTCCTGTCCTGCTACAAGGAGACGATATGGAGGACAGAGATCTACAGAACAGCCGGTGGTCAGGACAGGAAGCAATGATTCTGAGCCTGACTTCTACTGCCTCTATTTGATGCTCTTAATCCTTTTATTGGAAGAGATATGATCAAATAAAAGGAGCAATTTTGCATACAATGGGTAGTTGAAACTCCTTATTAAAGGATGCAGTAGATGCTAAAAGTTTACACAGATTCACAGAGACTGTGTGAGTTCATGGAAGGGAATTCTGCTGAGGGTAACCACAGACACAGAAACCACATTATAATCCGAAAACAGCTGTGGACTGGAAGAGCAGGAGCAAGTAACATACACGTCTGCCCTGTTTTGCTCTTCCCTACACATTCACTCATTCCTTTTTGCTGGGGCTTTTAATCTAAGGAAATGGTAGCAGAATGGAGAAGGAAGAAGTGCAGCAGTAGGGCACAGAAAGGAGAGGCTGCTATAGACACGCAGAGATAAGATGACCGTTTTGTCCAACCCTCATTTCAGAAATCCCTACATGTTTGTTAGCACATGTCCGTGGCATCAGGCGCACGCGTGAACGGGTGCCAGGTTCACCCGGGGTGCTAAGAGACCACATTAAAACAACACGATCTTCAGTGAAGATAAGCACCTACTTCCAAACCTCACCTACATATATTTGCAAGTGCATCTGCTCTTTACATTTTCTTTCCAAACAGAATCTATCTAGAAACAAAGCAATAAGAGTACATGTATCCATTTTTGGGGCAGCGGGGAGGTAGAAGAAATAAAAGCCATCACTTAAGACTGCCTGGAGATTTTGTTTCTTTAAATATGAATTATTTAAGTTGCATAAGGTGGATATATATATACATCTAGTTTATTACTGCGGAGAAAGCGAATGTATGTGAAACTCAGGTCAGCCTGAGACGTCACACCAGGCTCAGCTGCACTCTCGCTCCGTTCAGGTACTCACCGGCCATAGGAACATGCAACCACAGATCCGGTTGCATTCCAAGAGATGCTGGTAACCTGCAGGTTTTGATCCTGAGCCTCTGGGTATGACAGCGTATGCAAACACAACACCTGGAAGAGATCAGATTCAAGCACTCAGGCAATAACCTCCGAACACAGAGAAATGAAATCTGTGCAGGCCCCTGCATACGATGGTACGGTTACAGCGTTGGCTTCCCCTCTGTCCAAGCAGCACACAGGTATACATAAAAAAGTTATTTAATTCCTACTGGGAAAAAACAACCCACAACACATGACCCTACCAAACCAACTGTCGCCACATAATTACCTCTCACAGGCTGCACGACAGCTCTGGAAGGCTGTGCCAGGAGGATTTACAACAGCCCCCCAGGTATGACTCTAGCACTCGCTAAGTTTCACAAGCAATGGTTTGAAAACAGGTACCAACATGCACTGACTGATACGAATTGCTTGAGCACTGTACACTAAACAAACACAATCTGAGTAGGAAGAGCTGCCAGATCACTGCCTGCAACTGCTCTGAGCGACCTGCTACTCTGGCATGCTCTAAAGGGGCTACTTAACACCATCTGCAGGCTTCCTTCTCACAAAGCTGCTGCAACACAGTCATTGGCAGGAGGAACAGTTTGAGCAAGTGAGGCCAGACCACGAGCAAGGGAGAAAGCTGGAGAAAAAACAACCAGCAATGTCTAATTATTAGAATCTGGCAAGAACAACCACAGCAGTAAGAAAAAGAACTAACAAGTTAGAGCAACTGCAACTCGCTCTGCTTGGGAAATAACAAAGATCTGAATTCTGTCAACTTACTGTTTCGTTCTGATCTGTCCAGTTCACTTCAAAGCCATCAAAGGCACGGCTTTTCCAGTTTTTATTTAGCTCTTTGATAACAGCATCCTCCACTCTCTGAAGAAATGATAGAAGGCTAGTGTAATCTACTTGGACTTCTTGCTGGAAGTCTTGGACAGCGTCTTTACTTTGATCCGTCTGCACACTGGCATCTCGGCTAGTATGAGATTGTGCTGCACTTTCTACTGTTGAAATTCTCCCAGTCTGGCAACTTTTCTAGTAAAAGGAGACAGACAGTCTATAATCCAAACAGGAAAAAAAAAAAAAAAAAAAAAAAAAAGAGTGCTGTACATAACATACAAAGCATCTTCCCTTTTTTAGCATTGCACAGAGATATTTGAGCACATTCGCACACCTCTGGTTCATGGTTAAAAGCAGGTGCCTCTGCAACTGTCCGGATGACACGATGTATTTGTGACCCTCGCATGATCTGGTATGAGGCAGAGATACCTGAATGCCCGTCAAATTCGGGCCATGTGCTCTACAGCACAGTGGAACGGGGTGGATGAGAGAAAGCAAAAAGGCAGCGAGCCTCCAGAGAGAACAGCAAACACTGAACACGATGACAAGGGCAGCATTATCAGCTCTCAAACTACCGGCTTTGCGGCAGCTGCACGTGCATTTCTTTGAAAATTTGTATCAAGGACCTAAATTCCTAAAACGCTGCGAAGGGGCAGAGCCAGCAGGCAGACACCGGCTCCGCAAACCCTCTGCGGGGAAGGTCTCCGACCCGGGCCGGGCTGGAGCAGCGGGACCCGCGGGGGGTTCACCGACGGGCACGGAGGGGACAAGACGGCGCACGGTCGCCCCTTCAGCAGGGCCAGGGGCGGAGGGGAGGTGCGGTGCAGAGCCACCTCCGGCCCGGCCCCTGCCGGGGGTATAAGAGCGCGGAGCGAGGCCGAGGCCGCCCCGGGTCTCTCACCGCCTCGCAGCGCGCGCTCCGGGCGCTCCTCCACAGCGACTCCACGTCGGCGCCCGGCGCCGGCCCGTCCGCAAACATGGCGGCGAGGGGGCGGGGGTCGCGGCCCGGCGAGCTCCCCCTGCCCGCTCCGCGGGTTCCCATGGAAACGGGCGAGGCGCTGGGAGATGACGTCATCGCGAGCGACGGGGCCGCCGGCCTGCGGGCGGTAAACTGACCCGGCGGGTGCCATGTTGGGGAAGGGCAGGCGCTGGGCGGGTGGTGGCGGGGCGCGGGCCGGGCCCGGCGCCGGTGGGTGCCTCGGTCGGTACCTTTGTTAATGCCGTAGGTGGGGCGGGGGCTTCTCCTCCACCTTCGCCCCCCCGGCTGGCCCCGCCGCGCCGCTGGGGGCACGAGCGGCGGTACGGGCGGGAGGGCGCGGAGGCCGCCAGGAGTTAAGATGGCGCCGGGGTGGCGGAGGCACGGGGGCGACAAAGCCGAGCGCGGGGGGAGGCTGCGGCGGGAGCCGCGGGGCGGAGGAGCGGGCCGCAGTGCGAGGGAAACGATTTTTGAGGAGAAAGCGGGTATTCGGCGCATGGCGGCACAAAAACCCCGGCAGTGCTCAGCGGTAGAAGTTGCGTCCCCTGAGGCCGCGCCCGAGCTGCGGGCGCCCGTGGTGGAACGGCGCTGCCAGAGGCCGTGATGCCGCTCGGACACAGGCCTGGGGCTCTGCTCCGGGGCCCTCCGGAGGAGGAATTATTAGTAATGCCAGAAACGTGGTGTCAAGGACACTGCTCTGGTGTAGCTTGCTGAGGAGAGGAGTAGGGGAGGCAACTTCAAATGTGTGTGTAAAGCCCAGGGTACATTTTGATTTCTTTGCTTTTTATGTTTGCTGGTTTCGATGAGGGAATTATGGTAATTTGTACTGTGGGTGAATTACAGTTTAACCTCACTCCAAGCTCGCTGCACACCTGCTGGGTTGGCGGAGCTGAGCGGTTTTCCTCCCGGGAGCACCGGAGAGCTGTAGTTAACCTGGTGCAAATCTGCCCATCAGTGTGGGTACAGCTGGATAACTGTCATCTGCAGAAACGTTTCCTGGTGTCACAGCTTCCTTAAGTAATTATTCCTAACAGGTATGACAGTGCTTATGGGTTTTTTTCTAATTGTAACTCCATTGGAACAACTTAATGATGAACGCACAGGCTAAATTTAGCTCTGGCATAAGCAGGCACAGATGCACTAACTTCAGCGGAGTTATTCCTGCTGTTGCTGGGAAGGAGTTTGGCCTGTATGTAAAAATCAGGATTGCAGGATACAGAGTAGGCGCTCGTGAGAACGGACGTAGCACTGCTTTAGCACATGTGAATCCGTTTATGTCAGACTGAGTGCAACAGTTCTTTGGAGGAATTTAAAGTACTTCACAAATAATAGCAAAATAAAACTCATGATAAAGAACTATCACAGCCATTTTACAGATAGTGAAATTGAAGCAGAAAGAGGTTAAGTGGCATTTCCTTCAAAAGTCAGGAAAAAAGTCCCAATGGAACTGAAATCCTGCACTGTGTATCTGTTGTGGTTCTTCCCCTGGTTTGTGTGGTTCTTCATGATACTCCGCAGTACACCTAAGAACATAAATGCATTCTTGGGTGGGCCTGGTGGTCCTTTTAGCCCTGTAGTCTCTGATTAGCACTGGTGTTAATCTGAATTTCCAGAGTTCAAGTTCAGCATCTCCTGCAGTGGGAGGTAGCTGGTACATGTGGAAGCTCCAACTGGCAGCAGGAGACAGGATGTGACTCCGACCACTTTCATAGTCCACTTCTCTGGTAGGCAGGCCCCTGGCACCTCGCTTCTGGTCACTGCCATATGGCAATAAATAACGGACTTGATGGACTGTTGGTTTGACCAAAAAGGTTATTTTTTTTTATGTGTTTTTTTTGTGGTATGGCTTATTTTTTGTCAGGACATGAATTCCAGTACTTAATGATAAAGTATACTCTGCTGTCCTTTTCTACCAATTTTAACACAAGTGAAGCATCTCAAAAGCCACAGCTCTAGCACTCTTTAGATCTTCAATCAGGTGTCTCGAGCCGTGGGTTTGAGATTACTTCACCATCTTCATTTCTCACTCAGCTTTCTGTTTCCACCTTGTTTTAAACATCCATTTACAAGGCAGCTGTAAAAGACATAAGAGCATTGGAAACAATGTACTGGTTTTGTCACAGCAGGATTCCAGTCCCTTCTTTGGAGAAAATACTTGATGTTCTGTCTCAGTGTATTCATTCAAGAACTTGACTGCTATATCGTAAAACAGTTCTCTGCTGCTGTTATTGGTGAAATCCTAGTATGACGCTTACTGAGAATGCTTATTTTTTAAGAGATCAGCTTGAAGATGCAAAAGAGTGACAAGATAATCCATCCCTTAATGAGTGAAGTAAATATATTTTCTATTCAAATTCACCAATCCTATTAAAAGTACATAAAGTGAGCATTGTTGGATGAGGTTTTTCTACTGCAAATAGTTAAATACAGGAAGGAGGGGGATTTTTTTAATCTCAGTTTACTTTGTGTTGAATAACTGATACTAAATATTTGAACCCAATAGCAGAGTGTTTTTTTTTCAAGAGGTTGTTAATATTTAAAATCTATCATCTATAAATAGATCTTCTTAAGTCATCACTAAATTACCTTTAATTGGTATGATTAGAACTTCCAAGGAATATTACTGTTTGGTGGTAGAGTAAATATTACATTTATGTACCTTCTGCATCATAATAAAAATGCTGAGCTCAAACTGCAATTTAAAACCTTTAAATAACTTGTCAGAGGGAATTTAAGGATAAAAGTTTGCGTGTTTTGAGATGGCAAAGTGAGATAAGAAAACTGGAATTTGAATATATGAAACAGACCAAACCCAAATTTTTCAGCAGGCAATATGCAAAGTTACTGCAAATGTAGTACATTGCAAATGTAGTACATGCTCCCTGTAACGTGGTGCACGCCTGGACTCCTCCTTCCCTGAGGATGAGAAAGGAGCAAACAGCTCCAGAAGATGAATGTTCTAAGTAAGTGCAGTTTAATCCTTCTTTATTCCTGTATCTCTAATTTGCTGGGGTTTCAGTAAATCAACAGTGTTTCAGTTTTTCTTTCTGGCATGGCAGTATCAGAGACATGTTTGTTTTGACATAGTTAACACTACACTGGAAAGGAGGTAACATCACAGATAACTGCAGGATGGTTGTTACTAGCCTGAGGCTACTGAGTGTCTAAAGTGACTATTATTACTACAGTGCTGATCTGTGCTTTTTCTTCTTTGTATTTCATGAGACAAAGTATCAATAAGTTTTCACTTTCACACAAGGGAGCAAACCAGCATCAGAAAACAAACAAGAACATGAGAATATTGGGGTAAAGAAAAAGCAATGTGGGGAGAAAGTATCAGAAAAAAAGAGTAGGATACAACCATAAGCGTGCACACTGGGGGTATGATTTCTCTGACCTGGGGCAAAACAAGTATTCTAAACTCCATCGCAGTAAAAATTCACCCACTAGTGGGTGCAGTAGCCACCCTCTATTTGTGATAAAATGGAACAACTGAGTTCTGTCGAGGCTCCAGACAGCCAAAACAGCAGTCAGTACCCAAAAATAGAGAGAGATAACTGACCCTTTCCCTTTCACATCTTCCCCTCCATTCTGTCCACCCCAAACAGATGCAAGTAAGGATGAAGTAAACAACATGCATAGCTCAAACAAGAAGAGAGTATTTTGGCCTTGAGAGAGCTCTTGGGGCTTCGATTGCTGGTGAAGGATTTGAAATGGGATCAAAGGCATCACCTTTTACTGACTGATGGTTCTGTTCAGAGGAACAGAACTTTTTACATACTCTCATTTATCAAAAAAGGAAACAAAACACAGCCAAACAAGAAAACTCTTCAAGCAATAGAAAGGGTTTGCAGCAAAGAATCATCACTCCAGAACCTCCCAGCTAGTATAACCAGCGAGACCTAATTCTGTTTCCCTGGTTGTTCATTTCAAACCTGTGCACTACTGGATTGCCTAGCGTGACAAATTTGGTTTGGATGAGGCCTGGGTACTCACTTACCTGTATTGCCTTTGAATTAACCAAAGTATGCAATGAGTTTAAACTGGCTTTATGCTGACATTTTGTACTTGTTACCTGGGTACAGACAATATCTATCCGCTAGTCCCATACTGTTAGCTCTGAACTAGGTCTTAAGTGTCACTTTCTTTAGAGTGAGGTTGTTTGCTCTACTGATCTATAAGTTAGTCTCACTGAGGCTCAGAGGTCTACGCTAAATGGAAATACCTCTAGGGAAAAATAATCGAGGTGTTACCCAGAAGGAAAATTACTGAAAAGCCCCTTACATCTGCAGCATTATTTAGAAGGACACCTCTTTAGTTTCACCAATTGTCTGGTACAGCTTGTTCCCAAAGGTTTTTAGCAACAGCAGCACCCTATTGCACTACTGTAGGTGGTGATTTTGGAGTTCAAATGCAAGACCAGGAAGTCATGAGTTGACTGAAGTCTGTTTATCTGCAGTGTTACCTGTGATGCTCCTCATCTCAGAATATACCACAAGCATTTATTTTACCCTTAGTAAAAAACTGTTGGTGCCATTTTTTGACAGGGAAAATTTCAGGTTTAAGGGTTTGATGACTTACCAAATCATGCTGGGAATTTATGACAGATGGAACAGGACTCACATTCCTAAATTGCAGAGTGGTGTTTCAACCATATCCAATACATATTTTGTGGGTGCATTGCTAATGTACACATCTTCTTTTTGTTAGAGATTTGTGATTTTAAAACATCAGGTATTCACACATTCACTAAACCTGGAGGAAAGAAAGGCCACCACAGCTGCTCAGTGTTGAGAACACAGTGTCCATGTAACCAGCCAGATGCTCAGTAGCTTAATGAGGGTTGCGTGAACTCGGTGTGTTACCTCAAGCTGTGTCAATCCTCCAGCTATTGCTTCTCCAGTGCCATTCATAAAAGGCTCATGCATCTTCTCTAATTTCTGACCTCCTTTTCCCTGTGGCCTCTCCCAAATGTCCCTGGCAAATGCTGCACCATTTTTGCTTTAAAACTGTACTTTCAATTTAGACAGAAAACACGTTGCCTCATTTCTGAAGTTCTGTTACACCTAGAGACACGATACATTATAAAAAAAATCCATTGCCATTAAAATCATAGATCTGTTATGCTTTGTAGAATTAGAGTTGGAGGGTCCTTATTAAATATCATGGGTATGATTTCTTGCACTGTACAGGTATTGCCTATCCCATATTGATTTCTACACTGATAATAAGACAAAGATTTTAGTCAACTGTAACCAAAGTGGGAAGAAGCACAAGGAAAGCTTGCTTTGTGGCAGGTGTCAGCAAGCTACCACCACAGGGGTGCAAAGACACCCCGCTGGCGGGTTCTGAATGGCAAGCAAGAGCTGGCACAGGGCCAAGAGCCATGGCATATCGAAAGAGGCATCCGTGAAAGGCTCAGGATCCCAATTCCTGGCTGTCATGGTGTTCCGAACCCGGTGGCAGCTGGGAGCCTCTGCCTTGGACAGAGGCTTGATGCTGTCAACAAGATGATTGGCAGGGTCTCTCTCCTTTTAGACTCAGCAGCCTCTAGTTCCTGCTGAGTTTATACCAGCATGCCCACTATCTAATCTCAGAAATAAAAGTACAATCTGGCATGCCATTCTTAAAAGGTAGCTGACCCTTTGCAGCGCTGACAACATGGAAGAAAATGCTGAGATCCCTTAAATTAATCCCATATTCAGTAACCATGCGTGAGTAAAAATTATTTATCTGTTCTGTACATCACTTCCTCAACTCATACTACATCTACAGTATCTGAAAACAGTTGTTGGAATTTTAACTGATATACATAAAGCAGCTGGCTACCCCAAAAAGCATTGAGGACAGGTATTACTCATCTGAACAGAATTGGCTATTCTTTGTAGAAGTGTTGTTTCAAAAAAGGACATTCAGAAATAAGCAGTTACATTCCACTCAATATCATCAGATTTGTACTTACGTAAAGCAAGCAAGCAGAATCTGCATGATATTTTTTGATCGCTCTTAAATCTACTTATTTATTTCTTTAATTTCTTATACATTATTTCTGTGAACACTGAATGATCAATAAATAGATCATAGCTTTACTGGGATACAGATATGTAATTTAAGGGTGGAGAATAAAATAAGGTTCCTACCCTGATGTTAATTAATGCAGTAGGAAAGCCAGATTTGCAAGGACTCCTTTTATTGATATAAGTTTCACCTCCATTTAGAGAGTTTGCAAATTGCCAGTTTAGCTAGACCAGCAAAAATCACCCTACCCTCAGTGTGACAGCCATTTCTTAAACAGCAAATCAAAATACCCATTTTGATTGGTCTGTTATCCCAAGTATAGCAAGGATACCAAAAGATCCTGGAGCCTATACAAGCACACACACACAGATTTACAGAGTTATGCATTGCAGAAAGATTACCATCTTCTCAAAAGCACATGGAAGATTAAGGGGAGCAGAAATCTTGTATAGACAAATTGGGTATGTCAGTGTGAGTGTTTCGACTGCTGCAGAAAATGCCAAGTGATTTGTAATGATCACTTTATTGCTTCTGTAAGATGACACCTTTATCTTTTAGGAGAATGACAGGAGAGTAGTCTGGTACTCAGAAATAACAGAATGAACCACCAATATAGCCAGTCTGGGTAACTTTTTTCTTTAGTGTATATGTAGGGTTCCCAACACAAGTACTGATGCCAGTCTAACTTAAAAAAAAAAAAGAGTGAAAACATGACAAAACAGGGCTTAAGAAGGCATGAATGTGGCTCTCTGTGGAGAAGTGTAAAAGACAATTGCACCAATTACATGCTGGTTTTGGAACTCCATGTAGCCTAAGTCTATTGAAATATATATTTGTAAGCAGGAGTGGTGGGGAGGGAGGATGCACTGGAATGAGGCCTGGAGCTGAAATGCTGTCGTAAAGGCAGTAGGAGGAGGGAGAGCTATAAACTGGCTGCGATCCTCAAATTTAAAAAAAGGTCCAGAAACATTTTAATGCCAAATTATGTGACACCTTTCATTCCTGTTTTTCTTTTGTCCTTAGTTTTCCATTTAATTGAAACTTTTCCTATTTATGCTACCAACTGTGGAAGCTGGGTTGACTAAAGGCATTTTTATTTTGCTCTGTTCTAGCCTGACAAACTCTTGCTTATGCAACAGCTTATACCTTTAATAACACCAGTATAACTGCATCAGTACTAAAAAGAAACCCGAGATTTCTTAGCATCAACAAGGCCCGGGAGAACTTGCGGCAGTGCTGGGATGTGACAGGAGGCAATTTATAAGGAATTAACTCTGACAGTCACTTTATACAGCTGATTTTCAAAGATCTAGGCACTAAAGATGTGTTAATGAGGGTACTGAGGCTTCATAATTAATTATATTAGCATCTCTTTGTTACTTTCTACAACAGTAGTGCCTGGTTGACATTTCAATAGGAGTCTGGTAGTATTCTTTGTTATTATTATCCAGGAGTACAGTTATACCTTAACTCCCAGAGGGCAATGTTGCATGTAAATGCCTCTGTGAATTGCAAGGGCCTTTGGATCTCAGTAAAAGCCCTTGAAGGAGACCCTGCTGGAAACTGAATGGATGTCAGTAAAATTTCTCTAGTCTGGAGTCTCTCTTCAGATATGGACTCTCCTCCCCTTTCATTTCTCCTTTCCCTCCCCCCCTTCCTTTCCACTGTGCTGGTCCTTCTCACAAGGCTTAAGAACAGCAATATCCAGCACTTACTGAATGTTGAGTTCCAAACCTCTAAAGGAAGGAATACTGACCTGAACGAAACAGTGAACAAAGTAACCTGAAAATAGAGAATATTTTCACATGCTTGAACTTTCAGTGCAATAAAACCAGTGCTGCCAGAAGGAGTCCCAGAAGTGGTGAGTCAGATAATAGATGTACAACTGTGGTGGGAGGGAAATGGTCTCTACTTTGTTTTATTTCCCCCCCCCCCCGCCCTGGAAAGGCAGATGAAATTATTTTCCAGTCACACCACTGCAAAAACAAACATGGAGTTTAAAGGTTATTTCCTTTATGTGTTTCTGACAGACGTTATTTTTGAATCCGAAAGGGGAAGGATGAATTTTTGTCAATGATCTCAAATTCTACTTTGAAAACTTTTACAGTATCACCTGAGGTGGCAGAGCAGCTCTTTTGTTTATTGACAGATTCCACTAGCTTGTGGTAATTTAAACAAAACTTACCAAAATAACGTTGCTGGTTTTTTCGCACCAATTACAATTACAACCTTGTCATGGTTAAGCTAAGTTAAGGGCACAATTTGACAAACACACACCTCTTCTAAGTAAGCAAGACTTATGCAACATGTTCCTTACCCTTTCCTTGTTCATTCCTGCCTTCGTGGGACCCTCTTTCTCGAGAGTAACCTTGTTCATGCATCTGCATCAGGGAACCAGATTAGGTACTAGTTGGAGTTAAAAATAAATGGGTTTCAGGGGAACTATTTCTAATTACAGTCAGTTTCCTGATTCAATTTAACATGGGGCTACACAAAAAAACCCCAAAACACTGCACTGGCAGAATTCAGGGACAGTGAGAAGGGGAAGAGGGGAGGAATGTGTGGTGGGGAATGCATAAGTAGCAACTTCTACCAAAAAATAGTTTGTCAAACTATGTCCTGAAAGACTTTACATTCCTCCAAGCCAAAACCACCTCTTTGCTTTGTGTTCAGGTAGCACCTTGCGCAAAGGGATCACAGTCACAGAACTCTCCGGACTTCCAGAGCTATTGTAATACCAAAAAATAATAAGCGTTCCTACAGACTGACACAATTAACCAAATTCCACTTGCAGATCTTCATTGTTGGCAACTAGTGCAGCATTTTATGTAGCCGAAGTTGGAGACTAGTTCTATTCCTGAGTTCTGTCTCTGGCTCTAATGAGGAATAACTCTGAATAACTCTGGCATTCAGTTAACCTACCAATAAAAGAATTACTTTCCTCACAGAGCTTTTTATATTTAACTAGATTTTTTTAATGAGCTTTGACATTCTCAGATAAAAGTAATAACGTGTACAATGTATTATTATAGCAAAAACTGTATATGACAGATCCCTAAGTATTTTCCTCTCTTTTGTTTCACCTTTTCTGTCACTATACTCCTACACAAGACTCAAGATATACTGCAAATGTTTGAATAATGCCAACTTGAAACTACGGAATTGTAAATAACATACTCGCCCTTCACTGAGCAATGTTGCGTGTGTTTACTTTAATCTGTTATTTTCTGGCTAGAAACAGAGGTTACTCCCCCTGAGAGTTCAAATATCGATAGTGCACTATGTAACAAGGGAAGTTTTTAACAACAAAAACAGATGCCAGTTGGTAACAAGACAAAGGATGGAATACACACAGTGTAAAATTTTAGTCTCTACTGCAATTCCTGAGGGACCAAATCTTGAAGTGTTACTCAGCTTTGTTTAGGATTCAGCAAGATTTTTCCTGCTATAGGACTGAGGAGATGATAAGTAGGAGCTTCAGGAATTGGCCAGAGTTAAAATCCTGGAAAGCAAACACTTATAAATTGTCTTTGTATAAATGTTGGCTCTCCCTTAATTTTCCCATGAGTGGAGAAGAGGGAGAGGATCATCTGAAAGTCTCCTTGCAGGAGAACCCACAGAAGCACAAAGTACAGTTCTTCCTAGTCCTCAGCAGTGCTCTACCCCTAATGCTTAGTTATCCTAAAACTTCCATTCAGCATTCATTTTAATTTATAATACTGTCACTTCCATTTATCCATATCTTTTGTGTCTCATTAGAAAGACTCTATCTAGCACTAGAGCTTCTTCCCTAACTGTGAGGAAATTACAGCCTTTCTTCAGACATAGCACCACTGAAAGAAAGCAAAGACTAGCAGCTACTTCCCCTGTGAATTATTTCAGGGCCTCCTACATAAAAAATTGTTTGGCACAGCTATTCCAGAATAACTCCCAGTATAAATACTGCAGTATTCCAGTTTGAAAGTGTTTTTATTTGTGATTGATCATTCTACCTAGGAATACTTCTTGTAAGGGGTCAGTTTTTTCAACAACTTCTGTTTAGAGGTTTTATTATGCAGGAGTGCATGTATTAAAGTAAAGCCTCAAACATAAACACAAAGCCAACCACAACATATATCATTTATTTCAAATAAATATCTTGTTCTTGAGACATTTTCTGTGAAACTGTAGCTGTATTAGGCTTGGTTGAAGTCTTCCATTGCCTCAGTGCAGCATGGATTGGCTCTAATACTGTCCTGCAACCTAGTAATTTTGTGTCCCTGTGGATATCTTGTGAACACCCCCTGGTGTGAATGCGCCAATGAAATCTAAATACTTGCCCTTGTAACACCCTGCAGGTGTTGCAGATAGTGAAGAGACACGTTTGCATATGCCAATACATGTTTTCAAATAAAAATTTTTACATTTTAGATCCTATCTTGGACTGTGAACTCCTCAGGCAAGAGGAGATGGATATTCATATCTGGAAGTGGTAGTAGCACATGTGGACAAGTTGATATTTAAACATTTTTGCTTTTAGAAACTGCAATTCATTAGTTCTGGACTTATAACAGCATCTATATACGTGTCCACTGGCACAGTCAGATAGTTAACACCCACAGGGCTCCACCTAAGCCAAGGAACAGGACAACATCAATGTCTGTGATAGAAAATCTGAATGAAAGTCAAGAAGGGCAGGAAACTTCTCCAGTCAAATGTTTCTTTGGACAAGGACTCTTAATTTCATAATGCAGAATGTAACTTCAAGAGAATTTTCCAATAAACAACTTCCCCTAATATTCTGGAAGGTACAAATCAGTTCAGTTCTCTACAAAATTCACAACTGGACACCTTATGTGAAAAATAGGAGCAAAACATTCTTAAGCACCCACATATCTGAAAAGCTTATGTCTCGTGTTCAGAAGTGCCTTAGGTTTCATTGACTTTGAATTGAATTTAAGATTTTTAAGAATATTTTGACTGCCTCTTTGTCTCTAGCATGTGGGAACAAGCACTAGTGTTACATGACCATCCTGCTCTTCAAAGATTACAAGCAAGTGCTCTGGTAAGTTAAAAATACTGGTATAGGAAAAAATAAAAATCAGGTTGAGCAACTATGTCTAATGGGAACTTTACCAAAAAGAAAAAAAAATACCCAAATAGAATCACTGGATTTATTCAACTACATACTATTAGTCACTCCCTGTCGTCTGTGTTACTGAACCACCATCCTGCTTCAAAGGCAGTTATCAGCCCAGAAATATTTTCATCCGAGGGTTTAAACTGCAACAACTGTGAGGACACGTGGAAGATTCTTCCGTCATTATCTAACCATTCAGTTCTAATGCGAGTGCTCGACTGGGAAAGTCTGTGACTAGTGGAGATGGATAAACAGTTGGAGGGGAGGCATTTGACTGTTTAATATGTGTGCCAAACTGTCTTTCTAGGGTCATGGAGACTCGGCAGTTCCTGGGGGCTGTCAAACTGATTACACGCAGCAAACCAGCCGGTGTGTCTCTGCCTGCTGCTTAGAGTAAGCACTGATATGCCACTCAGACTTTACTATCAAGTACAAGCTTATGTGTGCTTGAGATGTTGTGCAGCCTTCAACTCACTGGTGTACTCAGTAATTTAAAAGCTTTCATATACTCTAAAAAATTTTATCTTGCACTCCAAGGGGGAATCTTTGTTCCTAATACAGAGCCCCAGTCTGCAAGTTCTTTGTGGAAGACCAGGCTCCCAGCATAGATGTACAATTGTTAAGCAGTTGGTTGCATTTCAGCAGTGGTAAAGTGATCCTTGTTTTATATTTCTCTACAATAATTTCTGTGAAGGCTGTGAGATTCTTTGGGATGGAAGGCTATAAAAATGTAAGTTGCTATTAATTACATTGACTTGCATAATCCTATGTATGCCCATTTTGCCTTGCAGAAATACTTAGAAGGAAATGTACTCTTCTTTCTTTTTCACACATCATTGCATTGTATTTGAGAGGATTTAGCACATTTTCTGATTTCACTTGCCAAATCGAGCGTTCGTGTTTAAAATTTACAGCTGACTTGACATTCCAGAAACTAAGCATGATTACCAATTATGTCTCTGTCTTGTAGTAACATACCTAACTAAGGAAAGAAATATTGGGACATCTGAACTTTTACATCAAGGAGCAAAAAGGAGATTATCTTTACAAAGAAGCTCTGTTCATTCAGTTCTTGAGAGAAACGTGCAGTTACTGCTACATTCTGTGTATAATTCTAAGGCTGTTAATCATTATCAGCTGCTGTGAAATCCCACATACATCCCAAATATACATAAAGGAAAACTAACACAAATTTTCTTTGTTTGTCTGACAAAGTCATTGCCATCCGGCAGGCTGCAAAGATCTAACTCCCTTATTTGTCAACACCAGAGTACTCCTGAGTTTGAAAGATGCCACATACTGTATAGTTTTGTAACTTGAACCGTGCAATCTGAAGTTCAGACAAAAGCAGGAATACTAACTCTGTAATACGGAGGGAAAAGAACTATTTGTGATATAGGCAGCATACCTACTCAGTTCAGGAAAAAATGTTACTGTTCTATTATAGCGGATGTAATCAGAGTTGAGAAACATCTTGGAAGAAGATGAGAGGACAGTACCTTTTCTAAATACGTTCACCGCCCCATATCACAGGATTATAACTGTACATTTTAACCCCTCAACAGTTATTCAGGGACTAAAACCGCCTTAGAGGTTAGTTAGAGATAATTAAAAATATTAGAAGTGAAGGGTGGTAACTGAATATTTATCAATTAAACCTCTAACTATTCATTATTTTTGCTACAGCATCAGGGATATTAAACAGTTATATATTAGGTCTAAGCATTGCATGTAATTTCTGGAATTCTTATGTAACAGCAGGTAACTCATGTAACAAGGCTTTATACCACCTAGATACTATTTTCCTTCCTTTGTAATGAAAGTACATGGGGTTTGGGGTACATACACAGAGGAACAGTTTCAGACTGAGTTGAGAGTTGTGCTGCTACTTGCTGCTTCACAAATATTTGAGTCATGTTCCTCCTGAGCATACATGTTAACAATGCAGCAAGAACAAACAGTAAATCAATTCGGCTGCACAAGCCGCTGGGTGCTCTCCTCTGATCCTTCCTGGGGCTGAACAACTCCTCTAACTCAGTGGCTTAGTTTTACTTTTTCTATTTTCTGTAAAGCAAGGAGGAGAGCACAGAGAGGGCATCATTCTGTGAATTGTTGTCAAATTCTTTGAGCCAAGCCCCAGAAGCATGTAAGCACCTGTTGTTTTGAGACCTTTTATGAAATGTACCCAGAAGTCAGCCTGCAGTTGAACTGTGCAAGCAACGCTCTGGTTTGAAAAGCAGAAAGTACAGGCTGTTAAAGCAATAGTGCTTGGTCAGCTGAAGAGAAAGGATGTATAACTGGAGAAGTATTGATGTTATTAACATAACTTTTCTAACAGGAAGAGAACTGAGGAAGAGTTAGGACAAAAGGTTTATTAGAAAGCTGGGAACAACACATCACCAGCACTAAACTGAAGAAAGCAAGCAAAAACGGAAAGTAACTATGTGAAAGAATACAACTTCCTCCCCCCCAAATTGAACTCTTTGCTTTCTCTTTTCACATGAAAACATAGGTTTGTATTTCGTGTCTCAAAATTAAATGTATTTTTAAAGTGTTTAATATTAATATATATAATATATACTCTTTTCTTGATAACTGCTAGTTTTAGGGTAGGATAAACAGATCATGGAAATAGTTTTTAACAGTACAGCAGTTAATATTCATGATTACTTGACTTTAGATACATCAGTGGATCACCTTAATCATGTGCTTCAGGAATACCTAGGAATTCTAGAAGGGAGCAGGCAAATGCTGCTTGGATCATCATGTTCCTGCTTGGAACTAGTTTTCAAACATGGTATGTATTGTCAAATAACAGACCTTCAAAGGTTGGTCTAGAGAAAGTCAACAGATTAAATTACAGGTGAGAAAATGGGGAAAAAATCAGAAACAACTGCATAGTAAAGAGACTCAATGGAAACAAGGAAGAAAAGCAAGCCACACACATGAGCTTACCTTGTCTGAATGTGAAGATACCCATGTTAATTATCTTGGGAGATGCAGACAGAGTACGAGAGAAGTTATCTCACTGTGATGAGCTTCAGGAAGGCCCTGAGACATCCCTCTTGAGAAGGATTCGATAATCTTGCATTTATAAAGTTGTGATGCTTTGCTTACCTTTTGTGTCCAGCAGTTAAGCTCATCGCTGTATGTGAAAGCAGAGGACTAAGCGATGGCAGCTCCTCTCTGCTGCCGTTTGCATGGGGAAGCACAGTACAACCTGGACATGCAGCAGCAGTTGTGGGTGGCAATGGAAGCAAGGACATAGCTGGTGGGAAGTGACAGCTGGGAATACAAAAGAAAAAGCAACTGGGATTTGGAAGCAACAGGTGGGAGCAGGAATCAGAAAACTATAGTTAAGACCTCTGAGGAGGCAGGAACTAATCCAGGCCCTGTTGAGTGAGTCCACAGGAAGGGCAACTTGGAAGAGGAGGCAAAAAAGGAAACAAGCAGGGAGAATATGATATTCTGTCACTGAAGAGCAAACACAAAAGGCAAGTTCTTACTTCATCAAAGCTGTACTTTTTTCTTAGCCTCATGGCTATTGTAATATTCATCTGTGAATGATATGCTGTGTATCTTGATGGAGAAGAGTGGCTCTGGCTGTTACTTTAAGAGCAAACTGGGGCTAGCTGTAGCAGTGAAGCTGCAATGAGCTCTTCCATGACAGGTGGACAGGAAAGGGACAAAAAGAGTTATTTAAAGTCTGCTTGCTCTTAGTGCAGTGGCAGGTGTGCTGGCAGACGGCTGGGCTCAATGACCTTCTAGAGTTGTGCTCCCACATTAACTGAGTGTGCTGGATGTGACTGACAGGGCCTCTGCGCCCTTAAACTGTAACATCTGAAGTTATTGCTTTGGGTCATGTTCCAGCGAAGGGAGTCGCCACGTCCCCAGAGCAAGGCAGGGTGGAAGCGTGGCCTCACCGCACGCGGCGTCTGCCGGCACAGGAGGGGCTGGGCTGGTCCGGAGGGGCCACCTCAGGCAGGGGGGCTGCTGGCCACGGCACCCGTGGATCGGTGGTCCCGAACACCGCCCTCCCCGTTCCCCCTGGGGTGGGGGGGGGCTTGCCCACCGCCCCGCGCGGTGAGAGACCGACCCCGTCCCGAGCGCGGCCCCTCGCAGCGCGGGGGCGGCGGCCCCGAGGGCCCGCGCGAGCCTCGAGCGCGGGGCCGCTGCGGAGGGCGCGCGGCCACGTGCGCCGGGCCAGGGCCGCCAGCGCGCGCGCACGCATGCGCGTTCCCCTCCCCCCGCACACCTGCGCGCGCCGCCGCCCCCCCCCCCCCCCCGCTCTCGCGCCGTCCTCTGTGTCTCCGCGCCCAGCCCCGCCCCCCGCTCCCTCCGAGGGCGCCCGGCCCGGCCAATGGGCGCCCAGCGTGGGGCGGCCGGCGGGGGCGGGGCTGATGAGCCGCCTCTTTGCGGCTGCGCGCCGGCCGCCCGCGGCGAGGAGGCGGTGTCCGCGCCTGCGCAGAGCGGCGCGCTCGCCCTCTCTCGAGGAGGGGAGGGGGACGCGCAGGCGCGTTGCGCCGCCCGCTGCCCAGCACCCTGGGGGGGGCGCGGTGCGCCTGCGCGCTGCGGCCGCCGTCCCCCCAGTGCCCCGGAGGGGGGGGCTGCTGCGCATGCGCGCCGCGCTGCCCGCCCCTCGCCAGCAGCAGCAGGAGGAGGCGGCGGTGGTGGTGGTGATTCTGGCTGTGGAGAGCGTGAGGCAGTGCGAGCGCCGCTGCCGCCCCCTGTTATCCGGGAGCCTCAGGTCCGGGCGGAGGAGGCCGGAGCGCCCCGGCGGCGGAGGGAGCCAGAGCGGCGGTGGCAGCAGCAGCAGCAGCAGCAGGAGGAGGAGTCTGTGCCGGGCCCCCCCTCCGCTCAGTCCCGTTACAGCCCCCCCCTCCCTCCGCGCTCCGCTCCGCAGCCACCAACATGTCGGCGCCGGCGGCCAAAGTCAGTAAGAAGGAGCTGAACTCCAACCACGATGGGGCCGACGAGACCTCAGGTGAGGCCGCGCCGGGGGCGTGAAGGGAATGGCGGCAGCCGCCGCGGCCTCCGCCTCGCACCGCGCCGCACCGACCGCCATTTTCCCCAGCCACACGGGCCGCGGCCGGGCCGGAGGCGGGAAGAGCGCGGGGTCGGCCGGGCGGATGTGCAGGCCCCAGCAGCAGCAGGAGGAGGCCATGTTAGCGCCCTTTTGTCTCCGCTCCCCGGCCCGGCCTCCTTCCCCACGGGCGCAGGCGGGGCCGGGCGGGGGGCGCTGCGGCCTTGGCGGAGCAGCGGGACCCCCCCCGCCCCCCCCCTCCCGGAGCAGCATCCGCGGAGCCTCATTGTGCTCCGCCGCCGCCGCCATGATGCTTCGCCGCCTCCTGGTCTCGGCGCCGCCGCGGCCGCGTGGTGCTGCCCCGCCGCGCGGGGATGGAGCGGCGCCGGCTGCGCCGCCGGGGCCTGCCCGCCCCGGGGAACCACGCGGTGCGCGGGCGGCGCGGCGATGGAGCCCTCCGCGCCGTCCCCACGTGCGATCGCGGCAGCTCCGGGATTTTTAAAGGTCGCCGCGCCGTGGGTTTCCTCCCGGCCGCCGCCGCGGGAAGGGCGCAGTGCTCTCCTTCCTCCTTCCATCAGATCCGCCGTCGCGCCCCGCGGTGCAGCGCCCGCGGCCAGCTCCGGTCACACACGTGTTTTCCGTAGCCGGCCGCCGCTCCGTCCTGGGGAGGGGGGCAGCGCATCCACCCGCGCAACCGGGGAGAGCTGTCCCCTAACGCGGGCTGAGCCGTGCGGGAAACTTACCGGGGGAGGAGTGAGCGTGCTGCACTGCTCCAGCGACTTCCCGCTGCCGTTCATTCATCTCCCGGCGCGATAGGTAAACAGTCCTCCTGTAACCCAGGGCTTTGCCAGGCTTTGTCGAGGGGAGCTTCCGACCAGAAAATACCTGTCAAACGGCGACTGGGAGGTCTTTTCTGCTCCTAACTGCCCTTTCGAACGTTGTTTTCGGTTGTTAGAAGGTGGCATGTTCCCCGATAAGGCTCTGTCTATTGATATTTCTGTCTTTTCTAAATTCTTTTAACGTTCCTTCAAATGTATTGGTCTTAGCAAATATGGCTTATGCTATTTTAATTAAATTGTTATTAATCTGTCACGATTGACAAATCATTTAAGTTCATTTGTAAAACTGAGTAGAAGAATGTGAGCTGTGATTTCTAGGGGTAAACTGGCTTTGAGTGCCGTTCCGTCAAACTTTTTCTGCACTTCATCCGTAGGACACCCTGGAAATAGCTGAAGCTTTAAGGCCTAGTAACATTCATGACATTTAATAGGAATATCTGCATACTTCTAAAGTAGATGACTAGAAAAAGTCTTAAGTGAAAACCCCAGGTGATTTGTCAGACTTGAGAATGAAGGGATTTTGATGCATTTTTGTTTGTTTTTCAGAAAAAGAGCAACAGGAAGCAATTGAACACATTGATGAAGTACAGAATGAAATAGACAGGTAAACAAATGTTTTAGCAGAAATGAAGATGTAACTGAAATATAAAAATATTTAGTAAAGTAAGAACTCAGTAGTTCTCACTCTCTTTAAACTCTGCCAAGATATACTAGTGTTCTGACTTGATTACATGTAAGAAGTATTTGTGTATGATAAAAATCTGAAGTAGTGTCCTGGTTTCTTGTTTAATTATGTATAATTAAAAGGATAGAACTTGAGTTTAAAATTTTAAATTAATTGTGATAGGTTTGATAATAGAAATTATTTCATAGTGGTTTTTCAAGTTACCGTATATTCTGTTTTGCAAGAGTATTTTCATGTTTGCAACCGAAAACTTGGTTGAAAAGTTAGCTTTTATTATACTTTTTAAAAAATTATGTATTCATGTGTTTGTAGAATAATACGTAGAAAGTGTGACTAAAACATTAGTTTTGTATGCTGGAACTCTTCGTGGGTTCTGTGTTGGTATTTGCCTGGATCTTGTCTCCATGCACACTGTCCTGCAAAGGCTGCAGGTGACTGCTGAGGCTCTGGCCATGTGAACCTGTTGCACTATCAGGGCTCTTCCTTTTTACAAAACCAATTAAATGTTACATCTTAAGATTTTACTTGCGTGGGGTATACAAAATTGCTTTGCTGTAGCTTGCCTGCCTGCCCAAAAGTTACAAAGAGCAGGTGATAGTGTTACGTGTTATCCGTCTTCAGGTCTTTTGCAAATAAAATGTTTAAGAGGTAAAATACTACTTTGCTTTGCATAAATAAGGGTCCGTCCCTTATGTCATGCTGCAAAACACACAGTGTGCTCAGAATGCTTCATTAAGATCAGTGAGATTGCCTCTGGTAGCATGATTCTTAAAAGTTGTTAAAGGTTTGGGCCTCAGTTTTTTTGTTTGAGATCTCGTTTGTTGAATATGGCAGACTAGTCTAATCAGACTCAAGCCGTTTTTAGCTAACTACTGATGATGCGTCTTTAAATTTCAGTTCTCTCTCCAGTGGTTAATGTGGTTCTTCCTATTACAGACTGAATGAACAAGCCAGTGAGGAAATTTTGAAAGTAGAACAGAAATACAACAAACTCCGCCAACCATTCTTCCAGAAGAGGTCAGAATTGATCGCCAAAATCCCAAATTTCTGGGTAACAACATTTGTCAACCACCCACAAGGTATGTTCTTAATGTCCCCTTTTTTTTTTTCTCTAAACTCAGTGTTTGCTTGGGTGTTATGGGAATATCTGGCAGTGCTGAGGGTTTTCTAGAGTTGTTGCTGGGTGTATGTTTAAATGGAAGTCTGCTTCATATGCAAACACTTCCTTCTTGTTATAGTATGTTTTGTTATAGAGTATGTTTTAAAAGCTTTCTATTTCTTGCATTTGTTAACCAAAGGAACATCTTGTTCACTAAAATCCCATGTTGGTTTTCTTTCTGCATTTTAAACGACAAGTTTCTCCTTTTTTTTTAGTTAATTGGGCCCTTTAAAGGAGAAAATAAAATCTAGTTTGTTTTTTTTTTAATTGGAGGTGAACTCCTTAGGATTCTTGACAATAGACTTTCTGAGAGGGCAAAACAAGTTTGTAGCCTGCTTAGATTGGGCAAACTACATCTGTGAAAACGCGTTTCAGAGATGTATGCAGGTAGCTTTTGCTGCTTTTTAATGTTGAACTACAACAAGCGAACGTACAATGCTTTCACCTCGGCAAATGCAAATCACACCAATGCTAATAGTCTGTTGGCTGGTAACTTGAAAAAAATGGGCTGCGAGAAGTTGGCTTGGACTGTGTTGCTTTTCAAATCCTACTTGCTATCAGTTCCCTGTATTTCATCTGCATGATACACATTTCATAGCTTTGGTAATACGGGCTTCCTAATTCTGTCTTAGTATCTGCACTGCTGGGAGAAGAAGATGAGGAAGCACTGCATTATTTGACCAGAGTTGAAGTGACAGAATTTGAAGACATCAAATCAGGTTACAGAATAGATTTTGTAAGTACTTGAAATAATTCCTTCACTTGTGATTTTTCCAAGGTTTTTTGAACGTGATCACATATTGGGTTGTAGTTTGTAGCTTAATCTTTTCGGTTGTCCAGTTAGTACCAGGTTTGACTTGGCATGTGTCTTTACATTATGTGGGTTCTAACTCTTTGCTTTCAACTCTGCAGTATTTTGATGAGAATCCATACTTTGAAAATAAAGTTCTCTCCAAAGAGTTTCACCTTAATGAAAGTGGAGACCCATCTTCAAAATCAACTGAGATCAAATGGAAATCTGGGAAGGTATGTATGTGCTTCTGGGAAAGATGATTGCTGCTCTCTGTGATACCGTCACTTTCACGGTGTTCATTTTACTTTTTATTTAATCGAAGCTGCCTTGTCCTCCCTTCCACTCTCCACCCACTTTCCACTTCTCTATGTACGTAGCTCATGCCTACCTTGCGAGGTTTGGAATACCCTGTTTACATGGAGATCTGTAGTGAATTCTCTTGCTCCGTTGAGCACCACCATTAAAACCATGAAAGCACAAGTATGACGAGAGGGAGGGATTAACAAGTGCATTAACTTGCTCTAGAATCTGTGTTCTGTTGTTTTCTTAAGGTAACTGTTAAATTAGGAATTGTGAGGACAGCAGGGTTTGGGGTGTTCGATAGGGATGCATGATTTATTTTTTGTTGGTTTTCCCTTTTTCTTCAAATTCATTTCCAGAGACCACATCATTGGAGAAGTTGCAGCCAACAATAATGTGGGCATGTCTTTCATCCAGACTTTGTTCAGTCATAATTAATTTGCTGTAGTTAGTGTCTATAAAAGTTGGGAGTACTTTAATGTGAAGATTTGAAATGAGTATTTGAAAGTAGAACTGAGGGTTGCGGCTAAGTCACTGCTTATTTTGTCACCCTCAGACCAAGAAAACTTACTTTTTTTCACTGAGAATTAGAACTTTTCCTCTTGTACAAGAAGTTACAGTCCACTACAAACTAGCTGAATGATCTTTACAACATACCACAAAATCAGCATGAATTCTGGTATTCTTCATTAAACAGTCTAAATCTATAAATGTTGTGATTCTATAAAGAAAACAAATACTAGAAGTTTGGAGTTACCATATGATCAAAGAAAGAATGGATTGAAATAGTAGATGGTAGTTTTCAGACTAGGCAAAAAGATTGTTGTAAACTTCTGCAGTTAAGGTGATACAGGATTCGTGTATGGTTTTGTGACCCGTGTCTTAGCGGTTTATGGTGTGTGGGGTTTTTTTTTAATTACACAAGATGGCCTGAAGACTTTAAAGTAGGACATCTTAGGATAAAGCTAGACATTTATCTCAAGTTAAAGACAGAGCTTAGAGGTGTGGAGACTGAGTGTTTCTTAAATTGTGTGTATGTAGTAGTCATAGCATTTAGCTGCAATTACTGCTAAATGCTCTCAGAGTAGCATTTAGCCATTTAAGTTCAGTATGTCATTAAACACTTACTGTACTTCTTTCTTGTGATTGGGAAGCATAAATCAAGTGCAAGATCCTGTGAATTTTCAGTATTTCAGTGGAGGTCATTAAAAGAAACAGGCAGTTTTACTGTTTTCCTGTGTTCATGAGAATGCAGTTGTCTTCTGTGAGTTGTCTGGGTTTCAAAAGATTGTTAAAGACTTCACCCTGAAAGAGGGAGCAGTAAGTGCCTACTTGTGGTTGTTCAGACAAGAATGTTTCTAAATGGTGCTTACTAAAAAACCCAACCAACCAAAGGCCACGTAAAGGCTGCTTCTTTAGGGAACTTCTTAACTTTCTTTTCAGGATCTGACAAAACGTTCAAGCCAGACACAGAACAAAGCCAGTAGGAAGAGGCAGCACGAAGAGCCAGAAAGCTTCTTTACCTGGTTCACTGACCACTCCGATGCAGGGGCTGACGAACTAGGAGAAGTCATCAAGGATGACATCTGGCCAAATCCATTACAGTACTACTTGGTAAGTACAGCATGGAGTTGTTGATCCACACCCATAATAGCAGGGTGCAAGTGAAAGTGAATTTGATCACTAGTTAATGTTGCATCTGTGTCTTTAAGGTTCCTGATATGGATGATGAAGAAGGGGAGGGAGAGGAGGATGATGATGACGATGAAGAGGAAGAAGGATTGGAGGATATTGATGAAGAAGGAGATGAAGACGAGGGGGAGGAAGATGAAGATGATGATGAGGGAGAGGAAGGAGAGGTGAGTAATGTTATACCTTCCATCGCTGGTGTATGAGAATCAAAAGAAATTTTTATAAGAGGGATCTTGTAAGAATACTGAGCCATTGTTACAAAGGCAAAATAGTTCTTTACAATCACTGACAAGGTGTTTGGAGGGGAGAAGCAGAACTGTTACTACCTTAACTTGTGCAGTGGTTTCAGTGTAGTAATGAGGTTTTTTGTATATATGAGAGACAGTACATACAAGCAGTTTCAGTAAATTTGTAAGGGAGGTGCTCTAGAAGAACTAGGATATTAGTGTAACAAAATTCTTATTTAACTAGTGAACATTCTCGCAAGGCTTTACTTGTTATATCAACAAAAGTTATTTACCAGTTCTGTCATCCTCCCACCTGTTGGTTTATTTCTGCTTACGGCCAGCTTAGCTAAGACTGTTGGGTTCAGGAATTAGAAATTTCCCTTAGCTGCAAGTGGGATTCCAGGGACAGCATTCAGGGTGTTGGTAACTTAAAGTTCAGAATGTCTCAATTTTTTTGTAATTGGGTGTAATGTGTCTGAATTTCAGCAGCAAAAAACTATTTGTATCGAGGTAGGAGGGTTGTTGTGGGCACCAGAATCCTGCGCTCACCTGGAATTTAGTATTTTTAGTAATTTAGTACCTGGAAGTTGAAGCAGTTTCCTCTTCAGAGTTTAAAATAGGGGGAAAAAGGTGGCCCCTTCACTTCCTAGATGTCAATGTTTGTAGTGATTCTAAGTCACAGTAGTTGTTCAAACTTGATGTTTCTTCATTGGGACATCCAGTTATTAACTGATTTCTGTGTAGATTGTACTCGTGGCAAGTGTTACTACTCCTTAGTGAAGAGGGAAGGAGAGATCATACAGCATGCTACGAGTAACACTGTAGGGCTGTTGTCTGTAGGGTAGAAAAACATTCTGGTTATTGCATTTGATAGTTCGTGCTACCTGAAGTTTAGTGATTAGATTTTTTAATTGTTGCTTATGTTTCAACAGGAGGATGAAGGAGAAGATGACTAATTGAACACTGATGGATTCCAAACCCCCTTTTTACCTTTTTAATTTTTCTCCAGTCCCTGGGAGCAAGTTGCTGTCTTTTTTTTCTTGTGCTCAGTCGCCTTGTTCTCTTGAGGTCTCTTTTTCTCTCCTCTACACCATGGTTCACAATTTATTTTGGGGGAAATACCTTGAGCAGAATACAGTGGAAAAGAATCTACCAGTTTCTGTTTCAAGTTCATTTTTATCCCTTTCTGTCTCAAAACAAAAACTGTTTATGGAATCAACACACCATGTTCTGTGGGAAAAAAGAAAACCTTCTGCTCCCTTCACTCTGCTGGAAGCTGAAGAGTGCTAGGCCCCTGTGTAGTAGTGCATAGAATCTAGCTTTTTTCCTTCTTTCTCTGTATATTGGGCTCAGAGATTACACTGTGTCTCTATGTGAATATGGACAGTTAGCATTTACCAACATGTATCTGTCTACTTTCTCTTGTTTAAAAAAAAGAAAAAACTAAAAAAAAAAAAATGGGGTTATAGAAGGTCAGCCGGGGTGGGTTTCAGATGTTTGGGTGGGTTAAGTGGGCATTTTGACAACATGGCTTCTTCTCCTTTGGCATGTTTAATTGTGATGTTTAACAAACATCCTTGCAGTTTAAGATGACACTTTTAAAATAAAATCTTCTCCTAATGATGACTTTGAGCCCTGCCACTTGATGGAGAATCAGCAGAACCTGTAGGATCTTATTTGGAATTGACATTCTCTATTGTAATTTTGTTCTTGTTTATTTTTAAATTCTTTTTTTTTTTTTTTTTTTGTTTCACTGGAAAGGAAAGAAAGATGCTCAGTTTTAAACGTTAAAGTGTACAAGTTGCTTTGTTACAATAAAACTAAATGTGTACACAAAGGGACTGGTTGGTCTTCACTGAAAGAAACAGTTTTAATATCCTGTTTTGAACTTGCTTGTAGTTTCTTGGCATTTTTGGGGGCATTTGGTCAGTATTTATGTAGTGCAATGCAACCCTGGGGTTGCGTGGACTGATCATTGGTGCATTTAGTTTCCACTATTTCAGTACTTGTAAAATGTTTCCTTTGGTAGTTACTACTGCACACTTGGTTTCTTGAATTACCTAACTCTAAGACAAGGCTGTAGGTACACATGTCTTGTGTGAAGACAGGTTTATAGTCATGTTTTTTAAAAAGAAAAATCACTTGATTCTTATTTTTTTTTTAAAGTAGTAACTTCCAATACTGTATCTCCAGTAAATCAGTTTGCATGAAAATATCATGCAAGCTCAGAATAAAAAGACCAAGAGGTCTTATAAGAAGATTTGGGTTTTTTTGTAAGTCATTTCAGTTGAAAATAAATCTTAAGTGGAAGCTAATTTTTGGGCTATTTCAAAGAGCAAGATTCTTAGCAAAGCTCATGTATAAAAAGTTGCTACTTCACTGCTTTCTTTCCTTGGTAGCAGCATGTATATATGCTTTAGATATATGTACTCTTCTTCATTTTAAGAGACTGCTTTTGAGTAGCTTGTAACAATTTCACATAGAGCTTGTTGGTACTGGTATTCCACAGAGTGTAATGAAAGTTGTTTTAACATGCTGTGCTTTTGAAATATTTAAAAAAAAAATGTTGTATCAGCTAATCTAAGATTCAAACAGCTAGTTCTCTTTGGATGTGTAGAAAAAGACTGTCTTCTGGGAAGACTTGCTGTTATATTCTCTGATCCCTTTTCCTCACAGAATTTGCTATAGTCAAATTCAGCTTTTTTTGATGCTCAAGAATACAACTTAGCAGAACAAGATTAATGTCTATGTGAGACATGCCCGAATAACATGTATGGAGGAAACATTCTGTGTATGGTCCAGCTTGGATTCAATCTAGCTATGAGACAATGCGACGTCCAGTCTGCATGTGATCAATGCAAAAATACAGCAATGTTTACTTTATTCTGTCTCAACAAGACCTGCAGCCCTGATCCTGCTTATAGAGCAAAGTAAAATGTTAATTGGTAATGGTTTCTTATCATGTAGAGAGAGAAGGAACAAAACCTATGAAGTCTATAAATTTTAGATTCTTTTTCATTCGATTCCTTTTTGTTGTAAGATTGAAAACGGCTTCCTGTTGTGGTAGAGGGTCGATGTGCTATTACTTGCCATGATGCCTCGTTACTTAATTTTTATGTAGTCCTAATTGATTGTAGTTCTTCAAGGAAAATATTTTTTCTAGTCTTCAATACTTTAGGAAAAATATTGTGCCATATTTGTTATACCCCTGTTGATTACTAGCAGAAAACCTATAAAAACTGTTTTGAAAGTAATCAGAGCTTCAGGTTCTGTAAAGTTAAATACCATGAACAAGAAATGAGAACTCTGGATAATGAAATGCTACTTCTGAGATTTTTCTTGCACGTTCTTTAGGATTTTACAGGGTGCCAAAACACTCTTGCTACTGTACTAATAATACTAGATTTCCTGTGAAATTTAAGGGTTTACTCCTGGCAATGGCTAAAGAGTAAACTAACATGCTAAAAGAATAAACCGTATTTGTTAAGTGTAATCTTAATTTTTTTTTCTAGCAATGGAAAGAAGTAGGGATTAACACATTCCTCTGCAGCGTTGAAGAAATACTACAGATGGCCATCATGTGCTCTTGACTGTTCACTTAATGTCTAATTTGGCTGAATTTATGTAATGGGTGTCCATTTTTACTTGATTTAATTTGTATATGCATATAAAGAGCATTTAAAGGTAGATGTTCACCTTGGATAAGAATGGGAAATTCATTCTTATTAAATACCTGTCTGTATCTCATTAATTCCCCACTGCTGCTTGAGCTTCTCGCATCCAGTTAATCCTGCCAAGTGGAATTTGTCACAGGTGGAAGCTGAATTCAGGCTTTGTGGCCTGAATTTCCAGAGTTAGAATATAGAGTTGGCAACAATTTAATAAAGGTGAAGCTACTGTGCTGGGGCTGTACGACTTAAATGACTCAAAGGTTATTTTTATTTTGAAGTTTTAATTGCTACAAAATGGAATCTTTTGTCTGTAATTTCTAGTGCCAAAGGAAAGCAAATACATCCATGTGTGTAAATACAGTTAGAAAGGTTTGGGTTTTTTAAAACAGATTATGTGTGCTTACTCATACTTGTCAACATAGTTTTTGTCCCTGTAAACAAGCATTATCTGAATGGATTTCTCAGTCGCTTATGCCATTCACTTGAAACTGTAAGCTTCTCTTTGTACCACACTAAACCAGGCGCATAACGATAGTACTTTGTTTATTGGATACTGTTCCTGAATTTTGAAGCCATGCTTTTTTTTAAGAGAATGAAATCAATGAAATAATTTCTCTGATGTACCTTCAAGATATCCTTCTGTTTGAAGGAATTAAAGTACATTTAACTGTTACTTGATGTTACCATTTCTAAGAGTCTTTTTCAAAAGAATCAGTTCTTAGTCCCAAACTCAGCATCGCCTTTTACAGGCAAGGTTGCTGGCTATCAGGTGCCCAGTGCGATAAGAGTTGACCGGAGGTCACGAGTGACTCTGGAACAAGATGCTTGCTTCCTCCGCGGAACAGATTGATGCTTAATCTCTTGCCCTCCCTCTCCTGGATTAAAAATGGAAACTCTAAGACTTTTTCTCTTGATCATCACCTTCTCTGAGGGAATGTGCTCTAGTGGAGGGACTGCTCGAAGCTGTGACCCCCCGTGCCTGCTGGAGCAGAGCCGGTGGGACTCCCGTGTCCCCCGGCTCAGCCGTGCCCGTTGGGGCCGGCTCCCCGAGGCACCGGGAGCATTTCTGCAGCACCCGGCGCGGGCTGGGGCAGCGCTCCCTCGGGGAGCTCCTGCCTGCCGCCCTGGGAAGGGTATTCCCTGGCCGGGAAGGACCGTGAAACGGGAGAGTTGGCCAAGGTGAAAGGCAGAGGGCTCCGGGAAGCGAGGGCATCCTTCCACGCCGCTTTCCTCCCCCCCCTACCCCGCCCCGCTTTTAGCGCTCGCCTAACCGCAGGCAAAACGGCCAGCGGCTTTCCTGGAGCCGTAATTCGCCTACAAACCGGTGCCGCACGTCCCTTCTCCTCGGGTTTAGCGAAGGGCAGCAGCTGCCGGTTCAAGGGCAGGGCCTGCCTTAATCCCCAGCACCCGCTCCGGGAGGCGCCCGAAAGAGAGCCCGCGGCTCGGAAACCGCAGCCCGCCCGCCCCGCTCCCCCCCCCCCGGGCCGGTCACACGCTCCTCTTCCCGGTGATATTATCTTCCCGTGGGAACAGAGGTTGCCGAGTGGGCAGGAACTGCTGATCCCACGCACCGGCCCCCTCCATCCGCGGGATTTGCAGGGGACAGCTGCCCCGTGCCCGTGGGATGGGCTGAGGCCCCGACTGGGAGGCGGAGGGTGGCAAAGCGGAGCCCGCACCCGGGAGCACCCGCCGGGCATTGCCCAGCCCCGTCCCTCCAGGCCGGGCAGCTCCTTCAGCCAGAAGGTCCTCGGCCAACTCCTCCAGCTTTCCAGGCTGCCTGAACTGCTTCCCTGGAGGGTACGAGACGTGAAGGAAAGCGGGGGAAGCCCCCATGTGAATCCTGAAGGCAGCAGTGGACAAATCTCCTCTGCCTCCTCCCACCAAACCTCTCTCCAGCTGACCGAGCCAAACACAGCCCTGATCTGCTGGGACAGGTTTTGTCTGTCGAAGGTATGGTAGTGTCCCTGCTCCTCTGAAACTCAATCTACACCAACTAGTTTGATTTTCCCCTTTCCAGTATTTCCACTGAATGAACAGTCTAATTAAAATAATTCCTTAAACACTAAACTGAGCCTGGACCAAGTTACAAATAGCAACAGGTTCCAGAAGAGTTTATCTTAATCTAATGCAATTGATTTATTAACAATAGGAGTATGTTCAAAGGTTTTATAGAAGTTTAAGGCTTTATTGATTCAACTCAATTAAGCTAGATTTAAATTGTACATCTTCTGGTGATTTACTAATTACTCAGCTGCAGATCATTTACAAAAATGCTTATGCTAGAAAAAAAACTGTTCTAATTAAAGGAAAGTATTTGTTTATTTCTAAATTTGTATGTGGGAATACTATCACCTCTGGATGCCTTCTGACTCAAAAGTTGTGCATTGCTCCAGGACTGAAAAAGCGTATTGGTGCAATCATACGATTATGTAATACTACTGAGGAGGGATCTTAAGAGTAGTGGTCTTTACCACCTGAAAGCATTAAGCATCTGCTTCACTTGTTTTAAACACTGGGCCTACGACATTACTGTATATTGGTTCTGCATGACACGATGGCAGTACAGCAGTGTGGTGGTTTTTCACTCACGACAGCTGGGGGATTACCACCAGCCTTGCCGATGCATTTAGGTTATTTTTTCACTCAAATATTCAGCTGAAACCCCAGATCCTACATGTAGAGGAGTCGTTCTGCAGAGAAAAAGTCAAAAACCAGCACTGGAGACAGGCATCGCCCCCTTTCCAGGGAAGCATCCCACCTAAAGGAGAGTTGCAGTTTGCTTGTTCCCCTACAAACAAACGCCAGTTACGACTCAGTCTGGAGAACTAAAACTGGAAACCACCTGATGGACCCAGCGCAGCAACCTGGCCCCAGCCGCCGGGATTTCTCCTCACAGAGCCCAGTGGAGGTGTCAGGAACCGAGCGGGGCCCGAGTTAAGGAGATCTGTCACTCTGTGTGTCCCCGTACCGTCCCTGTGGCAAGAGCCCAGAGTTTTTGTGCCTACAAAGGCCACTGACCCCCTAAAACCTCTCCTCCCCCCGCAGCCCGACGCGGAGGGCGATGCCCGCGCTGGGAAGCGGGAGGTACCTCAGTCTCCTCAGCGTCCGGCCTGTCGCGCCTCTCTCCTTCCCGCCGCCATCCCGGGCGCGCTGCGGCATCTCGCCGCCGGGTCTCGGCTGCGCATTTCCCCTCAGGGCGGGCGAAAGCAGCGGGACGAGCTCCTGACAGGGGCGGGAGCTGCGGCGGGACGAGGGCCCCGCGGGGCAGGGCTGGGGGTGTGGGGAAGGGGGAGGCTCCCCGCTCCCTCAGGGCCGCCCGCCGGCAGCTCTCCCGGGCCCGAACCCCGCGAGAGGGCGCTGGTGGCGGCACGCCGCTTCCCGGGAAGGCTGAAGTTTGAAAAAGTGCCGGTTGTTGGCGGTGCCGCACGGAGCAATGGCGGCGGGGACCCCTCAGGTGAGCGCCGCGCCGAGGGCTCGGAGGGGCGTCAACATGGCGGGCGGGGCGCGCCTCGCCTCAGGCGAGCGGGCTCCCGTCTCCTGGGTGGCCCTCTCCGCCCTTTGGGAGCTCGTTCCTCCCTTTGGGGGCCCCTTCCGCCTTTTGGGGGGTTCTTCCCATCCTCCCTCTGGGAAACGGCAGCCCCCGGCCCCGGGGAGGGGGTGGCGGTGTGGGGAGCGGCGCTCCCCGCTGGCTCCTCCGCCTCTCGCGGTTGGCCGCGCCCCGGGGAGGTGGGAGAAGTTGGGCGAAGCAGGTGGGATCCCCTAAAAATGTCTCTGCTCGCCTCAGCGAAATGGGGCTCGGGCCGAGTTGGTCCCCAACGCGGAAATCCCCTCTCGGCATCGAGGAGGTGTGGGAGGCGAGGCGGCTGCTGGGGCTGGCACACGGGAGCCGGGGGAGGGCAGCCAGCCAGCCTCCGTGCTGGAAAAAACATTCATTTCTGGAATAAACTCCCCGGAGTGGAGGAGATGCCCTGCCCTCTTTCTTTGAGGCGTTTCAAGCCTAATCTGGGAAAGAAGGGATGGAGAGACCGGCACAAAGAGCCCGCGCTGCCGCCCAACCCGCTCTCCCCATCTCGGTGCCTCCTGAACCCGCAGGTTTCCACCCTTACTAGCTCATGCACAACTCGGAGTTGGAAAGGGGACTGGCTCCACACAGGATCGCAATTGCCTTTTTCCAAACCTTTTAGTGGCTTTTTCTCATAAAAAGTGAATGTAGCCAGTGTGAGTCTGTCCGACACAGGCCTCAGCCCTACAGCACAAAGCTGCTGTGAAAGATGCGATTTAAAATGTCCTGGTGAACACGTGTGGCCTGCATGGAGGATGGCTTCCTCATCACTAGCTCTTCAAATCAAATTGTAAATGAGTTTTTATGTTAGTGGCCAAACTGGGCCAGGTCTGCTCTGGGCTTTGTGCAGGTGAAGCTCATTGCCAGGCTGGGCATAACAACAGAGGGAATGGGATGGGATCTCCCTGAGCTGCAGTCCGAATGGGATGGGATCTCCCTGAGCTGCAATCCAAAGGACTCAGTGCAACTTTGATACTGCTGAAATTTTTGCTATTTAGGAAGCAGTCTAGACGCTTCGGTATGACATGAGTCTAGCGGAAGCCCTGGGTGAGTTCTGGCAGCCTCACTACAAGTACCAAAAGCAAGCTAATTTAAGCTGGTTTGCGTTATTTCTCTGCAAACGTGTTTCAGGATTGCGTTGGAGACATACCCTGAAGGACTGACCTTCCCTGGGAACCCAAGAACAGCTGCAGCAGGGGCTGTGGCAGTATCCTGACACCCTATCGAAATTCCTGGGTCAGAATGCAAAATGGATCAACCCAAATGCAAATTCAATTTTCTCACCCTCCTCAATAATATAATATTTTACCTTCCTGGTGCAGCATCAATGTTATGGCATTCTCTGGTCCATAGAGGGGAAGAAGGATCCAGTAAAACATACCATGCTTACATTCTAAATATATTTAGAAAATTAGCATGCTGCATTAACTGGTATTTAGACTAGCTCTTGGCAGAGGGTGATGTGAAGGAAAATTGACCCAAGAGCTGCCCAGACTGTACCTGTTCTCGAAATCAATAGCCAGGTCTCTGTATTCAGTACCCTGTGCTGGCATTACTCTTGCACCACTTATCGTTCCATTGCTCTGAGCAGATCCAGGGTGTGGATTGCTTATACCCATTTGCATAGTTTGGATAGAAAATAAATAAGAATGCTTTTTCTAAATATTTAAATGAGAATTGCAACCAGTGATCTCCTTTTAGTCACTTGCTATAGACTGGATAAAGAGTTTTCTGATTTTCCAACTCACAGCTGGTAAAGGTTGCCTGTGACTCAGGAACTCCATGATTCAAGTTCTTCCTCACAGAACTTTGGATGTTTTTCAAAGCTCTGGCTTAGTTCCTGGCTTTACTAATTGGGCGAGAACTTCCTGGACTCAGGATGTTAATCTGAACCTTTTTGTTTAGTTACAATCTGAACAACTCCTATTTTGGATATTGTGTATCTGTTGCAGACCCAACTTGGTTGTAGGCCAACTTTAAAATAGATTGTTTTTTTCTTAAATCTTCTTCAATGATTTTGCTATTAGACTGAAATTGTAGCAAAAACTGATTGAGGATGTTTGGTTGGGTCTTTGAGCTGCATAACAAAATACACTAATATGATTAAACAATTGTTTCTGTATGAGTGGCATAGGTTTTGGATGCACAGCACACTCTTAAAGTGCAGTAATGTACACAAGTGACAAAAACCTAGTGTGGTTTATTGTTGGAAATGTGGTCAGCTGATCAAAAGAGTGTGAAGGCAAGTTGGGATACCCAAGTTCTGTCTTGAGTCACGGATGTGCTGTGTAACATTAGGTTGGTTAGTGTAGTGGAGCTGGACTGTGCAATGGTTTCTTTTGCATTTAAGCAGGGAGTAGAATGAGTCATTCATGTTAGGTTATTAATATATATGCTCTGAATGCCTCCTCCTGTTGAAGAGAAGAGCATAACCTCTTGCTCGGATCTGTTTGTTACGGTTTTAGGTAACATCCTCGTGGATAAAGCTCTTGCAGCTCCTGCCTGAGTTCAGTGCTTATTCAGTCAGTGAGATACACCTGTGCTGCTACTGCCTGTACTGTGTATGTCCAGAGCTGTTGATGAGGCATATATCACTAGAACAAGTAGTATTGAAAATGATGTTAAACAAAGCCCAGAACAAGCCTGAATGCCACTAATGCAACTGAGAATAATCAGTGCTTTAAATCGGCCTTACTAAGACTGTAAATCTCAAGAACAGAGATTGAGACAACAGTCTGGTTTCCTTTTCAGATACATCAGAAAGTTAAGCTTACTCTTTTGCTTGCTCATTTTTTGAAACAGATGTAGGTTTTACATTTTTCTTCTTCAGGGTTAACAACCGAGAACTAATGCATGCTTGTGACATTCCTAAAAAGCTTTTAACAGGTTAGAGTTGTGTCTTTGAACAGTCCGCATCAACATATTCAGATAAAAATCTGTATCTACTAAATCATACTAGTAAAAGTTAATGTTTGTTGATCAGAATAAGGGCAAAGATTGGCTGAGCTTTGAAACTTGGAGAATAAAGATGTGTATAGGTATTAAATAACAAGGAGATGAGTAAGGTGAAGATTTTTCTCCATTATGGTTTAAAACCATATTAAGGCATGTTAAGATCAGAGTTGTGTTCTATCCTCTGCGATTTAAATATAGGTCTGGTCTTCTTGAAAATTTGGTGAAAAGATTGGCTTCAGAATTCACGTGAACCAGTTTCTAAATGAAATGACAGTATTATAAAAATGGTAGAACTGTGTAATCTCTGAAATCCTTTGGCCCAACACTGCTTGCTTGCAGGGCAGCTGTCACTTGCAGCTGGGCAATGGTGTGAACTTAATGGATCCAAGCTTCCAGCAAAAACTGGAGGGTGAGAAGGAACTACTTCGCCGTGCTATACAGAAAGAGCTGAAGATTAAAGAGGGAGCAGAAAACCTGCGCAAAGCGACAACAGACAGGAAGAATCTTGTTCATATAGAGCATGTGCTGAAGTCTTCCAACCGAAAACTGGAGCAACTGCATTGGGAACTTCAGGAGCTTAATGCAAGGATTGTAATAACAGACAAAGAGGAGAGTAAGACAGGTAGGTGTTGGGTCATGATTGACAAGAAAATTATTATATCAATTCAATATATATAAATATTGAAGCACTATAAAATAATTTTCTGTTGAGAGCTCACAAGCATCAGGAGTTTCTTCTGTTGGTATTTAGCTGATGAAATGCTCTGCGCAGTAAAAAGTTGAGAATGGGGCAGTAAAGGTGAGAGGAGGCAACAGGAGGGATCAGCGTAGGCAGATGACCAGCTGAGAGTGCTGGGCATGGGCAGTGTTCAGGAGCAGGTTGTATGTGGAACTGAAGAGATTTGAAGAGTTTTGGGGCAGTTGAACATCCAAGTATCTTAGAGGATGAACGGCTATAAAATTGGAAGTGCTTTTTAAGATGGGTTCATTGATAAACTAAGAAATATTTACAGATAGGAGCTTGAGCTTCATTTGAAACAGTGTTTTGCAGTCAGTTTTGTAGATGAGACCTTTTTGTATCTTATTTATAGCCTAACCTTCTTTTGTAGAGTCACCCATCTATAACCCAGTGAAATGACACAAGAAAAGATGACTAATGGTATCGATTGTATTGTTTGTGCAGATGGATCTGTATCTCCAGATCCTTGTCTCTGGGATAGAAACCCAGACCCCATGGCGAGGAAGGTGGAAGCTCTGAAAAAGCAGCTGCATGTTGAAATGAAAGTGAAACAAGGAGCTGAGAACATGATCCAAATGTACTCAACGTCCAAGGTAAGCAGGAAGAAGCAGCCGTTTGGGAACGTGGATTCCTGGGTCAAAATTTGTGTTTAAAGTCCTTACACAAAAACTCTCTCTGATAATTGGTGTGTAAAAGAAATTAATTTGCGAAGCTTGCTTGACTGAGTCCTAGCTCTGCTTTTTGGTTCTCAGCATAGTGACAGAGTGCTGTGTTACTGCACAGGACAGCCAATACTGCAATTGTGCATTAGACTTACTGCAACGTGTTACAGATTTCAAGAATTTAGCAGGCATCAAAAATGAATTGAATGGTGCATGTTTCATTTGCCAAGAACTTAATCCAATATGTAATTGCTGGATGTTAGGAAAAGGCTTTTCTCAGAGTCTACTTTATTCCACTTTGGCCTGTGATGTGGTTGCCTGTGCCTGTTTCTAAAGCATCTGGTGGTGATCACTGTGAGAGGGGAGTTATTAGACTGGACAGACAGGCATAGTCTGCCAGTTTTGATCCTTTTGGCAATTCTTACATGGCAGATGCTCATTGTGCTTCTGCTCTTGAATGTTGCTTAGTGGTATTAATGATAGAGTTGGGAATCATGTTGTTTTAACTTGACCATATAAATCCTTCTGTAGTCTCAGTGGGAAGTGCTAGGTACCTAGAGAGTGGCTTGTGTTATCATTCTTGAATAGATGAATGTCCCTTTGGAAAGACCTACTTCTCCCTACCAGCTACAGGCTCTGTATGACTGCATTGGACTAGATGCTTAACTTAGCTGGCTGAATGCCAACACAGAGCTGGCAATGCATCTAACCCCAGTGCTCACAGTGTCTCTCGTTAGAGGCAGATTTGAGACAGAGAAAACTATCTCATAGGAAGTGGCGTGGTAGAAGTGCTATCACTAGAAAAACTGTTCCAAGCCTGGGAAGCTACATTCAGTCACTGATTTGAGGAAAAAAAAAAGTTAAAAAAACATTGGTATGGTACACTGAGTTGATGTGATGTTTTGATATTAATAGGTTGTTTAGGGTAGAGCACAACATGTGGTGTCTCTTTTGAGTAAGAAAATTTTTCAGAGTTTTACTGGCTTCATATTCATCTCACTTTTTGAGTTTGGCATAATCGTATTTAAAAGTTAAAGGATAATTTAAAAAAAACCTCTAGGCTTATTATGAATTAAGATTCAGTAGAGGGTAGTGATATTTTTGTTTGGTCAAAACCTCTGCTCACAAAGCACTGTAAGCACAGTCAACCAGTGAACCACAAGTCTCAGGGACTGCAAGGTTTGGTATTAACTGGACATGTCCTTGACCTGTCCTTCCCTCTACAGATGGAGATAGTGATCTCCAAGTCTTTGATCCTCAGTGGTGTCTCCTTTACATAACTGCTTGTGTATGCTGTTTCAGAATCATTTATGACCCTTCTTGCAGGTACCACCTCATCCTCATACGTGAACACATCATTGTAATCCATTTTTAATGAACATGGCGCGCTCTCTATGCTTTCTTTTTGGCAGGAGCGGAAGCTGCTGGCTACAGCTCAGCAGATGCTTCAGGACAGCAAGACAAAGATTGAAATAATCCGCATGCACATTGTGAAAGTATCTCAGTCAGCAGGAGGGATGGAAGATACAGTGGATCCAGCAGGTAAGGTGGTTTAAGTAACTGATACAGCCCAGAACAGATGTAGTCAAAGCCCTAAGATCCACAATACTCAGTCAACTTTCATCCTTGCCATATTTTATCTTCCAAATGGCCAGTGAGGATGGGGACCACCATCAGTGCTTTGGAGCTGCGTATTGAGGAGCTGAGACATCACCTGCGCATTGAAGCTGCTGTAGCTGAGGGGGCAAAAAATGTGCTGAAGATCCTAGGGGGCAGTCGGGTACAGGATCGTAAGTTTTTGGCTGAGGTAAGCACTTAAGCCTTTTTGAGAGGATGGTTTCATGCCTCAACGTTAGTGATTTAGGATGAAAGAGTAGAGTTAACTACGAATTATTAATTTAGAAAGTTCCTTTGTCTCTGTGAGGACAGACTGATTTGGATCACTTTCACTTCTGGAGATAATGTTCCTTGCTTTGGTGAAATTTCTCAGGAGCATCAGCAGTGACACTGATGGGGTGGTCAAGATCTATGGGAAAATATTTCATCTTATTCCTTTATTAGTAAGATGTTATCTGGGCTTTTTTTTGAAGCTTGCTCTAGTAGTTCATAAAGGATCAATAGTGCTTGGACTGAGGCTGTACATTGACGATCTCTGCCTGCTTTCTGTTCTACTTCATGATGCTAGGCTCAGAGTCGTTTGCAAGAGTCCTCTCAGAAGATTGACCTGTTGCGCTTGTCCTTGGAACACCAGCTTAGCAAGCTTTCTCCTGATCACCCCAAAAGAGCACTCATCAAGCAGGAACTAGTAAATACTTCTTCCCTGGGAGCTCAACATGGCAGCATCCAACCCACTTCAGTTATCAAACCTACAGCCCTTACAGGTACATAAATCCTGCATGTTGTGAAGAGGACAGAGGGAAAAACGAGTTGCTTTTCTTCTCATTGTTATAAAGCTTCTTGTTATATGGACCCTTGATTTTCTAGGAACTGGGCTTATGTCTTCTAGGCCAGCCAGAGCTTTCTGATCATATGGATTTGCAGTCTTATTAATCTGGGGTAAATGTGAGCTATTAACCAAGCAGTCATGCATCTGACAAATTCTTGGATCCCTATGAGGACAGGCTGACTGGAATCACTTTATCTTTTACATAATAATATTCTTTACTCTCCTAAAATTCCTCAGGAACATTGGAAGTGAGACTGATGGGGTGTCAGGATCTACTGGAGAATGTTCCAGGACGTTCTCGAATGACTAGTTCTTCTCCCATCTGTGGCAGCCCAAGTGATTTGAGATCCCTTTCCCGAACACGAGTTGGCCTGGGTATCCATGGCCGTAGCGTGGCAGGAAAGTACCTGCGGAATGAAGAGCCATGTAGTGAGTATGGGGTTCCCTGTTGAATTGTGAGCAGCATATGGGAGTGTGGGGGCTTCTCATCATGCTGCTAGGTTAGCCTGGTATGAGTGTAATTATAAGAAACCTGTTTTCTACAAAACTTAAGAGGGAGAATGAATTGCATTATACTTGGTCCTCCTAGTACTCTCCTGGAAACGACATTTGATTGCAATATTCACACTCAGCATGAGAATTTTTCTGTGGTAAAGTATTAGAATCCATGTTTTCTCCTTTAACTAGATGAGGTCCTTGCTGTGCTCAAAGTGGACAATAAAGTGGTTGGCCAAACAAACTGGGGACCGGTTAATAACCAGGCGTGGGACCAGAGCTTTGTCATTGAGCTGGACCGGGTGAGTCTGCCCTAGATTCCCTGTGTTTTATTTGTTTTTCCATTTCACCTTACCTGATTTGCTCATTCAGCTGCCATTCCACTTCATTCAACTTGGTATTGCTGCTGTCCTCATGTCCTTTTACGTGCCAGTTATCTTAGCCTTCCCCTGAAGGCAGTGCATCTCTGGCAGATACTCAGCCTGAACAGCATCTGTTGTCCTTCTCTCTTCATCTGAGCAGTTGTATTACATCTTACCAGCTAAGTGGCTCTCTCAGGGATTTCTGAAATGGGGAACCAAGGCGGCCATCTCCAAGAGGGTCTGTAGCTATGAAGATCTGAAGACATCAGAAAAAGCAGGGAGCAGAAGGATTAAAGAATTTTCCTATGCAGACTGTTTAGTTCACTGATTTTTCACAACAGCATGTGTGTGGCATTTCCAGAGCATGGGTCAGTATGTAACTCTTCTGCTTTTTCCCCCCCCCCCCCTCCCCCACCACTTACCCATCCCCCCAGTCTCGTGAGCTAGAAATTGCAATTTATTGGAGAGACTGGAGAGAACTATGTGCAGTGAAGTTTTTACGTTTGGATGATTTCCTTGATAACGAACGTCATGGGATGTGCCTCTCACTCGAACCCCAAGGAATGCTTTTTGCAGAGGTATAAGTGTAAGCTTTGTTTCTTTTTCAGAGAACTCTCTGTTTAGGGTGCCTGCCCTGAAAGCAGTTGTTCAACCCAGGATACAAGGAGTGGAATGAGCAATAATCTAGAAGGGTAGAATGACACCTGAAATCCTTTTGCATCAATATCACGTATAAGGAACGTGATATAATAGATGTATACATGCCATAGCCCATAGTGACTCTTCAGCTGCTCCACTGTAATTATATGTGTGTGTGCTGTGAAATCTGTTGGGTTTTATTTGCTTTCGTTATGAGTCATCAGTGACACTTTAATTAAACATATGGCTTAATGGTCAGAACTGAATCACAGAGACTGTAGAATGAGAGATCCAAATCCCCTCTGGGTATGCTTATTTTATCATCTTTCTGAGGCTAATAATAGTTTGAAGTGCTATCAGTGAAGAGATCATCCAGATAATCCTTTAAAAGCCACAGTACTTTCTCCTTTGTGTTGTGATGAAAGTTCCTGTGGTTATTTTTCCAGAAGTAGGATCTTGACCTCATGTTCCAAAACTTGCCTCTTCTCCCTGCCTTCTTGGTTTTTATGGTTTTGTTTTGTGGGGGTTGTTTTTGTTTGGTTGTTTTTTTTACTTCTGTGCCACAGACTATTACTTTTTTTACCCTACAAATGGCTGTGTTCATTATGCATGGCTTTACAAATTAGATTAATCTTGTTTGGGGTATGAATTGGTCTTAATGCTGGGGGGTTTCTGCACTTAAGTTAGCAGAAAATTCCAACAGCTAAAACCACAGCTGAAGTAACAGATGTTTAGAGGGTGAAGCTAGAATAATGCAGTCTGGAGGCTATGGGAGTGACTCCTAACTTACCAAATAGACATGAATGGAAGAATTGATGAGAGAGCAGGCATGTGTGAAAGTTTGTGTTCACAGTGTAAATGAAGAATCCTGACAAATTCCCTTTGCTTCTCTGACAGGTGATGTTCTGTAATCCTGTCATTGAGAGAAAGCCAAGACTGCAGCGGCAGAAACGCATTTTCCCCAAACAGAAAGGTGAGCTGCTAGAGAACTGACTGCTTACTCTGTAGGGTGTGTAGGTGAGGGCAGGAGTTTGCACCAGCAGGCTGGCATGCAATCCTATCTCCTTAAATTTGTGAGACGTTAAAACACTTGCTAATGACTGTTTGTAAGTAGGGGGCTTTGTTAGAATGTGAAGGTTTGTTCAGTCACAAAAAGTGCAGGCAGCCTGGCTGCAGCGTGGTGTGTAATGTGATACTGGTACCGTGTTTCTATTCACAATTAACATTGTTAGGAAGATATAATTACTAGTTATTTAACAGACTTCTTAGCAAGATCCAGGACTCAGACTTTACAAATTTAACCAGCAATGCTCTTACTGATGAACTGATACTGAAAGGTTTTCTGGAAAGCTGTGAACTACAGAAGACTGTAGCGTGAACAGGCTACTGATTGGCTGTCAGGTCTTTAGAGCTGCCATCTCAGATTAATAGTTTAGGGACTGGAATAACTTGCATACTTTCTTTTTTGTCTATAAATTCTTTCTTGTGAAGGTAAATAAGGTAATACTTCACATACTGAGAACTCCTGGCAGTGGGGATAAATGAGATTTTATATTTATATTCTTCAGGAAGTAGTAAAAATACTGAAAACATCCCAAATATTTTACTCTTTTTAAGATATTTTCAGAAACTTTCTGTTAACAGGCTGCATGATTAAAATGCAGTGTTGAAATAAATGAAAACATGACTTAAAATCAATTTTTAATGTTTTATGCAATTTCTACTTGAGGATTGTTGTCATATTATGTGGAGCTGAACTTAGGTGAAATAATAGATGTTTCATCATCATCACTATTGAACTTTCTTTTCTGAAAAGAAACCCATTCTCCCTAAGGTGAGCTACCTTTCTGAGTAACCTAGTGTGTGTGAAAACAATAATTTAACAGTATGTGAGATTGTAATTTGTGCACTGTAATCTTGCTGGTATTTTGACTCTGACTCCTACAGGGAAGGAATTTCTCCGAGCTCCTCAAATGAACATAAGTGTTGCTGCTTGGGGTCGCCTGATGATGAGTTTCCTCCCTCCGTGTAGTTCCATGAGCACTCTCAGTCCCCCGCTTCATGATCCCATTCACACAGACTTCTCTCCAGTTCCCCCACAAAATCATGTTGATTCAGTGTCCAAACTGAGCAGGTGAGTCACGTTCTTGAGTGTTGCCGGATGATGCTCCGGAACGGGGGTAGGATAGATCTTAAAAACCTGTTGCACCTTACTGAGGTGGAGGAAGGTACTGATGAGAAAAATGCATCTGTGGAACTTAATTCAGGATTTTGAGAAAAGCCAATGCTGCCTGAAACGACGTGGTCTTAGTGGAGTGTTCAATACGTTGTGGCTGATTTATTGGTAGCAGTTGGACTGACATGCAGAATTGCTGTCCTAACAAGCAGCAGTGTTCCAGAGCCAAGGGAACTTCAGCAGATTGTTCTTCCTCTGCAGTAAGATCTGTGGGCATTAAAGTGGTGATAAGTAAACAATGAAAAAAAAAAAAAAACAAACCCCAAACCAAAAGCAGATTTTTGAAAGTTATTTTATATATGCAAAAAGATGTACTGTTTCTGCACTGTGAAAGAAAGAAAATTGCACTCATCAAGTATCTTCACCAGTACAGTAACTGAACTCTATGCAAGGTCACAATATGATTGTTGTGGTATAATAAAAATGTGCTCTTCTTTCAAGAGGTTGTATGTACCACAACCACTAGCATAATGTAGCACTCGGAAGGTACATAGCTAAGCTTTTACATGTGCTGTAGAAGAAAATGCCCCCCCCCAATAATATTTTTAAATTGTTGGAATTAACTTTTAGAGAATTAGTCATTCTGTAAAAAGAGGCTATTCTTACTGATTCACAAGACCTAGAAAATTAAAAAAAAAAAAAAAATTGAGGCAACAACTAGTCTAGTGAAAGGTGTCCTTGCCCATGGCAAGGCAAAAACTAGATGATCTTTATGGTCCCTTCCAACCCAAACCATTCTGTGATTCTGTGATGCTACTGTGTTGCTATTAAAGTCCAGACTTCCTTTAATTCTTGATCATAGTGACTAATTTCTACACACATTAATTCTGTAACATCAGAGAGCTAGTGTTGGAATGTGAGTGTAACCATCACCAACTTAATAGCTCATTTTCTTTTAATTCATTTAGGAGAACATTTGTCTTGTTGATACTCCACAGGTGTGAATCCGGGCATCCTGTTGTCCAGTGTATTGGGCTGAACTGTACTTTGCATATACAATGTTCTGCCCTAAGGCAATCTCCTTCAATTTTTGTCTTACAAATGCAGTGACTTTCCTGTGGGTAAATTTACGTTTGTTGATGAAGCACCACCCAAGCCTCCACGTGTTTTTCTGATGGCCAACTCCAAAGAATCAACTCCGTCTCCTGCCGATTCTCCGGTAATTGTCTGGGCTAACAGGGAGGCTTTTCTTTTTTGATTGGTATTCTTTCGAGGCCTGGTTCTTCTTATTTGTTTACTACTGGAGATATTAACTGTACTTTAGGCAGGGACCTCCTCATTAGCTGGCTGATCTCCAGGGATTCAAAAATCCGGTGAGCTGTTTTGGCATAGAGTCTTCACAGAAGTGTCGCGCCTCTTCTTTTTTTGTTTTGTTATTTCCCCCCCACCCCTTTTTTCCTGCTTTTCCTTTTTTTTTTTTTTTTTTAAATTAAGGTGCTTTTCTTGAAGAAGCAAAATGGGAGGTAGGTCAGCATTGGGAGTTCAGGGCAAGAGTACAGAACAGGTGACTGCACAGAGAAAGCGGGGAAGGAGGGTCAGCAGGCTTTTAGGACCAGATGAAGTTCTTTGTCGTTAAAAAAACCAGGCAAAACCAAGAAGAGCTCTACTTTTCTGACAGGAAGGAGCAGGAAAATTGTTTTGAGTAGTACAATGGTTAATGACCTGTGTTCTACCACATCTTACGCTTTCTCATTTGGCTTTGGTTATAGAGGAAACTGCATTCTTTGGTCATTGTGACTCTTTTTGGCACATGAGATGCCTTTTTTCTAGAAAGAAAACATAGGAAACATTTTATCCTAGACTTTTAAAAGCATTTAGTTTAAAGGGTTTGACCCTGTCAAAAAAATATTTTACATGGGAATAGTTTTGTGTGACCGTGGACAATCTGCTTTCATGTTGCTTCCCTCCAATCAAAGCCAATCACCAACTGCAAGACCTGTAGTTATGTTGGATCATGACAGAGGAAGAAATTTGGATATTGGTGTTCGGGTCTGACTTGATAATTCCAGAAGATGACACACGGTAATTTTCTTTCTGTTCCTAGTGTCTGAAGAGGCTGCATGTTGAGGAGAAGTCTTGCAGCTCTGCTGTAACAGAATTTCCAATCCTGGCATCTCCAAGGTAACTGTGGACAGCGTGGGCTGTCTTGGGTCACAGATTAAAGAGGCACTGGGCTGAAATTTTTGAGCATGCAGTATAAAATTCTGTTCAAGGTATGCTTTGGTTTCTCAGCAGCAGACACTTAGTGCTGAGTGTAGACAATACCAGAAAAAGTCTGCTCTGAACTTTAATTGTCCAAATGTCTGCTGCACCTTATCTGGTTATTAACCCCAATACTTAGCCTAGTCACTTAACTGTCTTCAAGTGCTTCCTTGTGTTTGAAGCTTTCTAGTGTAGCATATTTAGATGTGTCTGTATTCTAAGTAATGCATTTTAGAAACACTTTCAGCATCCCTTACACACCTGTTTTTATTGATATGCAAGATACACTGTCTTTCATTAGGTAGGGAGGCATAAAAGAGTAAGTTGTTTATAGTCTATGACAGTTACATATACGTAATTTGTATGTAATAAGGATACATAGCAGTAAATATATCAAAAACAGGACAAGTAAAAAAAATTACTATTGTAGAACAAATACTGACCGAAAAAGCACAAAATCTAAGCTGATCTTGCAGTTCAGATCACAGAATTATATTTATAATTTCATTATCACTTTTGAGGGGTCCCATCTTCAAAACCATGTAGTCACGATACAGTCAGGCACCTACCTATCTTCTCTCTGAGGAGGCTGAGGAGAGGGGGTTGAATCCTTCATGGGTAGATACTTAGCCCTTCATTTCACTTACTGGAGGAGTATGGAGTGTCTGCTGCCTTTTAAAGATGATCCTGGACTAAAGCATTTAGGGAGTAGGTTGGTTTGTGTTCGTTGTTGGTTTTTTTTTTTTTAATTCTTTCCAAGCAATTCTGCAGCCTGAGTTTCCTTGGTAACACATTGTGGCTGAAATAACATTCTATAGCATCTCTTTATTCAGCTACTTTTTTTTCAGCGACATCTTATGTCTGTTGTCTCACTGTGCTTCATTTCTAATTCCTGTTTGAGAACTTCTTTTTATGTCCTTGTCCTACTAGCACTTGATATACATGTTCATGTCTGATTAACACAATTGCTGTTGAACCTGCTGAAAGAAGTGTAGGCGAAATTTAATTTTCCTACCCCAAGGATGGGGGTGGAGGGGAACTAATCCTGTTATGAGAAGTGACCGAGAGAGCAAGCCTTGGAGAGTCAGAATTGTTGCTCCTGTTGCCAGTACAGATGGCAGTCAGACTGCTGCCACTGGGAACAGTTTCCTCATCTTATGGTTATCTGCTCCTTTCCTCAGTGGCAGAACAGCATCAGCAAGTCTAAGTTTTCAGGATTTCAGTTTAGGTGAGGAGTAGTTGACACAACTGTTTGCTTTCCCTTTTGTATACAGAGCTGCTTCTCCTAACACAAATACACACTCCTTTGTTATCTGTATATGCATCTTTGAGGTATTGTCTCAGCAATTCTCTGTTTGTCTGCAGGAAAAGGACAGTTCAGCTTGAGGACTTTCACTGCATTGCTATGTTGGGACGTGGCCACTTTGGGAAGGTAGTGTAGAGGTGTACGCTTTGTGGGGGAGGGCAGTGGGACTGTGGTTGTGAAGATGGGCCTCTGCCTCCCAGTCTGAATACAGAAAAGATTGCAGTACAGAAAAGATTTGTTGCGATGCAGATATACAAAACAAATCCAGCCCAACCACACAAGTAGCTAACTGTTGTTAACAGTCAAAACTCTTCAAGATTTGTGGCTTCAAAAGAACTGTCCTGGGAGTGCTAATTCATTTCGTAAAGCACAGCATTACCATTCCTTTTGTTATCTTGGTGATGACTAGTGGAATAGCTCTATTCCCAAAAGCTGTGTGCATAGTGGCTTGCTGTGAGAGCTCTGAGGTGTTTGTAAAGCCCTGGGCCAGCTGTGATACTACTGTTTGTGAAAAGAATATAACTTACACTGACATTCTTCTGGACTGCTGCAGCACAAAGAGCAGAAAAAATGTGCTCCATTTTTGGAGTTACTTGAGCTTTGTTTTGAGAATGACTGTCTGGAGTGCATGGAAATAGTTTGTGTCAATGGGAGTCAAAGTAATCCAAACAGATTTGTTTGAAGTACAGCTTTTCTTTTGTCTTTCAGGTACTGCTGGCCCAATATAAGGCAACTGGGAAGCTGTATGCTATCAAAGCCTTGAAGAAAAAAGATATTATTAGGAGAGATGAAATTGATAGGTGAGCTTTGTTTAGAGATGGTACTATTGTCAGAGGCTACCTTAACACGCCTGCAATCGAATGCTAGCGGGTGTGATGTGTACTGGTCATGGTACTGCTAAGGTTAAATGTGACCTTAAGGCTCAGGTAACTAAAGTCAGGAATAAGGAAACTTGTAACCATGCTGCTTTCTAGCTTCTGGTGGAATAACCTTAAGAACACTCTAAAACTCAAGGTTTGGAAATATGTAAGATAAATATTGTATTAACCCTCACTTTTTATTTCTCTAACTTAAGATGTAAAGATTTTCTTCTTCATCCTGTCTTTCTCAAAACAGGCTTTTCTGCCAGGTTTTAACATTGACGTTTACTTTCTTTGAATCCTGGCAGCTTGAACTGTGAGAAGCGAATATTTGAAGTGGTCAATTCTTCTGATCATCCATTCCTTGTGAACATGTTTGCCTGTTTCCAGACACCTCATCATGCTTGTTTTGTGATGGAATATACTCCGGGTGGTGATCTTATGATGCGCATACATGAAGATGTCTTTCCGGAGTATATGGCACAGTGAGTTAGAATTAGTCTACTTTCCAGGCACTATAAATTTTTTACCTTTTATTCTCGTATATGTTTCCTTATAACTATTTCTCTCTTTTAGGTTTTATACAGCCTGCGTAGTCTTGGGGCTCCAGTTCTTGCATGAGAAGAAAATTGTTTATAGGTAATGCAGCAAAGAATCAAGTGTAAGATAGTTCAGCAACTTGGAAGTTTATTTTTCCTGTAGCTATAAGTGTGGAGCTCACTATCTGGCTGGGGTTTCTAATCTTTCTGTCTTTATTTTCCCTGTTGCCTGTTGCTATCAGCATGTTCATCGTGCTTACAGTAAAGAAAGTCATCTAGAAGCTATTCATCTGACATGTTGCAGGTGATTAATCCTCTGTGACATGTCAATACGTTCTGGGGGGCACCTGTAAGTCACTGCCTTTCTTTTTTACTGTAATGTCAAGTAATTTGTTATGCTGTTGTGGGATGTTCTTTTCCAGATGAATAAGCTCCACTCAGCTCCAAGCTGCTTTGTGATCCTTTCATTAAGAGGAAAATATCAATAAATAGGGAATCTTCCAAATAATACATTATTTAAATCCAACGTAGGCTTTACTCAATTTAGATTTTATTCTCTAGCTTCTGCTTCTTGCAAAAAAAAAAGATGTTGGATGGCAATCCTCAGACTTCACCCACCATTTTCTTTCCTCTCCTTTGCCTGCAGGGACCTGAAATTGGATAATCTCCTTTTAGATGCTGAAGGATTTGTGAAGATTGCAGATTTTGGATTGTGTAAGGAAGGTGAGTGACTTTAGTAAAGCTGACATTGAACCATCAGAACCAGTTTAGGATCTGGGTTTTAGTAATGTGTTCACAAATACAGATCCTGAGGTGGTTGTGTGTAACTTGTATTCATCCCAATCTTAACAATAAAACAAACCCCACCAAAACCAAAGCAAAACAATACTCCAACAAACCAAACAACAAAAAACCTCACCTGTCTGGCCATGGTGAACTTGGAAAGAGTACTTTGTCCCTTAATCTTCAGGAAACTTATGAAGGAGTTTACAATGTGCTAGTTTGTTCAAAGGAAACAGAATATAGGATACTACAAAACTGAGCAAATGAGCAATGGAATCTGCAGAAGTTTCCTTGCTTTTGCTGGTTATTTAAGCATTGTCTGTGTATTTCTTATTTGGAGTTGTTAGGGGCCTCAGGTTTCATACTTCCTTGTTGGTGTTTACAAGCATTGATGAGAACCCCTGCCCCGTTAACAACATTAGAGTATCAAATGATAAATGCTGGCTTTCAGAAGGTGAGGCTGCATGTAATCCATTTACTAACTAGTGCTGGATTTTACAAAAGTGTTCTTCTACAGGAATAGGCTTTGGAGACCGCACAAACACCTTCTGTGGCACCCCTGAATTTCTGGCTCCAGAAGTCCTGACAGACATCTCATACACTCGGGCAGTAGACTGGTGGGGATTGGGGGTGCTCATTTATGAGATGCTTGTTGGTGAGGTAAGGCCACCTCTCTCTAAGAGGACCTCTCTAAGCAGTCTTGGGGAGAGTAGTATCTGACCACCTGAGATAAAATTTTGCTGAATGTAGCCAACTATTTAGTAGAACTTAAATTACATTTTTCTCATTCATAGTGCTTGCCAAACGCTAATTAATCCATACAACTCCCTGCTATTCTCATCCCTATTTAATAGTGAGGAATGGGTGCTATGTGGATTAAATAATAAAATGTCACAATTGCAGTCACCATTCCCTGGAGATGATGAGGAAGAAGTCTTTGACAGTATTGTCAATGATGAAGTCCGGTATCCACGATTCCTTTCATCTGAGGCACTTTCTATAATCCGTAAGGTAATGGGCTTGATGGGTCTCTGGGAGCATGAGGAATTTGCATTTACTACTTAAGTAGATCCAGAGGGACCCTATTAGGACTGGGTAGCGTTTGTGCGTGTAATCTGGAGCTGCCTACACAGACTGAGCAAACATCTAAAATTTACACATTTTTCATTTCCTTCTCTTTACATAAATGCTATTCTTCTGCCTGAGGATGACTAAGCAGGCTCCTTACTGAGGTCTGTTGCTGCTAAGTCTGAAATGGAGACACGTGGATTCAAGGGCAGTAATGTCAGAAACGTTCAGTGGAGATGGCTTGATTCAGTTTTTGCATGTGACCCAGTAGTCAGAGGTGCAGGGTTAGGATGAGATGCTTCGTGCAGTTTATAGTGGATATCTCATTGATGTTGGCAAGTTGTTTGCAAGGAACTAGGACTGAGCTATTACTAGCAGATGATGACCTTGCTGCAAAGTGAGAACGAGAAGATACCGAGGGGTCAGTCCATCTCCATTCTTTTGTTTTTCTCCCTAGAACATCATTTCTGTCCATCCTTGTTCCTGTTGTTTAATTTTGAATTGATATTTCCTGCAGCTTCTTCAGAAATGTCCAGAGCGTAGACTGGGAGCAGGGGAAAAAGATGCAGAAGAGATTAAAATCCAGCCCTATTTTAAGGTAGGAACTCACTATATCCCTCCCCCTCATGTCTTGTGTTTGAGCTGAGTGATTTGCTTTCTGTTGGTGTTGAGGCATATTTCCATTAGTTGTCAGTGAGATCTCAGTGGTAGCTTCTGTTGCACCTCATTGCTCTGTTCAGAAATACGTGTTTCAACTCCTGTTTGAAATGACATCCCCCAAGTGTGTTTTCTGGGATCCATAAGCTTCCAGAGCCAGTTTGTTATTTCTGATTGTGTTACTTCTACATACAAATATAGCTACCTTTTGAGCCATCAACAAATACCCCTTTTTAAATCAAACTGCAGCAGTCAAAAATGCTGTCTAGTGATGACAGTGATTGCCAGTCAGTCTCTGTGATGGCACCCGCATTTGCAGGGTATACATGAATCCTAAGAGAAATTGAGGTTAAAGACACATTTGTTTCACGTCAAGGGTGTGTCTGTTCCAGACAAAGGTGTTACTATTCCTCCTTGTCATTATCCATCTGCCAGAAGTTATTAGAGCCCCTGGCTCTTAGAGCCCCTGGCTGGCTTTGCACTGGAATAAGAAAAGAACTTGGATGTCAGCAGAAATTGCTGGGAAGTCCACAGATCCACCCAGCCACAGCTGTGCTTTAGTTTTGTCCCTCCTAAATGCAGTTTGAGCTGTAGCTCTGTTTCTTAGTGTTCTGAAGAGCAGCCTTTAGGCTCTATGGAATCTCTCTACTACCTGTCTTGCACCAACCGTGCTATTTTTTTGGACGTTTTTTCAATTCTCTCTCTCTTTTTGTGTGTGTGCAGTTTTTTTTTTTTTTTTTTTATTAGTAGGAATAAAACATGTTGCAAATGTTCTGGAAGGAAGGCTGCAATCCTCACTCTCACTTTCACATTTCATAAAGAATCTTAATGTCAACCTGTCCTGTTCACTTCCTTCTCTTACAGGAGATTGATTGGGATGCCTTGTTTGCCAGGACTCTGAAGCCCCCTTTTGTGCCCACTTTGAGAGATCCGACGGACATTAGCAACTTCGATGAAGAGTTTACATCACAGAAGCCAATCCTTACTCCTCCAGAGGAGGTTGCTCTCCTAACCCGTAAGGAGCAGACTGTCTTCAAGGACTTTGACTTTGTCTCCAGACACCTTTTAGATGTTTGATTCCTGTGCTGTAAGAAACATGAACAGATTGTTACCACCTTGAGAGCATAGAGAGGACTTGGCATGGGCAATGGAAGAGTCAACAGGATTCATAGAAGTAGTGCTGATGGCCCCAGGACGAGAGTGCCCTGCAACCTGAGTTAATTACTGTGTTTTTTTCAGCCTCATTTGTTGGAGGGATACTGGATGTCGATTATCTTTAAGGAGTAGTTACTGTTTGACTGGATGTATCTTCTGCTGCCACTGAATATAGATGGTAATTAGGAATTTAAACTGGACTTAATTTAATGAAATCAAATCATATCTGCAACCCAGGTTACTCTTTGCAAAAAGCCCAAGTAAGCAGCATGGCTTTTTAAAGTTGCATAGTAGCAGGGGGAATGGCCACTTGTCATCTATTTTTCTACAAAAGATATGCAGCATTCCCTTTTTGTAATGATTTTATGCCCATTCCTACTCATAACTGTGTGTATGCCAGAGAAGGAATGGATTTTTACACAACCAGGACAATGATGTTTGGATTTGATAATGATCCAAGTGATCTGTCTTAAGGATAAGGAGTCTTTCTACTCTGAGGATGCTAAATCGTAGCTATTGTTTTTAATTATATAAAAAAGCCACAGCTTTGCACATGCTGTTTTTTTAAAAATAAAGATACCTTTCCTTATAATGAAATTTGAGCTTTTCATCTCCTTTGCGTTAGCTGAATGTTTCAGATCAGGACTAACCGTATTCTACTCAAAAGACAGGGTTTTATTTTTCTCTGTAAATGTCAGTAGTAGTATTTTCTTCCTTCTCATTCAAGTGGTCTGTGTACATATTGCACAGTGTCATCAGTTGTCACATACAAACGATCACAGGCGGGTTGTCTCTCCACAGATTTTATCAATGTGTATATCCTATATCTCTTTTGGGATAGCTAAATGATGACAGTGTTAATATTGGAAAATTGGTAAGTTAAAGGGGATTTCATTTGCCTGGTAACATATCTTGTAATTATACTTGTTAAGATACATTTTCTTCTCTTAGATTCATAATGTTAGCTTGTTGGGCAAAAAGAGGAAGGGTATCTGGAAATAAAACATCACACGTGACAAATAGGGATGCACAGCCATTACCCTTTCGATTTGTCTTCAGCAGGGGTAGAAGAAGTTGAACTAACACAGCTGTGTTGTATCTGGAGATAAGGTTTGGGTGCAGCTACTGAGTTGTCATTATTAAATCAAGGCTGGTCATTATTAAATCAACACTTCACAATTCAGAGAGGTAAGAACTATGTTTGTGCAAAACAGAAATAATTCACACTGAGCCTAGATTTCCTATTTTCAGAGCCAAGTATAACTGCTTCTGAAAATTCCTGTGTACAAATATCCTTCCAACCTCCTGCTCTGCCTTGCAGTGTAATGGCCCCTTTAAAGCAGGAGACACATTTTCCTCCCTCCTGTTTCAACAGTAATGGTTGGCTTGCTCTTGGCACCTGCAGTGTGTTTTGTGACTTTTCTTAAGGTCAAGGCTTCTGTAAAGTGGTAAGTAGCACAGGTGAAAGCTAGGACTTGGGTTCAAAGAGACAGGCATAAGGAACCAAAAAAGGCATATTTCATATTTTAATTTATAGTTTATCGTAGAATAAAAAAGACTGTACATTACCATCCTGGTGCATTTTAAAAAGAATTACCAAACAGCAAAACTGTCTACCCGCTGACAAATTTTTATCTGACTGATACCTGAAGAACCAGAAATCATTAAGTGGCAGATGAGCCATACTTTAGCAGGCACCACACTGACACAAACTGCAGAATCCTTTCTGGATGGTATACGATATTATGAAAACAATTCTTAGTGTTCTGATAACCCTCTGATAGGGGTTTCTACCCTGAACAAACAGACCACCCAGATTACAAACTCTGGAGTTGGTCAAAAGAGGGATCCTTCTGCTGTTTTTAAACTGCTTTTGGACTGTCGTGCTGTATTAGTGACTACACTCTGCCTTCAGGAGTGCTCATCAACTTGAAACCCTGAGTGCATCCTAGCAGCTTGCCAGATGTGCGCTTGAGCTGGTGTTATTTCCTGAGCCAAGGCAATTAAAGCACAAAATAATTTAAACTCGGGTTTTGTTGTGGTGCTGGGGTTTTTTTTAAACAGAAAAGGGTCAGGACTAAAATCCACAGCCCAAGTAAGCTTTGCTGCCATCCTAGAAAGCTATCAGCACCTCCTCATCTCAGTGAAACACACAGCATCTAGAATCTTTCCTCTTGCATTAAAACTCTGTATTCTTTTATTAAAATGTTAGTAGTACGTTGAGGCAGTAGTATTACTAACAGTGTTACTTTCAGCTAGGCAAGAAGTACCCACCTCTGCTACTGGTTCTCTCCCCAGAAGCTACAGGAAAGGCCTTGAGCATGAAGTTAACTGCAGAACTAATTCAGCAGGCGAGTATTACTTTTCTGTTCAAAGAAAAGTGGATGGTATCATTCTTTGTGGACTTGATTCAAAATAGTCTGTGAATTGTTAACAGCACCATCAGTTTAAAGAAAAAAACTGTTAGGAAGCTGGTCAGGGCATCACAAAGTACAGGCTAATTATCTCATAAGCTAAATTGGGTGCCTTACAGCTCTTTCTCATGCACATTGACACCTTTAAGCCTCAAATCTTTGTGAAAAGCATTAATTCAAGGCATGTGGTCAAAATGAAATTTGCTTTTGACTGCCCAAATATTTACTTAAATATTTCTATTACATGCTCAATGCTACTGACAAAAGGCACTGTGGTTCTCACAGTGAGAACTATGTTGAAGAAAGGCCATAGGAATTATATTGATTCTGTCTAGTTTTGTCTGTAATAGCTGCTGTTCCCTAGCAGCAAAGGAGAGGGAAGCTTTGGGGAAGAGAAGTGAACACTCCTCTTGCATCTATCTATTCCAGAGAGGTGTGGATCAGTTCACAAAAGAAAGTAAATTTAGAGAGATGCCTTTGCTCAGTCCAGAAATCAGCTCTGCTGGCCTTCCCAGAACCAGTGTCTCGCCTTTAACCGTGTTCTATAAAAAACAACCCTGACTATCCTTGAAATTTAATTTGCAGGATGAACAGGTTTTGGAACAGGTTGCGTAGTTCATGATGTACTAAAGTTCCATGCAAGGAAACGGCAGTGACTGCATTAGCAAAGCTTTACCCAGCCACCTGCAGCTGTGTTGGCACTCTAGCAGGTAGGTACGACTGCCACTAGACAAGCTCATTGTTCCTGTGAAAGTAGATTTTCTCCCATGCAGTGAGGTGGCATGAACAGAAGAATCTCCAAAGGTTGAGGATTACCCCTTGGTCAAAGGGATTCTCCAGCTCAGAGTGTCGCAGGTAGGAGATGCGATGATGTGACATGAATTCCCAGGTGGTGGTGTTGCATGAGATCAGATAGAAGTGTGAAATAAGCAGCAGCAGGACAACAATGGTGAATATAACTATCACGAGGAAGGACATGAGGAGGAGAATGTTGTGCTGCAGCCACTCCCAGGACTGTTCAAAGTAGAGGCCTGACCTTTCAATTCAAAGAGAAAGAAATTCACAGTTAAAGATGTAGAACTAGTTACATAAGCCAAGCAAACTTGGTACATTTAAGTTTGATTTGTAACTGGTGAGCTTCTGATAATCATTCGCTGCAGAGAGTCAAAATAGTATAAACTCCTGAGAGACTGCTCCAGTGGTGACTTAGATTCTAAACTTAAAAGATGCTGACTCCCCTGACAGCCGAGAGAGACAATCATCTTCAGTTAACTCCTGCCCTGAGCAGGTGTACAGGTGAAACCCTGCTGCAGTTTCCAGTACTTTGATTTGTAAAGAAAGATTGTATTACGGTAACTGAAACAAAATTAAGTAGCTTTTGTCCTGTTGTTAATTCTGTTAATTTAAGCTTAAACCAAAGATGAACACCGAAACACAAACTATCAGATTCTGTTCCACTATTGATCAGCTGTGTTGTCCCTCAGCAGAGCTGATCTCCAGGATGCAAAAGGGGGTAAAGATACAAAGTCAATCCAAGGCCATTCCAGTCGCTGCTGCGTTCTACATAAACCCTTCAGTGGGGCTCCAGGAGCACCAAAACTTTCAGCAATCTCAGAGCTGACTCCAGGCCTTACCAAGCAACGTGACCTCCCCAGAGCAGAACTACAAGCTGCACGCTCAAGTAGACGATGAAGAGGGGGTGATTCTTCTCTCCCACGCAGTTCTCAATCCAGGGACAGTGATGGTCGTAACGCCGTACGCAGTGCTGGCACAGCTGGCAGTGCTTGGCTCGCATCGGTTGCTGCAAAACCAAACCAACCAACCAAACACTAGCCCATTGAGTCAACTCCCCGTTTGGTACAGGAGAACATCACGCAGTATCATCTTCCTCAACAGCAGTGCTGTCCCAACAGCACTCCCTTTTGAGGTGACAGCACAACATAAACATTGGTAAGACAATGTGTTTACAAGGGAATCGTGATTTCCCCTGGTACAGATCCAAATGAGTGAGATTCAAATTAAATTACTCTCCTCCACTACTTCTAGCTATAAATTTTCTTTATTATCTGCCTATTTATAGGAAGTCCAGTGTGCAAAGGAGGGAGATGGAGCCAGTCTGTTCTGTTGAGGAAAGCACCAGCAGAGTGTTGAGGTGAAAAACTAGGACCACAGCTACTGAAGAAAGTGTGCAGGGATGGGATGTCTTTCTGGGACTGCACAGAGGAGGGAAGGGTCTCTACTCTGTGTGAACACAAGACACTTGCACAGGAAAGCAGCTCAAGTACCAGGAACAGAGAAGATGAAAGACCCAGCTGAGGAAGGTAGTATGAATGTGCTTCCTAAGATTTGTTCCCTGAAGCATGTATTTATATGTTTTACCAGCTTTTCCTCTTGCAATAAGCTGGCTTCTCCTGGTAGATATTCTTAAGGAATTTATGGAAGCTGGGATAATGCTTGATTTTATTAAACTGATAAGGATCACTCTGAAAACAGGCACTTCTATGCTTTAGGCAAACTGGTTTAAGAGCTAATTTAATTGCTCAAATTTTTCCTTCATGCTATCTTTTACAACTCAGGCTAATGTTTTGTTGTTTTTAGGCCTCCAACCAAGCTCACAGCTACCAGCAGTTCTTAGATGTCACGCTCAACTGCTTTTCTGACTCTATCAAGATATCTTCACAAATAGCCTCTTTCACACTCCTATATGGTCTGATATGGCAGTAAGCACACAGACTACAATTTTTCCATGGCAAAAGATGGTCCTTGTTTCTGTGACTTGTTCAAGCCTCGGAAAACTAGCATACGTGCCAATGTCCATCACTACTACACCTTTAGCTACACAATTCCTTTGCATCACTTTATAATTCGGGACTGTATCTAAATTCAATTTGCTAGTTGTATTTACTTTTTCTGTTTGTTTTCAGCAGGAGGGTGACCCTATGGCAGAATTAATCAGATCTGCCATGCCTCCAAACCACTGAGCAGTGAGCAGCAATGATAGAGCAGAACAAACACTGGTGACAGCAGCTGAACAAAGATGTTGCCAAAAAATGTTTAGCTTGCAAATTGGTCATCCCATTATCTTCTAGCGTGTTATGAATGCCTACCTTCACCATGCAGTAACCACAACGACGCATCTTAATATTACTTGGAATCTGGGGTGTCACCATGCTTTGTTCTTCACTCTTGTCTGCCTACAAAAAAAGAGACGGAGTGACTAAGGAGGTTTTGTGTGCTGCTCTCCTGGCGTGACTGAGTCTGGATCCTTTTCACAGTTACACAGTGCTGGTTATCTCTGTCATTAGGAGGGTTAAACAAAATAATTCCTTAGAATTCCTACAGAAGCTGCAGACAATTAAGGTACAGTGAGAGAGAACAGGCTCCTGTAACCATCAAAACAACATCTGCACAGAAGCAGAAATAATTGTGGACAAGATAACACACTGATCCCAAGGTCACACTTTCAGACAAAAATAAACAAGGTTATACTTCACTTCCAAACACAAGAACAATGTTTTTTCAGTGCTACTTACTCAAAACACAGCCAACACTTACATTAATGATGAATGATTAAAATTGGCAATGCTTTTGTCCTACACAATCTGTAAGGCAGCAAACCTGGAGCAGGCTCCTCTCTGTTACTGAAACTTTGCGTCTGCATTGACTTCAGTGTAACTTGTTTGTGTACATGTCCTCTGAGAGGGCAACAAATCTATAGACAGTTCGATAAAGAGAGCTGCAGAAAGCACTTTCTCCCAACCTTGCCATTCAATTGGGGTTTTTTGTACTCGTACCACTTAGTGGTCGTTAACATAAAACAGGTCACGTATACATTCCATAGGATACTGCACCTCTGATGCAGGAGAGGACTTTGCTCAAATGCCTCACTGCATTTACAGCCGGACTGTGGTGTAAAAGACACCAAGTCAGTGAACCCTATTGAACAGACTACGAATCAGAGACTGTCTGGCCTAATCCCCAAGGGTCTGTGTATGGTTTTTTTTTACGCCAAGTGCAGCAGAAACTGTTTCAGCTTGCTCTTACGTAGCAGAGTGGGAAAAAGAAAAAAAGCCTATAGATTTTATAGCCTCACCACTTTGTTCCATTCATGAAGTGATATACCTCCACTTCTTCTTCAGACTTAACAAAACCCGGATCCATGAGAGACACCTTAAAGTACAGCAGGACAGAGCACAAAACCAGCAAGACGAAGATCAGCGACTGCAGCAGCTCTCCGCGCTCCACTTGCTTTTGCAGATCTGAAAGGTACCAAAAAAAAGAGAGTAGTTCCTTGTGCAGCGTTTAGGATTTTTCTCTCTGGCCCTAACAAAGGGGTCCCGCACCTACGGCAAGGGGGACGGGGAGAAAACGGGGCCAAACCAGGCGGTGAGAGGGCGCGGGGTGCGAAGGGCAGGAGCAGGCAACGGAAGGGGGTGCCGAGCGCCCCCCAGCCCCCCTCTGCGCTCAGGGCACCCCGGAGGGCCGGAGGCCGGGCGGAGGACACCCGCCCTCTCCCCCGCTGCCCGGGCGCGGGCACAGCCCGGGCCGCCGCCGCCTCGGCTCAGGGCCCGGCCGCCCGCTCCCCGCGGCGGGCAGCCCCCCGCGGCCGGGGCTGGGGGGCCGCGGCGGCCCCGCCTCACCTGTGCGGTGCAGGAGGAGCCCCAGCGTGAGGCCGGCGCTGAGCGCCGTGTGCGCCGCCCTGGCCCAGAGCCCGCCGGCCCCCATGGCGCCCGGCGGCGCGGGCAGCGCCCGGGGGAGGAGCCGCGCCCGGCCCGGCCCGGCGGTGAGGGGCCGGTTTCCTCAGCGCGGCCCCGGGCGCTTCCCGGAGGGGCTGGGGACCCGCGGCCGGGCTGGGAGCGGACCCCCCCGGCTCGGCTCCCCCCTGGGCGAGGACCGGGCTCCCTCCTGCCGCGCCCCGCGTTTGTCGGGGGAGGCCCGGCCGGAGCCCGCGGGCCTCCCCCCTTCCCCCCGCACCGCCGGCCTGCGTTGTGCCGGCCCTCCATTTCGGGAGCCTTTCCCTGCGGAAAGATGCTTCCCGCTCGCCCTCCCGCCCTGAACCCCCGGGCTCAGCACAGCCCCTCGGCCGCCAGCCGGGTTTATTTCAGCTGGGAGTTCGGGGAAGGCAGGGCTGCGCCTTGGTAAAATTCCTCCACCCGAGGAGAGGCGCCGCTGGGCGCTGTTGGGGCGAGATGCTGCACCGCGGTGTGTTAACCCTGCTCTCGCCAGTTTGATTATTTCACCTGTTGATTTCCATCCCCTAGAGAGAAATGCAGAGGTTGTGCCCGGCCGAACGCATTTCGACAGCCCTATTAATGCAAACAGAGCTTGTGAAGTGTCTGACATAACTTCGGCAGGAGGCTGCCGGGGTGGGATCTGCTGTAACTTCAGATGTCTGCAGTGAAGATCGGATCTGAGACTCCCCTGACAGCAGCAGAGGCATGTCTACAGAGACCCGTCCCTCTCAACTGAAAGCAGACGTCTAAAAGTAGTTGAATTGCACCCTAGATGTGTTTTTATCTCTTGCTAACAAAACAAGATGACTAGCTTACATGTACACATTTACACTTGGAGTATCTATTTAGATATAGGGGAGATGAATCTCATTACAGGCCTGTGAAAGTTCTGAAATCTGTGTTTTCTCTTTCAACTTGTTTCAGTTTTAACACAGATGTATCCTGCTGCTTTTGTTACCTTCTTTCCCAGTAAAAATTTGGGAAGAAAAATCACATTCTTTGCAAATTTATCCTCCAGCACCTAAAAACTAGCTGATTCCTTGGTATTGTTTGACCCCAAATGAGGTATTTCTTGATTTAGTCTCCTTAGGTGAGTCAGTGACCACCTGCTGATTCCAGGAAAGCACCTCCTGTCTGCACAGGTCACTGAAATGATTTACCTGAGGCAGTTGTGTTGAAATGTTAATAAAAATCATAGTCTAGATTTCCAATAATCATTCAAATCCTTTTGCTTTCTTTGTTTTTATTCTAGGCAAATGCAAAACCTACAGAAATCCTCCGACACCTCATAGATCACATCAGTGCTTGTCAAACCTCACATACAGAGTTTGTATGTGAGATGGCTCTGCTATTCTCTGCCTGTTTAAATATCCTGAAAATCTTTCTTGAGTTCCTTGAGTTGCAAAGGAAGCCTTCCAGAAGAGTAGGAAGCTCAGAACAGTAACATCAGGCTCTGCCTACAAACAGAAAGGTGGTATTGTCTTTCTGTTCTTTGCAGAGAAGTGTAAATGATAAAGCTAAATGAAGGCCACTTGAGTAGTAACAACATTACCCACTTGAAAGTAAAAATGTTTTAATATTCTAGAATAATCTGTCCTGAATAATGTATTCTTGTTCTTTGTGATTAATTTGGTGCATGTTACGCTTTTTATTGTTTCTTACAGTTTTGAAACCTGTCTTAGAGAGATCAGAGCTTATCTCTGTCTCAAGGGTTTCAACCTAAATGACTAGTTGAAATTAGGCTTAGTTCCAGAAAGTCTCTGTTAACAAGTTTCTGAGCAGAGAATCTAGATTCTTACAGCATTCCAGCTAGGAATTTCATGCTGCTGGAAGGTAAGCCTCTGTACTCTTACAACACGGTACATTTTCAGCTTCCTAGAGGCAGTGCAGCTTCACATGATTCCTCCTCCTACTTCAGCCACCTGGAGTCTGATCCTTTGGAGAGTTTACAATGACCAGTGGATTACAGTGAATTAACTGGCAGCCGAACCCTTGCAGGACTGAGGTCTTAAGAAGAAAGTCACGCTGGCCTTAAAGCAGATCAACTGTTTTAAGCTGGAGTCTTTTCTTCAGTACTCAGCTTCTGCCCACTTACAAAGCTTAGGCTGTGGAATGCAAGCCGCAGATCCGTTACAGAGTTCAGATGCAATCTGTACAGTCAAATATTGTTCTGATTTTTTTGTCTCCTCTCACATAATTTTATAACAATACGCTCTTCCTCCACGCCTCTTTTCTATTGACAAACACTATTGTATCCCTCAGAGTGATGAAAGGAAAAGCCACTGAACTGCATCATCAACACATGGCAGTTCCTTTCATTTTTAATGAAATATATGACAGCAAATGGACTAGTAATGTACCTAAATAAACCACATTCATAGACCAAAGGAAGAAGACATTGTTAAGCACTAGGTTTAATACACAGCGGGTATCCAATGGATACAACAGAAAAGTTAATTCATTCAGAATTGTAAGGAAGCAACAGTTGTGCTTTTTTTTTTTTTTTTTTTTTTTTTTGCTTGGTTTCACCATGTACAAACATTTGAACCAGGCCTCTCAACATTAGGCAGGTCAATGGACAGAGTAAAAGCAGACGCTTGCTCATTATAACTGAGGTTATTTTCATTAAGCAAAACAAGGAAATACATATTTGGTTAGCTTAAAAACTTTTTTTAGACAAGAAAAGAATTACAGAGAGAATCAGTGACAATTGTATGAAATCAAAATATAGTCTGCTAGAGCAGAAATGTTTCAGTTCAGCAGCAAATCTCCCTCATTCCTTTTTCTAAGTGCTGTCTTCTCATCCAGCCCCCATGTTGCTTTCATCCATTCCTGACCACCATTACCCTCCGTGCTTCATACGCACGGTTGTCTTGGAGACCAGCTGTTTCCCTACTTTTGATTCTCTTTTTCCAGCACAAGTTACCCTCTAACACCTGAGCTGTAGCAGGCTCCTCCCTAAACAGTCTCAAGAAAACATCTTTTCTGTGTAGTGCCTGAATGCAGTGCCCCTGTAGCTCTCGCTCTACTGGTAATTAATTGCCTTCTTCAAGTGATGAGAGGGGAACAGGCTCACAGCTCCAAGACTTTTCTTCCCACTCATCTTGTGCAGAGACCAGAGTGACTGCAGCCCAACCAAGGTGACGAGCTGGGTAGGATTCAGTGCTGAGCAGATAATCATTTCAGCCAGTAGGTAGGTGTAGGTTAACAGCAGCCATCGTGTAGATGGGGCAGATGAATTATCTGCAATGTTACTAATTGCCACAAATATCAGTGCTAAACTTTCTTGGCTTGATCTAGATGAGAAAGTCTGGTGCTGCTGGGTGTTAAGCATCACACAAGTAGATGCCAATCTGCATAAGCAGTTCCTCCCACAGACCTTGTAAAATGGAAGCACTTGTGGTAAGTTGCCCACCAATTTGCTCTCTTATCTATTCCAGAGAAAATGGCAGACACCTGGCACCCTGCATGTATCACTGACTTGGGCCACTGACTGGCAACGCATCCTCCAGCCAGGAAGGAAGCGACATACAGTCTAAAGGTAGAGGGTTCCTTTGTTGGCACAGCCTGCAGAGAACTACTGAGTTGTGTTCGTGCTCTGCTTGCCAAGCTTTTGAATATTAAAAGCAATGTAGTAGTGAAAACTTGAATAACAGTCTGAATGGGACAACAGCTCCAGAGCCCAAGGAGCCCCTCTACCATATGTTTACACACTATGAACTTCTCTCCAGCTGGATTTTCATTTGACAGATAGAACCCTGTTCTAGTTTTCTGGGCACAGTTAGTCGTTTGCTCTGTAATTCCGTGGGAAGTTGAAGTCTCGTGGTTTGTTCCTTTGCTCCAGCAAAGCTGAAAGGCCTGAAATGCTTCTCTGTAACAATCAAGCATTTCAGGGTATCCAACTTCCCCTTTTACGTTAGACCTTCATAAAAAATCAGCTACTTTGCCCTCCCCTCCTTTACAGAATATTGGTATGATGGCAGCAGACAACTATCCTGTTCTGACCCGAGGGCTGGGTCTATGGCAGCAATTTGTTAACTCCTCTTTGCCTCCAAAAGCTGCTTTCAGGCCACGGTACGTGCACTCTGCCTGGGGTGCAACAACTCCTGCTGTTTCAGTTGGGGAATCCGAGGTACAGCCTAGTTTCAAACTCCCAACTCCAGGAATTTCTGGATTACACTCAGGTGTTCAGCGGATACCTTCCTCTCTTTTGCTCCTTACTGAAAGTAAATGCTATTTTTCAGCTCATAAAGTTTGTTGGCTTGAAGACATTGAAGCTTGTAGCCAAAGCTCACGTTACTTTAACAGGGATGCTCTTTCTTTTAAAAGGCTGTCTCAGGGATTTACCTTGCTGGTGGCCTGACTCAAACTCTTACATGTAGTTAGCTGTAACAGACCCGTTATAGTTCCCCCCTTCCCCCTGGGACCAGTGACAGATTTTGGTAAGCTAAGCTCTTCTGGCAGGCTGGCCTGACGCCGTTTATCCCTGCGTTCCTGGGAATTTGGAATCTTTTTAGCCTGCTTCAGGCTCAGGTGGAGCTTGTGAACGGTGAGGACAGAGGTTACATTTACAGTATGAAACCAAGGTTCAGTGCAGCTCAGATGGTGTTAGTTTGGGATGCTGTGGCCCTGCTGGCAGCAGGTGACAGTTCAGCAACAGCTGAACTTACAGGGGCACTGGTTTGAAAAACCTAAACCTCTGGGGTCGTGAGGCGGATGGAACCAAGCCATCGCTGGTCATTAACCTCGATGCAGTTGTGCCCAAACCTCAGCTAAAGCCCGATTGTTTGTCTCTGATTACAGTGCAAGGCTGAGCTCTGCTCGAGCCGAGACGGGAGCTGCTGAGCTCCAGCTGTCTCCCCAGCGTGGCAGCTGCGCTCTGGGGACGTGGGTTTCTGACACCTCTCACATCTGAGATGTGGCCCCTTCTGCTCCGCTCCCACCTTGCCAACACAGTCAGAATCTTGAGTGCTCTGTCACATGAGTCAAGATTTTTGCAGCAGGAACTTTCACTATATGGGCATTAGAAAGGAAGGAAGCCTAGTGGGTGGCACTGTGACGAGAAACAACTTCTAAAGGACAGCAGCGCTAAATGGAGAATGGAACCAGCAAAGCCTGACTCCCCTAATGCACCGGGGCTGGCTGGCAGCATTTGCAGCCTCTCTTAGTTTTGCATCTAGAAGGAAGATTAGCAAATGTTATACAGAAAACAGATCTTGAAATAAGCTTCCCTGTCTCAGAGCTCATAGGGACACAAATTCTTAGGGAACAGGAATAAGAGAGAGAGAGAGAAATACATTTCAATCAAACGACTGCAAAAAAAGTATAATTCATCAAGTTTTGCAAACCATATGAAAACAATTCAAAAGTGACACAAAAATATATATAAGTTTGAAAAATACTTAAAAGAAAAAAAGTACAGATCTCACAATATCAAAACAAATGACGTATGGTTAAAAAGGAAAAAATAAAAACATTGAGTAACACCATATTGGCAGAAAAAGTAAACCTCTCCAGGGCAGCTGTGTTCTGTCATTTAAAGTGTCAGTTTGTGTATCTAGGATCTGTCTATAATGTGCTCAGCAATGACAACATTAACTCTGAGCATTAGAAGAACCTCATAGCAGCGAGTCAAATCTGAGAGCAATGTATACAAGGGAAGGGAGCAGCAAGGGTTACGGTGCTCAGAGGCCTGCAATGTCCCAGCTCACATGGCCGTAGTCTCCTCTTACCACTACCAGACATAAAAATCTTTCCTGAATCCCTTCTAAGGGAAGATTTGGGAATGGTGGCGAGCGCAGGGCTGGAAGCGTGGACTGCACACTGTGTGCTGAGCACCTGGCTGCGAGGCAAACCTTGGCCTTGGGCTTCTTGAGCCTTTATAGGCCTAGATCTTACAGGTGAAGACCACCTTAGCGGGACTCCTCTCACCTACGTCGTGTAAACTGGAGTAACGCTGCTGATGCAGGCAGGACTGTGCTGGTAGGTGCTAGTGGGAGTCAGAGAACAGGGCCTTCTGCTTCCTGGAAGAGGGAAAGACGCTGGGCTGGAACAAGAGGTGCTGTTTCCTGGGATCGCCCTCCAAAGGGTGCTTGGAGCTTGCCCAGTCTAAGGAGAGGACTTCAGCACCTCCAGTCACAGCACTTGTCCTGCAGTGAGCTTCCTACAAAGGGGCATTACTTGGCCACTGAGCATGGCTGGCACTGGTGCAGGCTGAGAAAGAGCCGAACAGCTCCAGTCCACGGCTGGGACTTGCACAAGTGGTACAAGTTGCTCTGGACTGGGGCCTGGTGGAGCTTATGACGCAGAGGGGAAACACCTCTCTGGCCTTTGGAGCCCTTCCCCATGAAACAGAACTAAAAAAGGTGAAGGACTGGAATAAAGGTGTGTAGCCCTTTGTGAACAAACCTCGTTCCTTGTTGCACAGGCTCCCTTAGAGAGAAAAGCTCTGTGCGGGCAAGGATGTGTAACTGTTCTTACTGGTCACCCACCCGAGGCTGGGTGGGCGGCAGATCCTCCTGTACCACCAAAGGGGACAAACCAGACCTCTTGACTTTAAGGGGAATGTCTCACTTCCAAATGACCCACGTACAGTACGCAATGCTTCCATTACTGTGAGTCTCCTATAAAAAACCCTTTATTTAAGGATTGAATTGACTTAAAAGATCTTTCTTTTTCATTTCTTCCATTTACAAATACCACAAAAAAAGGTCAGTCCTTTTGGTCTAACTCTGGTATTGTGTCCCCCAACCTCTCTAACCAAATAACTAACTCATCACTGCCTGTAACCCCATTGAGCAGCCAATACTGGTTCAGGACTGGTGTTCTTGCAGACATTACAGGACCTCATGCAATACAGCAAAAGGGAATTTTCTAAAAAGTGGGAAATAAAAATGTCACACTAGCGATCACACAACTAGTTCTTCAAGCTCATGATCATTTGAGGCTCTCTGTGTGGTCTAAAATAAAAAGGTTAAAAGATACATAATGTAGTTGTCTTTGTTTTTTTGTTTTCTTTTTATACAGAAATCATACACACAGAACTTCAACCTGAAACTTCATAACAAAAAAAAAGTCCACTAATTTAAGGAAAGCATTTTGTTGTGCAAAAAGTCCCTCCCCCCTCCCCTGTTCACCTTCATCTACTGAGGGTCTCACACACACACATAAAGTTTCCTTCCAACAGGCGAGTTGGTAAGAAAGAGTCCTCCCTATATACAGTGAATTAGAGAGAAGCTGGATACAGTGCTGGCAAGAGGCATTAGATGATTGCCTCTATCTGGAAGTGTCCATGTTCTCCTCCTTAAAGTTACTGCAGTGCTCTATAACTTTCCTATGGATAAAACAAGGACAAGGAGAGAGGGTTTAGTTTAAAGCTTATTGCATGACACTTGCGGGACAGCGACATAAGAACTGTCCAACAGCTTGGTCTCTATGTAACTACCCTGCTTGCAGCCCGCAGTCTCTTCTGAGATGGGCATCCTCTGGTATTTGTGTCAAAAGCAGCTTCAGAGCTCAGAGTTTCTCCCCGCGGAATTTTGAGTCCTGTTAGTGTAGGGCCAGATCTGTGCCTGTTCATGCATCACCCCCATATCCGACTCCTCGGGTGACTTTGGCACCAGCAGACAGACAGACAGACACACACACACGTGTCTGTCGCTGCCCCCTGCTGTCCTGCCCCTGCTTTTCCTGCTCCTTCACCATTCCCGCGCTGCCCCGTCGCCACACGCCATCTGCCTGGCCCAGAGTCCCCTCTAGCTGCCCCCTCACGCTCCCTGTTCCCCGCCGATCTCTGCCTCCCCTTCAGGTTCCTCCTGCAGGGATGAATTTTCAGCTTGCACTTTGCCAACGATCAGAAGCTGCAGCTCTGACAGAACGACTCCGAAGGGAGGTCGCCTAACAAAACGCCGTGGGGAAGCTCACAAAGCTGATGGACTCTCCCCAGTTTTTTTTAAAATCCTCTCATTTTAACTGTTCAGTCAGCAATTTTACTGATTCTGGAGACAGGGAGCCCCTACAAGGATGGAGAATAGTGATGCCTGGAGACTATCAGCATAAGAGATGCAATTAGCCATGTGGCTTCCCTGTCCCAAGAAGCCACTTCTATGACCAATTTTCCCGGCATCCATCACCCCTGAATGACCTGTGTGTATTGCCCACCTATAAATGCCTCTCTAGTCTGTTTTCATCCTTTTTTTCCTGCTCTTCTCCTGTGTTCACCCCTTGTACACATCAGTACAGGCCTTGCTTTGGGAGCCTTACTTGATGTAGAAGAATAAAAACTGAACTAAAGCTGAACTGACTGTTTGATGATAGTGCATTAGTGTCCTACCGGGCCATTTCCTTGGTCTCTTGCCGTGCCGAGGCCATTTTAATCATGTCCTTCAGAAGGGGAATCCCACCTTCTTTGATCAGCAGCGGGCAGTACTTGTCAGCTGCAGAGAAAAGAATAAAACAGGTCTTTGTGAATCTTCACAGGAGCGCTATAAAGGGTGGCAGGAGGGGAAGGAGGAGCCCGTGGCCTGAGAAGCCACAGAACTTTCCTCGTGGAGCCAGCCTGCTAAGGGTGCCCTGCCTGGGAAAACAGCCACAAAAGGGCTGACAACGTCAGAGCACGGCCAGAAGGAGCCAAACACTGAAGGAATTTCCCACACACTACGTCTCATTGTTTTTTGTTTGGCTGCGCTGCCTGGACATTCCTGCCTCATTCAAGGAATGTTCTCTCTACCTACACAGCTGAGCTGGGAACTTTTTCAGCTGAGGAGCCCAGATCTACACCCTCAACTTTTACAGCTCAGTGGATGTGATTTTGAAAAGGGAACTTACGGTAGACAGAGACCAGGTTATACAGTGCCCAGGTAGCCCAGTGCTGGCTGACTGGGGAGATCCCTTGTGGAAGAAGTCGAAGGATTGGTTCAAATGACCTGCATGGAAATATTGGAGAAGTTGTTAGAAATCCAAGAGCTGCTTCTTTCAGCACCTTTGCCACTCAAAGCCGCACAAACTCCGTGCTCACAGATGCCATAGCAGTAAATCCGTTGGCACATCAAAGATTCTGGCATCAAGCAGTCTGTGTCACACGGCAATACTGGCAGGCTTACAGGCCCTACCACTTCAGCAGAAACGTGCTGCCCAGATAAAAAGCTGCAACGAATGCAACCGAGTCCAAGAACCGATTTCCATCCTCTGTCAGTCATTTCCTCATGACAGCTGAAACCCAGCAGCCCTGATCTGTCTGCAGAGGGGTGAAAGCAAAATGATACGGAGCTGAAGGTGGCTGCTCACGTGCAGTGGTGGCTGTGATTCTTCTGACAACAACGATGTGTCTGTACTGTAGCTCAGGCACTGGAATGCCATTCGTTCTGGATGCCTGTCAGGCACTAAGGGAATACACTGTACCTGATACCCTCTTACAGGAGGATTCCACCAGTTGTATTAACCCTTGAAGGGATTTCTGGGAACTGTGTTGAAATATCCCCCAGAGAAAAGCAAAAGTTACGGCAATCCACGTGACTCCCAGAAGCAATCGGATTTAAGGAAGTGCAAAGGACAGCAGTCTCAGAGGAAAATGCTTAGGCAGGCCAGCATAGTCAGACCGCGGGTCTCCTGAACTACACCATTTCACCAGAAACATGCAGGAGAAATTCTGTTGAGCCCCCACACTTCTCCCATAGGGATTGCCAGGCAAGGTGTCTCATTTCAGCAGCCTGTGTAACATGTTTCAAAGGAAGATGTAAAACCATCACTAAAGAATACGTCCTAAAGGAGGATGTTTCTCCTTTACTCTGAACAGAGCCTCCATGCTGAGCTGTACCTCTTCCCTTCTCTCTGCTGGTGCTCGCTTCCTGTGATAATCCTGACTCCTAGGTGAGTGGGACAAACTTTCCTGTTCCTCACCTGTAATTGATATTCCTCCTGGAGTTGATATCCCAGCTCTGGATGGCTGCCCACATCCTCTTTACAACTTCCTCTCGGTGGGGCTCACATATACCCCAAGCCTCCGGACCATCAAACATGATGTGGGAGAGCACACCGCAGGCGTTATAGGATACCTCAATCCCATCTGCTTTGCTCTCCAGCAGGTTGCTGCCGAGGGAGAAGAGATCATTTAGAGGTGCCCACGCACCAAAGGTTTAAAAGTCTCCAGGTGATTCAGAAGCACCAGAGCACTCCCCCTGCCCCAGGCACTCACCTGAACACACTGATGAACTGGGAGGTCATGAGCTGTGGGCGGAGCTCCTTCACCTCTGCGACATTGCCCAGGAGGCCCAGCATGTTGCGATGCAGCTCCTGTTTCTCTGGGAACTCCTAAGCAAGCAAACAACAGGATTACACAATCACAGGGCTGTGGTGATGCTGACAACAAGCAACACTGGGGAATATACAGCACATTTAGAAAGGCTGAATACTTTTGGTAGATCCCAACTGGGATCTCTAGTGTTAGACACATGTGATGGGAGAGAATTAAGGCCAGGACCCACTATTCACTGCTGTTCTACTTAGGGAGGATTGCATACAGGATGGGGAAAGAGGAAGATGTGTTGGGTCCAAGTTTCTTTGTTCTGCTTGTTGCATGGATGGATGTGACAAAGAAGAAAACATGCAAGCTTTTTCTTTTCTGTTTGTGTGACATAGGAAGTGCTGCTTATGGATTAGCACAGCCAGGGATCCTGCCTGGGCACCTGCATCCTCTAGAGGAGACCAGACATACTTACTTTCAAGCACTCCAAGAACAGTTTCATGCCGCTGTAGTTAAGGAACATCTCGCAGTTATCAGGGGTCTCATCAGTGATGTTCCAGAGAGCACTCCAGGAGAACTCCATCACCTGGTCACACTGCAGAGCCACAGACAAAGGGACAGAAACAGTTTTGCTAACGTGGGAGCCCAGTGCAAACCAACCACTTGTGTTTTCTCTCTGCTATCACCCTACATGGCTCCAGAGGTAAGAAAACTTTGTTATTCACTTTCAGTTTGTCAGCAAGTGGGTTTTTTGTTTAATATTTTTTGCCTCCCCATCACATTTCCCTAGCCCTCACCCTGGGACAGGAAATTTTGCCGCATCAGCTGAGATGTCTTGTATTTGTTAGAGAAGCTGAGCTGGCACTCTAGACTGATCTCCATGCCTAAGTCAGACTGAAGAGAAGATACTCTATGTATGTATTTTCGGGGGGAAACACTCACCGTTTTATCAGCCAACTTCTTCTGAATCAACTTTAGCATTGTCTGTGGGCAGAGGAAGGGGAAGAATGAAAAATGGTTCAAGAATCACAGTGCCAAAACTAACTGCTGTAGTACTGCAGGGCTGGCTATGGCCAATGCAGGCGTATGCAGCTCTGATCCTCCGCAGAGAACCTACTTGTTATCTCTTTCTCTAAACCAGTGGGACTGGGTTATGCTCAATGTTGCACGTATTGACAGAGCTGAAGCATGTCACAGTTCCCTGAGCTGTTGAGTTTGCAGTCAAGTAGTTTTGCTCTGTAGGAGCGAGTCTGGAACATGGTACATCGCACCAAAGCAGCGGCCTCTGCAGCTCTTTGAAAAGGTGAGGGAGAGGGGTTGACATGAGCTGGGAAGCTGATGCGAACTCGGGGAGATGCAGAAGGAGCCAGTCACAAGCTGGTACCAGTTGTACCTCTAAGCTCATGGCCTCCAGTGCTGGTAAGTCAGTAGGAGGCGTCACATGGAGGGATGGGCCCTGGGAAAGGACAGCCTGGTTAGGACACTAATTCCCTCCTGTGACGCTGCGAGGTTGGATCACTGTCTGGTGCACTCCTGCAAGGGAACTGTGCTAGCCTGGGTTAAGGATAAGTAGACACCTTGGGACCATACCAACCATGACAAACCCCATCTTGCCCACAGCTTCTTTGTGATCGTTGTCCACCTGGCAGACCAGAGCGTTACAGAGGTGCACAGCGATGCGCTGGATGGACTCATCCTGCCGGCTCTGGTTGAGGATGTTCAGCAGCAGCTCGTTGACTCGGCGGTACTGGAACTCCAGCTCCTCAGGAATGCTGAAGTTACACAGGGTCAGGCAGCAGTTTCGCTGTACCTGGGTCAGAAGGAAGCAAACACTGAGCCAAGTGGCTACAAAAGCATAGACCCTTGGTACTGAAACCATCTTCTTGCTTGATTGTGAGCACTAATATTTCTGTATCCCTCCTATCTAGCACTGTGCTTTAGCCAGGCTCGGTCAGCACCCTCTTCTCTCTCCCCATCACAGGGAGACACAATCTCCCAAGGCCCATCACTTTCCAAGCCAGTTCCTTGCTGCCTGAAATCTTTCTACACAGCAGTCACCATTCTGCAACCCAGTGGCACCATAATGTCAGCTCCCTTCCAGTACAGTGAACTGGGATGTTTCTTCCCATTGACTCAACACCCCCAGTGCCCACACCCTTCTTACTCCACAGTCAGTGCTGTGTGTTGTATACACCCTCTGACCACTACCATCAGATAAAAAGGTGCCTTGATATCATCACTTTCTTCCCCTTGTTCTGGGAAACATCACGTGGATTACTGTTTAATCTAGAGAAGAGGAGGCTGAGGGGAGACCTCCTGGCCCTCTGCAACTCCCTGACAGGAGGGTGCAGAGAGGGGGGATGAGTCTTGAACCAAAAAACAAACACCAGGACAAGAGGGAATGGCCTCAAGCTGCCCAGGGCAGGGTCAGGCTGGCTCTGAGGAAGGATTTCTGTGCAGAAGGGGCTGTTGGGCGTTGGAATGGGCTGCCCAGGGCAGGGGGGAGTCTCCATCCCTGGAGGGGCTGAAGAGTCGGGCTGAGCCAGCGCTGAGGGATCTGGTGGGCTTGGGAACGGTCAGGGTGAGGTTCATGGTTGGACTGGAGGAGCTTCAAGGGCTTTTCCAACCCAGATGATTCTGTGCTAATCCCCATCACTGCAAGGAGCAGATCTGAGCAACAGCTTCTCTGGTGTCTGCCTTGGCTCATGTCCTAGAGGTTTAGAAGACCCAGATGCTAACACCAGGCTAAAAACTTAATACAGGGAGAGGGGGAGCTGAAGGAGGCCGAGCAGCTCTTACTGTGACTTCCTGGTAGGCCTCCATGCCGTTGAGCACCACCTGGATGACCTGGCGCCGCAGCTTCACGCTCTGCTCCATGCGGTACTCGGAGTTGGTCAAGTAGAAGAGCGCCGCGCTGCCGGTCACCTGGATGTTTTTGTCATCCTTGTGGCACTTGAGGGCTGTGATCACCAGCTGCAGAGGAGCAACATGAAGCTTCAGTGCCACTGACTGAGGTCTTGGAGTGACTGTTACAAGCCTGCAAGGAACGTGTGGCCCAGGCATTGCAGGAACGTGCTTATGAAAGGAAGGTACCCAGATCCACTGCGCTACTGGAACTTCCTCTAGAATGGCCTGATGTGGCGTCCCAGGGTGAAGCAACACTGGGACTGCACAATTCCCCTTCTCATGGTGAGGTAAATGCTAAACCTGGGGCTTACCTGAAGGGCTCGCAGCAGCTGGCTGCAGCGTTCGATACGGGCAATGTCAAAGAGGAGGTTGATGGCCCGGGAAGTGATTTCTGGCCGGTGCTCAGTGTAAGCCTCGATGGCATTCAGGACTTGCTCTTCGTTCTTGTCTCCACTCACCTGGCGTGGAGGAACAAAAAGAGTCAGGGAGGAAATGATGAAAGAGGAAAACCACTGTGAGAAGGGAATGCTGAGGGTACATCTGGAAAGTCAAAGGGTACAATTTCCCTCTGCCCTGCTGGTAGGATTAGGCCCAGGATGACAGCAAAGAGGTTGAATCACCTCTCAGCCCGGAGGGACAAGAAATGGCACCTTTGAGGCAGGAAGATGTCATTCACAAGTAAGATTCCTTTTCTTTCCTTAAATCCTTTTCTTGTAGCCACAGGCATCATGGTCCTTCAGCCAAGATAGTTTTTTCCAGAACCTTCTCTGAGGCATGTTTTTTAACCCTTGTAAAAACCATGTGGGTTACAGGTCCTGCCATCTGATAGTTTTCCTGCATTATCAAGTAGCTATTGAAAGCTCAGAGCTCAGTTGTCACACCCTAAGAACTCCACTCTGCTGGCAGCCAGTAATTTTCACGTTCTTTTAACTTCTACCAAGTACCTACTGCCAATATTCTCGTGACCTCGTTACCTTGTAGGCTGGAATATGTGTCAGACGGCAGAGAGATGTTTCAAAAAGGCCCAAGAACTGGAGCGGTCGTTTCAGACCCCGGAAGGGAGCAATGCTGCTCTTTGCTGGCTCAATGCTGAGGAAAAAGAGAGATTTCTCATGTTGGTACTGTGTTTCTTCAGGTGTCCCCTGCCACAGAGAGAGCTATCAGCTCTCCATTCACTCTGACCATGCTGCTTCGTAACTAGAGTGGTAATAGCCACGCTTCAGTTGTACGTTAGCCTGCTTCTCCTAAACGTAACGCTAAACATCCATCCGGGGTGATCCTGAGTGAAGGGCTAAATGTGCTGAACAGAAAGAGCAGTAAGAATTCACGCAGACAGAATGCAGCTTTCTCAGGCAGAATTTGTCCTGGAAATTCGCTAGCTGGGGTGAATTTCCTCCTAGAAAAGGGCTGTGGATTTCACTGAACCAAAGTATTTCCAAACTGGACTGCATGTCATCTGACAGACACACGAGTCTGCTTCTGATCATGCAAAAACACTAGCTTTGCTGTCACGTTCCTTACTGACCAAGAGCCAGTATTTTTTCACCAGCTCTGGAGAAAAGGAGCCAGTACTGTCCCACTTGTTTGCTTTTGTTCAGTAAGTGCTCAGGGAATAGGAGGGGAGAATTCTGGGCTGATCTAGAAAACCAGACCCCTAGGTATGCCCCTCTGAGGTGCACCAGGATTTTCAAAGGTTGATCTGCCCAGTACCCAGGTCAAATCTGAAAATATGTCTTTAGATTCTAAGTTCCTAAAACACTCAGCCCTTCTATGAACACTGATGTATTGACTCAGTGTAGCAATGTTCTGTCTCAGAAAAGCCTGGATTTCAGTGAGGGTAAGAATGTTCCATGCAGAAAATGTGTAAAAGGCTTTGGAGTCCTTTCAGAAAAAATATAAACCACTGCAAGAGATCCCTGTAAGAATGTGTGTGGAAAAGAACCGAAATATTTCTTCAGATTTGTATGGCAGGCAGATAGGATGAATTCTTTATTACTCTCAAAAGTCCTTACATGCGTCACATACCTCAGCTAATTCCCACACCAGTCTTTACCATCAGGAGAAATTAGCAACAGTTGTATCCTTTTCAGTATTAATTAGACTTATAGAATTTAGAAACTTAGAGGGAACTGTTCTTAATACAGCCAAAGATGAATCCATCCAAGCAGACCGCAGTAACTGCCTTTTCCTTACCTTGTCTGGCCCATCTTCTCCTCCATGCTTGGGATAGTGCAGTTCTCCAGCATGGTGTGCCCTGAGATATCGAGCGAAGTGAGGTTTACCAAGTTTTCCACAAACAGGTTTAGAACCCGCCGGGTCAGCTTGAATTTGTAATAACTGGACAGATGGTCTCGGGAGATATCCAAGTGCCTGCAAATGACAGAGAGTGTCTCAGAGCCTGGAAAACATTAGCTGTGGCTTCTGCCTCAATCCCAGAGGAAGATGAGAAGCCAAGTGTGATTATTAATTTGTATTTATTTTTGTATTATTTCCTTCACAAGATACAGGAATGTGGTTCTGTAGGATCTGGCAGCAGGATCTGGCCCTGTGTGTAACTGAAGCACACAGGTATCTGGTAGAGGTCTGCTTAGAACAGAGCACAGTGAATGAATCACTTGGCCACACATCACAAAGGGAGTTGCTCCAGGCTCAGGAACGGTCTTTCCCAAGCTCCATCACAGCAGCCACCTGAGCATTTCTGCCTGGTGATTAAGACGCATCGGAGGACCTTTGCATCCCCAGAAATGTATGCTGCCTCATCCCACAAATTAAGCTACATGAGATTTTTGTCTGCTTCCCCAATCTTGTTTTTTTTTTCTACCCCAGGCTACTACACCGCCCTAATTTCATTCAGGTAATTAAATGCTTAAGCTTTGGGGAAACCCTGGTGTTAAGGGAGTGGTGGGACAAACTGACCCATCGCCATGGGCAGGTGGGATCCCTCACAGGACAGGGGCTGCTCTTGCCTGCCAAGACCCTTGAGAGAGACTTCTCTAAACTGCCCAAGACGGCAGCCAACATCCCACTCAAAGTGTCTTCTACCTGTTGTAGACCAAGTTTCATTGCAAGTCACTGGGAGTTAAAAGTAGTTGGATTTAGAAAATGTTATCCAAGATGTTCCCCGAGACTCCAGGTCGTACGTTAACGTGGTACCCCCTAGTGTCTGCAGTCAGTAGAGATGATACTAAAGCCATAGCAAAGCATCCTTTGTGGGACTAGTACAGCCCTTCTCTTTGGCTTGGAAAGTCCTGGATCCCTTTCCTGATACCACTGTGCAGTTTGAATAGCAATTGTCTCAACTGTGTTTCAGGAAGTCATTTCACTGTCAACACTGTTAGGTCGGGAGGGCCTATTTATTGACACTGTTTGTTGCCTTGGCTGCACCATCCGTGCACAGGGTGCTTCCACAGAGCACGGCGAGTCGACAGCCTGAGCTCTGAGTTTTTCCTAGTTTTACCTCAGAGCCAGGCTTAAACTTTGGACATTCCTGTTTGACAAGTGGTTTGGAGGACTGAGTTTCACAGTGTGATTATTGCTACGTTAGTTTATGCACGCATCTCTAGTAATTTTTTGGCTGTCTTTCAGGCACTCAGCTTTTTGTTTGGCTCGGGGGGAGTGGTTGGTTTTGTTTGGGGTTTTGTTTTTTTTCTTTTTTTGGTGTGTGTGGTTTTTGGGGGTGGGGGTGTTGTTTTCTGTCTTTCCAAGAGGGAGTTTCTGCTAAGTGGTGTCCTTCTGCAAGCAAAACGCAGGCTGGCTTTAGACATGTCAGATACATACAGTGAGTCAAGAGTGAGCCTGCTCTTAGGAAGGTTTGGAACTTGAAACCAGCAGTGGGTGGCTCTCTGTTAGCAGGCAAGCAGACCACTCCTAAAAGACCTTTCCCTATCAGTGGGAAAAGGATAAACAAGGAAGAACAGATCTGCTGACCTGAGCTTGCGAAGCTGTGCGATCACTTGGATGTGCTCCTCTGAAAGGTCCATGTTGTAAAGCACTAAGGAAACCAGACTGTCCTTCCACTGGGTCAGAAATCCCACATCATTCAGCTGGATCCCAGAGAGATCGAGAGCTGCGAGGGAGGCCAAAGGCCGAAGCAACGTCTCCACGTTTACCCCTTCGATCAAGCGGCCCAGGTTCAGGAAGCGCAAGCGGCTAAAGCCTTCAAAAGTAAAGTCTTTGACCAAGACCTGGCGAGTGGGGTTCACCAAACAGTCATCTTCACAGCCTCCGGGGTTCTCCTCCTCGTAAAAGATATTACAGCAGCCAAAGAGGCTAAGGGAGATAAGCGTGTGGCTGAAGCTCACCAAGGTTTGCAGACTCTTGGCTGTCAGCTTCTCACAGTTAGTCAGGTAGAGCTCAACAAGATCCTGGAAGATGGGAAATCAAAGTTAGAAATATTTCACAGGCAGAGTGCCCACCCTGTTTGCTACACCACCTCCCACTGGGACAGCCTGAGACCACATCGCTGAACTTGACCGGTGTCCCCATCCCGCTCCCTGTAGTGGCTCTGGGAGTCGAGAAGGGAGAAGCTGAGGTTCTCCTAAAGAAAATTTGGACAGTGAAGGATGGAGTCTTGGGAATCTCTGGGATTCTAGCTGGTGCCCAGGCAGCAATGCTGCTATGCAAAGTGGCAGCTGGAGGCTGTCTGTGCAATACCACCTGCTTCCTGATGGCCTCCAGGTCCTGGTCCTGCACAATCTGCTCCCGCAAGTGGATCCGCGCTAGCCTGGTGCTCCGGGGATCCGAGAACAGGGTGAAGAAGCTTTCGTGGGGTTCAAAGCTGCTGTCCGTCTTCACCAGCTCCACGTACCTGTATTGGGGCAATGGTGTTAGCAGAGCACGACACAAAGGCTCAGGTACAGCTCTAGCACCTTCACTGGTTATGAGAACACGTGTCCAAGCACACAGGCACATGCAGGCTCCCTCCTGATCATCCACAACAGCCTTTGGGGTGATGGGAACTGGCCTATTACCTCTTCTCTCACAGAACTAACGCTCCTGAGGAAAATCTCAGGCAAAGATTTGTGCAAGGTCATGTGTGTGTGAGCAAACTGGATTCTGGCAGGCACAGACTCCAGGATTGTTTTTTTTCTCCTAGCTGTTTAAAACTAGTAATTTTGTTTTTTTTCATCTTTCAGAAAAGTAGCTGGCCAAAGTTCTCTGCCAGGCTTTGTGGGCAGGAATTCAGCCAAGAGAGACTGTGATAGCCAAATTATAGAAATCCCTGGAAACAGGTTGCTTTGTAAAACTATGGGAGCAGCAGCCGCCTTAAAATTTAACATCTGTTAGCACTTTTCACTCTCATTTTTCTGGTTTGAGAGAGAGTTGTAATACTTCAGTGGCAGGAAATGGGAAAGCTCCTTTGTTGCTTACTGATGTTCTTGGAAGAAGCAGGGACTCTCTCACTCTGGGTTTACCTATGTGGAAATGGTGATTTCCACAGAAACTAGAATGATATATAGTGCAGTACAATAACCCCTGGGGATGCTTCCTTCTGAAGTTAATGCAAATCCTTGTTTCCAGTATGAGGATCAACTGGAAAAAAAAGAAAACAGCCCTGTGAATTCTTCCCCATTTTTTTTTTCTTCCCTTTTCTACCACTCTTTTTAGAGAACTATATTCCCCCTTCCCTGAGCTCCTGGTTCCTTCCCAAACCAGACAACAGCCTGAAACGTACTCATTGACAAGTTTGTCACAAATCTCGCTTGGCAAGAAGATGTCAGGATGGAGCCGGAGAGTTTCATTGTCCAGTAGATAGCAGAGAGTCCCCTCCAAGTTGCGAAGGCAGTAATCTGTGCACAAGGTCATTAGTGACTCGGGGCTATCGGATGCCATCTTGAAGGAAGTTATGGGAAGGGGAAGAGCAGAAGGAAGCTTTTGATTCAGTAGATCCTCTCCTCAAATGAAGTTCCAGGATGAATTTACAGGGACATCAGGACAGCTATAAGCAGAAGGGGGGGAAAAAAAGATGCATTGAGAAAGGCACATTAGCAAGTGTTCCCACAAAGCTGTTGTACCAGCAGGATGTCGACAGTTGTATTTACAGCCCATCACTTGCTGACTTCAAAAGAACCTGCAGCATTTTGGCCTCTCTGGCAGTATGCCCTTAATTCCTTGGTATCGCCACCCCCAGGAGACACTGCAGGAGTGAGTTAACATGAAACGTGTTTGGAAATGGGGCTACACAGCAAGAAAATGTTTCCTCATTGCAGGAGTTATCTGGCTGACAAAGGCCCTCTGAAAGGGAAGTGGCAGAAGCCACATTGTTTGGTTTCCTTCAGAGCGGGTTAGATAAACCACCAGAAAATTGACTGTTGGGACGATCCTTTGTATGGCCCCATTGGGAACTGGTGGCCCCATATCTCGTGCTTGTAATTCTATTTGTCACCATTCCAAGTGAAGTTTCATGTTCAACCTGAATGTTTCTCTGTAGTGCCAAGCCAAAGCTTCATGCAAGTCCTTGAACTAGACCGTGAAGCAGATCAGAAGCCAGAGGGAAACACAGAGACTGGTTTGGCTTCCCTTTGAGCGCAGTGTAAAGCAAGGTTTGTGCATGTGCTGGACATGGGGAGCACTCACCCAAACCATTCCAAACCTGTCACAAAGTGTGAGTGACTAACCTGAAAAAAGGCAAAACACTTTTGCCCTTCTTCATTTTTAGTACAGGATAAAGAAGGACGGGTGGGGCAGACAATCGGGGGAAGCTATTCCTGTCTGTTTTCTTATTTGAAAAAAAATCCCATGGCTCTAGTATTAAGACTGGCTCACTGGCACTTGAAGGAGGCTGTGCTGGAGCCCTGGAGGTGTTTAGCAGAAGTGACTGAAGACCAACAATGCCATTTCACTTTCAAAGAGTCAAATTGCATTAGAAGCAACACCAATGTGAATGCTTCCATATATTTCCACGGACACACAAAAATTGTGTTGAAATGTTTATTTTTAGGTAAAACCTGTGTTTTATCAACAAGTATGTCCCTGTTGGCAGTGAGAACACCAGTGCTACGGAGTCAGTTGTTATTCTCTGTGCCACAGCTGAGCAGCCATTGCTGGGGAAGTTGTTGCAAAATGTCCTTAACTATATTCCGTTTCTGATCTTTATCCTGCAGCTGCAAAGATCAGGACACTTGTTTGTGTCTCCATCTCTCTGCTTCTCTAAAGCCTCCAGTGCTCTCTCTTTCCTTCATTCCTGCAGTATCAGGACAAGACAGAAGAGTTTAATTCCCTTTCCTCACCTTAATCGCTATCCCCGGGCGGATCAGGCACTTTCCCTCCACCCCCTTCAGATGCTCTGTTCAGCCACTGCCTGGGTGATGACACCCGTGTGAAGATCAGTTATGGCTGTGGATGAGGTAACCTTTTGAATTCAGGCACCAAATGGTCTGTCTGGGTGACAGGAGCCCAGCTGTGCCTGAGCCTGCCCAGCAGCCTGGGTTCCCGGCCTTCTGATCCCTCCCTGCGCCACAGAGAGCATTTCCATGCAGACATGAAGGCAGCACAAGTTGGAAATCAAAGCTCTTTTCTTCATTCCTTCTGTGTTTTATTAATTCTGTTTCTGAGGGTGTGCTTCAGTGCCGAGGACAAAGAGCTGGCCAAGGAATTAACCCAGGACAGAAAGGAACCTCTCCAAAAGCAAGCGGAGATCGGCAGAACTGCTCCTCGCTGAGCCGCGGAGGAACGGCCGTGCTGGGTCACCCCTGCGGCACGGCCACCCCCGGCCTCGGCCCCCTGGGCCAAACCTCGTTCCAGTGTAAGGGGAACAAAACCAAAAGTGGACACTGGTGATGAACTTGACTCGCCTTTTGGCTTTACTTGAATTTGATCTATAGTTTCTCCTTCCTATAAGCACCTTTGGGAATTGTATCTGCAGGCAACTGGCAGGATTCACATTCCAATCCCAAACTCCTTCTGACCCACTGTGTTCTGACTTACAACTCTCAACAGCCTTTTCAGTGGGGATCTCAGACAGGTTCTCTGCTGGTTTTGGCTCAAGAGGCAAAAGGTCTCCAAGAAAAAGCAGATGCTGAGAAAAACAAACAACCCCAAAACTCAGCAATCACGAAAATTGTATTTAACAGCCTGAGCAGACAGTTTAAAGGCCTGTTCTTCTGGGTTACTGTGTCCTGAGCTGGGGTCACAGTAACACAAAACTGTGGCTTTTCCAGAGTGCCACAACAGCTCAGACACCTTTGAGATGCACGTGCTACAATGAAAATGATTAAGAAGGGGGGGCCTTCAATTTGGAAAAAGAGGGAAAAGCATAATACACCAGCCCTCTCCTTTGTAGTGAAGTCAGGAGAGAAGTCAAGGATGAAATGGCCACTGAGTGCAGAGTATCGTCTCACTGGCCGTGAGAAATGCAGGTGGGAGGAAGCTGTCCCATGCTCTGCACTGTGTCTGCTTTGGAGACAAACCCGCTTCACCTCCAGAACGAGTCCCTCTCACAGATTTTGCCAGAAGCTTGATTGAGAGAATCTTTCCAGAAAGGCAAGATCGACAGGAAGATCTGAAGCAGTTGGGAAACGTGTTCTGCTATCCCTACCAGCTCCCCTGAGCTGTCAGACAGGAGGTCCCTGCAGCCAGTGTTCCTCCACTGTTTACTACTGATGGCCAGAGAACTCGAAAACAAATTCCCATTGACAATCTATTATCACGTGCAGCTGGAAAGGGCTAGTGCTTGGGACTTGTCCAAGCAGCTTAGAGCACTAAAGGGCGAGGACTGGCTTCCTGTGGCTCTGACAATCCTCTATTCCCCCTCTGCTGAGACCAGCACAATGTGGCTGGTTGATCCTAGCCCTGGAGATATCAGCGGGCCTTTAACTTCTGAGCTCCCCGTGATCCACCAACAAAATCCCACACAGAAGGTTAATATAGAGAATATTAATACAGAGAAATATTAATATAGAGAAAAGTGGTTAAACTGCCTCAGGAAAATAACACCAAAGCAAAGCATTCATCCTCATGATTTATCATGGATATCTGAGTAGCACCCAGAGCTGCTGCTGTGACCTTTTGTAGAGGACACGATACAAGCTAACCTCTCCCTCCTCACTTAGACTCAAGACGTGACACCTGGGCAGAGGGAGATGGAAGTAAGAGTGTCAATAGCTGCACTGATCAATATTGTCTCTAGTCATAAGCTCAGTGTGCTGATAAAAATAAATGAACTATAGATGCTGACAAATCATTAGCGTTTGCCTAATCATTATCCTCAGGCAGCTTTCCACAGGCAACAGATCAGCAAGTTGCCTGCCCAGCAGACTGTCACCAGCTCTCTCCAACGATGGGCAATGAGCTGTCTAGTGCACGTGTGTTTTTGAAGGCTCAAAGACACGACATGTGAAACGTGCCGAAAATTCAAGTGCAGGAATCAAAAAGTGACTAGAACTACAGCTGCCAATATTTTTCTCAATTTATTTCTCTAATAGGTTTGCTTCCATCTTAATACATGAAGGAATCGAGTCCCCTGGAGACACAGGAGCAGGCATGTAAAAGTCTGTATGCCCAGCAGCAGCCTGCTCCGCGGAGTAACAGCACAGACCTAAAGGAAACAGCAGTACACGGAGCTTCGCTCTCCCCCATCACCAGCCTTCCAGGCCCTGCCAGCCTCTTTGGCAAATACTGCTTATTTGTAGGCTACAGCCGTATTGTTACAGCATTTCAGGCAGCTCTGGCATGCGAGGCTTGAGACCGCTCTTGGCACTCCTGGGGCCCCCCATGCCAATATTCTCTACCTTGGACTTCAGACTGATCTCCTCTTCCAGTCTCTCTCTCTCTCTCCAGGCGACTGCCCAAAGCCAAGCCTGACTCACCGTGGCTCCACACCAACAACATAACGTTTATACTGTTGCTACAAAAATGATTGGCAAAGCTGACTTTTCCAACATCAGGGACTTGCCCAAGGAGAGGGCAAACAATATGCACAGACGTGAACTGATTATGACGACTTCAGAATAACAAATGTAATGTAAATGCAGAGCTTGGCACAGGTTACATTTTGAAGGAAAACTGCATTGTCATTTTAGCTGGCATCTTGCAGCTGCAAATCACTCTGGTTTTATTAATTGATGGGTCATCGCAGCTTGTGCGGGGAAACACCATCCCTGCCTTACAGCAGGGAAACTGAAGCAGGAGTAGATTGAAGTATTCTGTGGCCCAGCAAAGCCTGCAATTTCTAAACTTGTCAGCCTGCCGAGACCGATATTGCAAATGAAAGGACTCGTGCTAGCCAGGAACCGTGTTAATCTTTGTGCCTGCCTGCAGTAAAAACGCTCCTTCGGATCACTGGATTCTGCCGTGGATTTGCTTTCCAAAAGACCCCCCGCCCAAGGGGGACCCCGGGGAGCTGCCGCTCCCCGGCGAGACCGCGACGGCCTCTGCCAGCCCCGTGAGGCAGGTCTGGTCACAAACCCAAACCCTCCCTCGCTCCCCCGACACGGGGCGCCGGCCCCGCTCCGTGCGGTGACTTTCCGTTCCCGGGGCACTCAGAGGTCACCTCGCCCGGCAGCGCCGGGGCTCCTCCCGGACGGGCTGCGGCGGCCCAGAGCCCGGCTGCTCCCGGGAGTCCCGGGGAGGGGACGGGGGCTTCGCCGGGGGGTACCGGCCGGCGCTGCCAGGGACGGCGGCTCCGCTCGGGGCGGCGCTGCCTCCCACCCTCCTCGGCGGGCAGGCCCGGTGCCCCGGGGCAGGGCGAGCCCCGCGGGTTGGACTGAGGAGGGGGAACGCCGGCACTCACCTGGCGCCAGGCCCCCGCCCGCGGCGGCGGAATGGGGGGCGGCGGGAATCCCGGTTCGTCCCGGCGCCGCTCCCCGGGGCGGGCAGGGGGTCCGCGTCCTCCTCGGGCCCGCTCCCCCCGCCGCGGCCTCCGCTGTCAACAAACCCCGCCGTCACTTCCGCCAGCCGGGCCGCCCGCACCGGAAACGCCGCCGCTTCCCACCCCCCACCCCCCCGGAAACACCGGCCAGCCCGGAACGCTCGGGCCGCGCCCGCCGGGCCCCGCCGCCGGGCCCCCGCCGGAGCCGGAAGGCAGCGCGGGGCCGTCGCGGTCCTGCGGGCCCCGGCTCTGCCCCGGGACCTCACACGGTGACGGGACGTGACGGCAGCGGCGCTCACCGCGAGGCCGCCGCTGCCCGATGTCACGGCGCGGGGCAGAGCGCGGCGGCTGCCTCCCGCCAGCGCCCCCCCGGGGCTCCCCCCACGGCGCCCGGTCCCCACAGCCCCGCGTCTCCCCCTCCGCCACCACCCGGCGCCAAGCCCGGGGTCCCGCGGCCCGCACGGTCCCCGCTGGCTGCGCCCAGACTTCGGGGGAGCGCGGCCGCCTCCGAGCTTCCCCCGGTGCTGGAGCGGTTCCTGCCCGGGGGGTGTTTCCTGAGGCAGCCGTAGGCGCCGCTGGCGCTCGGCGCCCGGAGAGGGAGCCCCGGGGGAGGGGGGTGCGGTGCCCGTGACTGGGCGCACCCGCAGCACAACCGCTGCCTGGCGGGGAGCCGGCCCCGAGCCCCGGGGGGGGGCGGCGTTACCGGCACTCCCCCACCGGAGGGGCGGGGAAAAAGCCCGTGTGGGCGGTGCCGGGGCGCGGCGTGTCCCCCCGCGGGCAGGGTTTCCAGCCGGAGCGTTTATGCGGCGCGCGGGGAGGGGGCGCGGGGGCCGCCATGTCGCGGTTGCACCAGAGCAGGTCGGTGTTGGGGCGCTCCGGGGCGCGTTCCTCCCCGGGGCTGGGGGCGGAGGGTTCCGTGGGCTCGGGGGGAGGCCGGTAACACGCGGTATAACGGCCACGGCTCCGCTCCCCTTAGGATCGCGGACTTTCAGGAGGTGCTCGGCGAACCCACGGTGGCTCTGGGCAAGCTCCGCGATCTCTGCTTCAGCGGTGAGTGGCGCGGGGAGCTGCGGGGAGCGGCCCCGGCCGCGGGGGGAGCGTGCTGGGCACGGCCCCAGCCCCCCCGGGGAGCTCCCGCCGGCGGTGGCCCGGGGCTAGTGCTGGCCCCGCCGGGGCTCGGGACCCCCCGAAGGCGCAGGCTCGGGGCGTCAGGCCCAGGGTGTCCGACAGCTTCGGGCCACCTCCGCTACCGCCGGGTAATCCCCTCCGGGAGCTGTTGTGAAGCGGCGGGTGTTGGAAACCCGAGGCAGCGGGTGCGTTTCCAAGCCCAAGCTCCATCAGGCCGCAGCGGTCCCCACCCGACCTCTTGAGTACAGCCACAAACTTCCCGGCAAACCCTTCCGCCCCCCTCTCCGGGATGCCTGTGGCTTTCCTTGCTTCTGCTGTGCCCTGTTTGTCACCTGCACGGTCCCCGGCTCTCTGCTTCCACCGCCGCCGTGAGAGGCACCGGGCATAACCCCTACAGCCTCCCTGTGAAAACTTCTTGCCCCCTGGGGAGGCAAAGCGCTGCCTCGCCTGTTTGTGTGGTGTCGTTAGCAAACCGCGGCGAGGAAACTGGGGCTAACGGAGTTATTTCTCTGCCTGATGTTCCGCAGGAATTCCCTTTGATGGTGGGCTGCGCTGCCTGTGCTGGAAGGTGGGTTTTGCTTGGGGTGCTTTTGTTTCTTGCCAGTGATGCTTCGGGTTGCTTAAGTACATGCTGTTTTGGGGCACTTAAAATTGTAAACAACAAAAGTCCAGAGCTTAAAAGCCACTCCAAATCGACAGTAATTTGTGGAGATCAGCACTGGCACAATCACAATAGCATTTACTGACACAGGACAGCCATTGCTGTGGATGATAGAAAGTGGCATTCTGCCTTTGCAGGAGAACAGCCCTCCCTATTAAGCTAGGAGTGCATTTCCATCGGGTTAGCTATCGATCAGTCCTACAGATAGGTCTCTCTTGAAAACCAGTCCCCAAAGTACTCCTGACTGCCGCTTGGCAAAGCACTAGGCTTTCTGGAGAAAGCTCCCACTATTTTCAAAGAGCGAGTTTCAGCCACTGTGTTTGGTTTTCTTATCTTACAGCTGTAACAGCTCATTCTCCAGATACTAATTTGTGTGCATCTCTCTTCTGTGCAGATACTCCTGAACTACCTCCCTTTAGAGAAAGCCTTATGGAGCTCTTTGCTGAAGAAACAGAGGTGAGGACATCAGTACTTGCTGCATTATTTCTAATGATGTCTGTAGAGAAGGAGAATAGTTCCTTAAATAATTAAGTATTGTCATAATATGAATTGTTCTTGTGTGGAATGTACTGTTCTGTGCACTGTCTGTCGGATTGACCTCTTCAGTGAAATTCAGCTGAAGAGAAAATCAAATGCCTTCTGGCTGAGCAGGGTGGTACAGAGAGATCTTTTTGAACTCGGTCTAGGTGCTTATGTTGATTTAATCTTCTGCTTCATTGCAAATTCCCCTTTTCTTCCTTAAGGGATCTGTATTCCCAGTTCCTAAAGGAAATGATTATCCAGCCTGGGATCGCCAAAGCCAACCTGGGTGTTTCAAGGGAAGATGTGACCTTAGAAGATCACGTAAGTGTCGTTAAGCCTTTGTGTTGCAGAAAATTCCTCAGAGCTGCAAACTGTTGTTCTGGAGTCTGGACCCCCTGGGCAGCTCTTGGCTCTGTTCTCAACTGTTTTGCTGTGCTAGCAGGAGGGATGGTTCCTAGGTACCAGCCTGGCACTTGTGTTAGTAACCTTCAGTGTGAATTATTGGCGAAGCACCAGCAGTTCTGAGGAGAGCTGTTTTCAGCTAAGCATATCCCTTCTCCCCTCCTCTGGGACCAGCTGCCCAGGCTGTGGGTTTCCTTGGGGAAGGGAGAGGCTCACAAGAGGTACCTCTAGCAAAGAGACACTGGGAAGTTGGGTCCACTGGTGAACTCAGAGCAGGCTGGTCGGAACAGAGGATGTAGAAGAGGCAGGAGAGTCAAGTTGGATTATGGCATGGAAGGCTGGGGACTCATTTCTAGTTCTGCTGCTGGCTTTTTATTTCTTTTAACTGACTGTTTCTTGCATCACCTTCTCTGAAAGTACTGTTAAGAGTGTATATGTTGGGGGAGAGAGTGAAGTAACTGATCAAAAGAGACTGTAAAATGATAAAACTGCTTCCATGACGTCTTGAACATTAACTTCTCTGCTAGCGTGCAGTCATCTGTGCCACTGTGATCTCTGGAGGCCTTGGTGCTGTAAAACTAGCATGTTTGTAAAACTCCACACGTTGGCAGGTGGCAGTGATCTTTGAATCTCTTGGAATGTTGCTTTTTTTTTTTTCTTCTCTTAGTTAGTTGTTAACTTTGCAAGGATCTTGATATGGAGAAAGTGTGTGTGTGTGTGGAGGGGGAGTTAAGTTTGTCATATTGGAAAACTTGTCAGCTACTGGATAGATTGTTCAGCGTAACACATTTTAACTCTTTCCTGTGCATGATAGTGGTGCTTAATCAGCCTTCTCAGAGCTCCGATACAGGGGATACTTGTAACTAAGAACCACAACTCTTAAGTGCTGAGCGGGTGGGTAACTCTTACCCTAAGTACAAAGACCATCTCCATTGTGCAGGTTGGAGCTGCAATCAGGAATCTTGTTGACACAGGACAGGATACGTGGTCTGGGAACAATGTCATTAGAGGCAGGTGAAAAGGGATTGGAAATGTTGGCTTCTGCCTCTTGAAGTGAACCTGCATGCTCACTTGCTTCACAAGCTCTGATCCACTTTCTGCACGCTGTGTGAAGAAACAACACTAACCGTAGCTAGTGACAGAAAAAAAAAAACCTGATGAGCTCAGAGCGTGCTGGTACTAGATGACAGAGGGATGGCAGAAGTGTTTAAATCACTATTTACTGAGGATTTTGATGCATGTGAAACATGCTTGTTCTGTTTCTGTTGTTTATTTCTTTAGCCCCTCAATCCAAATCCAGACAGTCGATGGAATACTTACTTCAAGGATAACGAAGTGCTTCTCCAGATAGACAAAGATGTCAGGTGCGTGAGGCATAATGACTCAGGTTTCTGAACCTGAGTGGTTTGGTTAACACATTGTACTTTGAAAACAAAGTTTAATATTAAACCAAGCCCCGTTTAACATGAGGCATGTACTTCCTTCTTCTTCTGCCTGATTTCCTCCCATATCCATCCTAGGAGGCTGTACCCTGACATGGCATTCTTCCAGCGCCCAACGGACTATCCCTGCCTTTTAATCCTGGACCCTCAAAATGAGTTTGAGACGCTGCGTAAGCGGGTGGAGCAGACCACGCTCAAGTCACAGACGGTGGCACGAAACCGCAGCGGGGTTACAAATGTGAGATCTAGGTGGGGGCTGTCCATGGGGCATGGCGGCTTAGCTGATAAGGGGAAGGGTGTTTCTTGGGCTTTTTTCTGTTTCTCTTTCTGCTTGTGTGGTGGAATTAAGTGAATACCCCGGCAGGTGCTGTATATTCTGGTGGCTAGACAGCTTTGTAGAACCAGTTGGTATGCCTGACAGTTAGTAGGGAATTATAGGTGTATTTAAAGATTATTTTTTCCTGACTTCTGGTGGAAGTTGGGAGTCGCAGGAAGATGCGAGTATTTTATGATTCACATTTGTCTTTTGATGGGAGCAAAGCACTGAAGGGTTAATTTATTGAAGCTGAATTTACAGAGTCTTCCAGAAGTGGATCTCATAAACCTGCAAGTGGAAAAAGGGCTGGGTATCTGCTGAAATATGCGTTGTCTCTTTCGTGAGCTTTACCGTACAAGTGCCACGTGCTGTTGGGGAAGGTGGTTTGCTACCACAGCAGATCTATACTCTTCCTCATAGTACTAACAAAGAAGTGGAACTGCTGTGGTTTCTTCCTGCACGGGATCAGGTGGCGCAGTGATTCGGGGGAAGTGTCTGTTGCTGCACAGACTGCTTTGTTCTTCAGGGACAGCCAGCGCTAGGACTTCACTGCCTTTGTGCTTCCCGAGTTACTTGTCTTGGTTTATGTGAGCACCTGCCTGCTTGGTATAAGCTGCCCAAATCTTTTGGGGGCCTGTGTGTATTAAAAGCGCAGCTTGCCACGTGTACAAAACTGTCCATGGCGGCTGGATATCCTGAATCAGCCCTAGCCTTGTGCTTTTCAGGTAAGCTCCCCTCTTAAAACAACGCCTAATTCTCTGAGCGAGTATGGAGTTCTGCCCAATGGCTGTGAAGCTCACTGGGAAGTGGTGGAGCGAATCCTGTTCATCTATGCCAAGCTGAACCCCGGGATAGCCTACGTTCAGGGGATGAATGAAATCGTGGGGCCTCTTTACTACACTTTTGCTACAGATCCTAACAGCGAATGGAAAGGTGAGAGACTCTTTTGGCCGCTCAGTAACGGCTGTTGTACTGCATGCTCTCTGTGTTAACAACTGTTTTGGGAATGAGACTCTTGTTATTTTTGTCTGACTGGGGCCAAAAAGCAATTACAGCAAGAGATGAGGAGTTTTGGTGTCTATAGCAAATTGATAGAAACTGAATGAGCTGTGAGTGGTGAGGACATGGGAAGTAAGGATTTTTGAGGGGGTTTTGTTTGTTTTGCCTGGATCTAAGCTACACTTCGTGAAACTGAAAATCCCCTTAGAAGCCCTTGTTTGCTCGTACTGTATATACCTGGTAAGAAAAGAATAGAATGGGAGTACTTTGTTGCTTCTACTTCACAGGAGCTCCAAGGGTGTGTGCTGATGGTGGGGAGAGCAGGTGATGTTCTTGGGCATAGATAACTTGTGTGTGACCCAGTGTCATGAAGACCTTGTGTCTCATGTAGGGTTTGTATCTGCAGTGGCTCTGTAGATATTTCTAGCTTTAAAAAAAAAGTGTCTAGTCTTGTCCCAGACCAAGCAAGCCAAGATCTTGTGGGATCTGCTCTTTGAATCCAGTACAGCAACCCAGTTATGGAGCAAGAACACTTCTGTGTGCCTTTGTCAGTGATGCTTCCTCTATTCCCCCATCATTTTTAAATGTTATTTTTTTTCCCCCCCAGAACATGCTGAAGCAGACACATTTTTCTGCTTTACCAATCTAATGGCCGAAATTCGGGACAACTTCATTAAGAGCCTGGATGATTCGCAGTGTGGTATTACCTACAAAATGGAGAAGGTCTACTCTACCCTGAAGGAAAAAGATGTGGAGCTGTATTTGAAACTGGTGAGGAGCTAGGTGTTTCTCTGAGTCTCAGTTGGAATGGCAGGAGAGGAGCTTAACAGTGCATTTAAATGTCAAACAATTTTGTTAAACTGTTAATGGTGTTTGAATAGAAAGGTTGAAAGAGTGTATGAAGGACCTACAGGGCATAGAGGCTCTCTTATCTGTGAGTTGAAACAGCCTCTCCTTGGAGTAAGCCTAGAGCAAGCTGACACAGCAAGGCTTTCCTCCCCTGCCTGCCTGTGAAAGCAAACAATAATTGTTGCAAAGCTGCCAGCTGTGAGGCCAAAGTGACTTGGCCACGATCCCTGGTCACCTGGGTGGAGACCTAGTTGGAGCTGGAGTCTTTCTTCTAGTCATCAGGCAAAATGGGAGTTTTGCTGTAGAGTTCCTTGGAGTCTGAGCTTACAGGAATTGTGTCTCTGTCCTTAAAAACAAAAGAACCACCCACCCTCCGACATTTTTGCCACTGGATGCCCTAACAGCACTAACTTAAACTGCATGGAGGTCATTCCAGAAGTAAACTTAAATCAAGCAAACTGGTCCATCCCACTCACCGAATTCTCTCCTTCCCCTTCATGCAAGGCTCTCAGAGTGCTTTGGGTTGCTGTGGGTTTTGTAGAACATCTAGAAGGCAGCTTTTGTTGAAAACATCTTCAGGTCCTATAAGCCATCTGGTGTTAAAAGTCCAAGGAGAATTTGGAAGGGAAAACTGTTCTCGTTACTCCAACCTTTACCAAATCACACAGACTTTTTTTGTGTTTAGAGAAATCAGGATATATTTCTTTTACAATCCAAAAGATTGTTTGTCAGCACAGTGACATGACCTGCAGTGTTGGCTGGTGGCTGATTCAGTGGGGAGAAAATAAACAGTTTGACTGGCAGGAAATGGTCTTGGCTGTGCAGCAGCTGGTCCTTAAGAATATCAGCAGGATCCTGAACTTGTTTGACCTTGATTAAACTTACAGTCCCTTGGATTTAACAGCAGAAAACAAGAAAGCTTCAGGCTAGAAGCGCTTACAGTATGTTTTATTGACCATCAGTGTGAACTCTGTTTCTTTTTTGTGAATAGTAAACCTTCTGATAAACACAGGGCTCTGGAAAGGAGAGGAAATCCTGACAAAACAGCTCCTCTGCTAGAGGGGGAGGACTGTGGCTTTGCAGATAAAATGCTGTTCAAATGAGAACGCTGAAATTACTTGGCAAGTTTAACGAAACTAACACAAATAGTGCCTTTAGGAATAAAAGCTTCCTTTACTCCATGTTATGGACAGAGGAGCATTTTCTGGCTTGTGTGTAGAAGTGGAGCGTGGCTGCATTTAAAATCTTTGTCTAGCTTGAATGTGAGAGTCTCCAAAGGAGGCAGTGGGTTGGCCGATGTTGCAGTGTGAGTTGGCAGCTTCGAGCAATATCAGGGTGGAGATGGGGATGGAAACATGGGGTGCATTTCTTACCTGTAGGGAAGTGGCCGAGAGCACGTATTCATTCTTTGCCTGGTGCATGTCTGACAGCAAGAACAGAACATCAAACCCCAGTTCTTTGCCTTCCGCTGGCTGACGCTGCTCTTGTCCCAAGAGTTCCTGCTGCCAGATGTCATCCGTATCTGGGACTCCCTCTTCGCTGATGATAAGCGCTTTGATTTCCTCCTGCTCGTCTGTTGTGCCATGTTGACGTAAGTACAGAGGTAGCCTTCCTGTTCTTTTCTTTCCCTCCTTTACCTAAATCCATGGATCCATGAGTCTTCTGTAGGCATGTGTTAAGGTATCTGGTGAAGAGGTTGTAGTCACTTGTTACAGTGGTAGCAAAAGTGTTTTCAGAAGCCTCTATAAGGGCACAGTGTGGTCTGTTTTTAAACTTCATCTGTAAAGAGTCAAAAGTAGCTGGAATAATTTCCATCTTTCAGACTAATCCGGGATCAGCTGCTGGAAGGAGACTTCACTCTGAACATGAGGCTGCTGCAGGTAAGGATTAAATATAGTTGGCACAGGGAGTAATTTGTAGAGTCTTGAAGTTGTACCGTGAGAGGATGATAGTAGGGATATGCCTGGCTGAAGAGAAGTACTAGATTTGTGATGGTTGCATGCAGAAAAACCTTCAGGTGGATCTTACAGTGTGGTCATTACTGGAAGTGTGAATCCACCGCCTGCTGGGAAACAGCTCATGACAGATGACTGCTTCAACTTCCTTGCTGGTGGCGTCTCTGCTCCCTGTGCTGCTAAATGGGTTTTCGCTTCCACATGCAGAAAGCGGCTGTACAATCTCTGTTTTGTCATTCTAGCTCTGTATGTTTCTCTTCTCCTGCCTCCCCCTTTTTAGTGCTACAATAGCAACAGGCCCTGTTTCAGAGAGTGCAGTATTCCTTCTCTGATCTTCTGTTGGTGGGGCACAGTGCTGCTGTCTGGAGCCCAGCTTTGCCATTAAAATAAAGCCTTCTTTTGCTTGCGCACCCATTCCAACCTACAGAGAAATTGTCACAGACTAGAGGTTTTTAACATCTTTCAGTTTGCAAAAAAAAAAATTTCCAGCAAAGATGTGAAACCCTGTGTAACAGTGTTAAGTTTATTGGCCGAGGGCTTTTGTTTAGTTCTGAGATCTGTGGGAGCCCAAGGTTCAGAACACATGTACTGCATAGTAGGATATCTCTGATTCTGCCAGTTCCTGCTTTGGGCTGCGCAAGATACTGGCGTTGATAAGGCTTTCTGGCACAAAGATAACCCTTGTAACAGGACAGCTTACTGTACCCTTGGAGGACAAATTAAAAAAAGCAAACAAAAGCCTCCTTGAAGGGTATTGAGGCTTGATCGGTTACAAAACAGGAAACTGTTAGCTGTTAAGGGAGTAACTGTACATGGCAGAACCTTATAATAGGCCAAGATTGCTGTTGTCACAGTTTGCCCTGCTTAAGTGGAACAATGTGTACAAGAAATGCTAGGTAGTCATTTATATTGCTTTGTTTCTTTGACGTAGGATTATCCTATCTCTGATGTTCACCTGATTTTGAAGAAGGCAAAGGAACTTCAAGATTCCAAATAGTCCGTGAGCCGAACAAAAGGTGTCAGAGAAACTGTATGGCAGTGGGTCCCAGGAGACGCCCCCACGCAGTGTGGTGCATTAAAGCTCCTAGTGGTCTCTGCAGGACTTCAGGTTTCATGTGTGGGCTACTGGCCACCTTGAAGACTTCCTTCTACTCTATTTATTAGGTCAAGGACTGATTACTTCCCCATCTACTTGGGTCCTGCACTCCAGATTTTTTCAAATCTCAAATGCCTCTGTGCTGCCAAAAGCAGTTCTTTGTATCTTTTTTTAATGACTTTAAGTTCGAGGAGAAAGAAACCATCTGTCTGCATATCCCTGAAGGGATGGACTCCTGTATCATGGAAGTAACATGTGGCGTAACTTCTGATGGGGAAGGGACAGGCTGAGTCCAGTGGAGTCTGGTGGGTGAGCGTAGAAGGATCTTCCTCCTGTGAATAGAATGTATTCCAGTGAAGTCACACATCCTGCCGTTCAAGTAGCTTCTGGATTCCTCTTCCTCATGTCTGCACTTGGCCATCCCTGGGGTGTGCAAAGAAGATTGCATCCGTTTCTGGTGACTGTCATCTGACATCTGGCAGTTTGGACCCCTTTGCCTGGGAAAGAGATCTGGAGAAGCTGAGATGGGAGGACATGATTACAGCTGGTGGCTTTGTGCATTGAAACTGCCTGAATCCAGAATCGCCTTATCAACAAGGTCTCCTTGAAAGCAAGACTCTGGTGGTTTGAATCAGTGAGTGTTGTTTGAAGTCAAGCCTTATTACACACAGCCTTAGAGCAGGAGCTTGTTGCTGCAGGGAGGCCTCACACTGCTTTCCTGGTTCTGACCTGGAGCATAGCCAGCGACAGTTGGGATTCTGAAATACAAGAAATGGGCATCTAGTCACGTGCAATGAAGACAGCCGTGTTGAGGGGCTTATACAGGCATGGCTCTGGGGTTTTTCTGCTTCAGTGGCTTGTGTAATACTACCCTGCGTAAGCTCTGGTCACAGTACCCTTGATATTGTCTCAGTACTTCTTGCCAGGAAGAGACGTGGTACAGGTCTGACCCACAAGTGAGAGTCCTTTTCAGGTGTGATGCAGAGGGCATACAAGTGTTTTGTCATGAGCTGACTGCTGGGCTGATCCACTGTTCTGTGTACTGGTCCTGTTGGAGTCACGGTCCTGAGTGGGACACTTGTCCTTCCTGCGAGGGAAACTGCTGCATTTCAAATACAGTGGAGCTGGCTCAGGTGAACATCGACTAAGACAAACTACAGAGAGAACTGCTAACCTGTCAGCAGTGTCAACCTGATCAGAAACAGTAATCCTCAGAGGGAGAAACTGCCAGCACCCAGGTGCTTGGGTGATGCAGAAGCTTTTGAGTGAACACTAATCCAGTGTGCTTTTCCCTTTCTTTCTGTGCTGTGCTGGCTCACCTCTGCGTAGCTGTTTGCAGTTTTCAGTATTTATGGGTATTGATTTGTTAAAGGTCAGTCTTTGTAAGATCTGCTTAAGCTGCTGATGGCCTGGAATGGCCCTAGCAGGAGGGATGTTGTCAGCCTTCAGCTTTTTCACTAGTGTTATTTCCCTCACTGAAGGCCAGTTCTCTACAGGCTACTGTAATTCTCAGAAAGGTGGGTGGGGAGAAGACCGGAGGACAGGTTGATGCATGTACCTGTGTTCTCGCTGGCAATCCCAAGCAATCTCTGCCTCTTCAGAAAATGCTTGAGTAACACTGGTGCAGCCAGGTGTTGCTGCTATGGTGAAGCAAAAGCAACTGAAGACTTAAAACAATCTGTAATTAATACCAGTGGCTAACAGTATCCCTCTCTGCTGCAATCCTTTCTAGAGGGTAGAGTTTTCTTCCAAGAAATACGGAACCAATAGACCGGGACAGCTGCTCTAACCCCCCAAAGGATGTTCTTCTGCCTTGTATCGCTGAGCTATTCCGGGTGGTCTCATGGTCTCAGCTCTTGGGTACCCTGCACTGGAGAGGCCAGTAGTCAGACCTCTCCTGGCCAAATGGCTAGCTGGTAGGCACAGATGTAGAACTGGAGGGTCAGACTCTTAGGCAGAATTGGACCTCCTCTAAACACTTCTGTTTCAGAACTGCTCTAAATATGGCTGCAGCTCTCTCACATTCCATGTGCAAGCTCTGCGTTCTCCTCCCTGAATGCCTCAGCTGTCCATTTTGGGTCCCCCTGACAAGCGTAGGGTTCCCTTACACTGTATTTTCTCACTGCTGACAGGACCAGCCATGAGGGTTCCTGCTCTGAACAACTAGAAGTCTCCTTAAAATAACCTGAGAAGGCACAGGCAAATCAGGGTTAAAGCATTGCTTGGACATGAACTTCTGCTTGTTTTCAGAGTAGCCGTTGGCCTCCTGCAGTGGAGTTGCCCAGCTCTGAGCCAGGTGCTGGTCTGTAGTGTACAGACACTCGAGGAAGACACCAGGGAGGTGGCTGGGTATGGGTGTCATTCTGTCTTCTCCCTTCCTAGGTGCTGAGGGGCTTACATTATGCCATCTTGCTTCTCTTCAGGGGGTGGCAGTAAATGCTTTCAAAGGGAGTCTGCAGTGGTTTAAGGGGATGCGATGAGAGCTTTGGCTGCTGGAAGGGTTCTCTGGGATAAATTCTGCAGCCTTATCCAGACTATGGCTGCTAAACTGATTGGGGAGAACTTGTAACAACTTTGATAACCCCAGACAGGCTGGTTCCTGCATGAAAAGCTTTTATATTATTCCTTATTCTCTCCTGTGTGGTAGGACTTCTGTCCTGTGTTGAAAGGAGTAGTTGTACTCTTCAATGACTTAGGAAATCCCTTTCTTTATTTCAAGATTTTCTTCTTTCTTTAAGAGAAAAAACAGATTTTCTGAGGGGAGAAAAGTCTTGTTACCAGCTTTTGAATCTCCTCATGAGTTTGCTTGGCTTTGTTCCTCAAAGGCTTTTGGTGATTTTGTTGTTGTTGAGGTCAGACAGTATTTAGCTAGTGGTTCCTTGCTTGTGTGACCAAATAACAACTGCTCCACCCTTGAGATGTTTCCATCTCTGATTTTTTTTCAGTCCTAATCTGCTGCAGGAGCAGTGAGGTTGGCTGAAGAGGCAGTTCTCTGGGTTGAGAGGTGTTAGTCTGGGGTGCCTGGGGGACACCTTGTCTCATAGAGGCCTAAACAGAGGACGTTTAAATAGCTCTTACAACGCGTTCCTCACAGGCAGGATTACTGCCAGGCTGGGGAAGGGGGACCCATCCTCAACTGGGAGGAAAAACAGGATGCTGTGCTGGGTGCGGGGAAAGATGGGCCTTCCCTGGGAGGATGAGGTCTGCTCTACCTGCACCCCACTGTCATTCAGGCTTTGAGAAACTGGCTTTGCCAGTGAGGTAGAAGCAACAGGATACTGGAGATCAAGTCAGTGGTGGCTGTCACTCAGAACACTGATTTTGAGTTTAAATTTTGTGACCTAACCTAGAATTATTCACCCTTTGGCAGTGAGTGTAATGAAGGCCAGAAGTTGCTTGGGGGGAGTCTGGGGTGTTTGGGAAAGATGAGGCTGTTTTCCCTTAAGGCTGTCAGTGACTTTGTTTTAGCTGTTTGGAGTGCTCTTCTAAAATGCCCTTTCCCTGAAAGAGAGGAACAAATAACACTTTTTTTTTTTTTAACCTTGTCTGGAAAGAATTGCCAGAACAGGGTGTAGAGAACACTTCCATCACTCCAAAACTCCTTTTATGCTTCTTTTTAAACACTATTTTTATAATGCATCCTTTAACCAAACGGGTGGCTTTGTGTAAACATCTGTTGATGTGACTCACCGTGTTGAGCCTGGAGTTAATGCTGCTACAGGTGCTGACTACAGTATTTCGAGATGCTTTCGGTGGTGGAGGGAACCGCAGCCGCGGCGGGGGGGTGCAGTCTCCATCGCCGCCTCCTCGGGGCAGGACGGTTCTGCTTTGCCTTCACCCAGCCCGCGGGGGTTTGTTGTTGGGGCTTTTTTGAGGAAAACGCTGCAACCGCGGCTGCTCTCGGGGTGGGCTGGGGGGAGCACAGGCCCGGGGCGGGGGGAGCGGGGGTGCCGCCTCGTTGACCGCTCCGCTCTATTTTTGTACTTTCTCCCGCGGCCCCTGGGACTCTCCTCGGATGCTGTTCTCCCGTTTGTCCCAATAAAGTGGTTTCTTTGCACACCGCAGCCGCCTCAGCCGCCGCCGGGGGGTCCCGGGGTGAGGCGGGGGGGGGGGGAGCGGGTATCGTCCCCTCAGCCCGCCCGGGGAGCGCGGCGCGGCGCCCTCTCGCCCTTAAAGCGGCGATGGCTCCACCTGCAGGGAGGGCCCGTCTGCGGGGAAGCCGCGGCCCGTTTAAGCGGCGGCCGCCGGCGCGGCGCAGCGCGGCCATGCTGAGGGGCCGGTGGCTGGTGCCCGGCGCCGCGCTGGCGCTGGGCGCGGGGCTGGGCGCGGCCCTCACCGCCCGCCGCCGGGACCGGGGCGATGCGGCCGGGGGGCTGCTGGCCCGCCTGCCCGTGGTGCCCGCCGTGGCGGCGGCCGGTCCGCCGGCGGTGCCGGGCTCGGGCAGGGCCGAGCTGACCAAGTACGGGCTGCCCGGGCTGGCGCAGCTGCGGAGCCGCGAGTCCTACGTGCTGTGCTACGACCCGCGGAGCCGCAGCGCGCTGTGGGTCATCGAGCAGCTCAACCGGGAGACCCTCGGCGGCACCTCCGAGCGCGCCGCCTGCGATTTCCAGGAGGACGACTCGGTACACGAGTACCACCGAGCCACCAACGCCGACTACCGCGGCAGCGGCTTCGACCGCGGGCACCTGGCGGCCGCCGCCAACCACAAATGGAGCCAGAAGGCCATGCGGGACACCTTCTACCTCAGCAACATCGCCCCGCAGGTAGCACCCGCCGCACGGAGACGCGGGCGGAGGGCGGGGAGCGGAGCTGCCCGTGCTCAAGGGCAAACGCTGCTCCCTGCTGGAAACCGCCTCGGAGCGTCTTCGGCTCCTCCGGGCGTTTGCTCGGGCAGAGAGGGGCCAAGGTCACTCGGGGGGGGGCTGTAATTCCTGTTAAACTTAACGGTGCCGATCCTGCTTGCCTCCGCGCTCCTCAAGCCGTGAGAGACCCTGTTCAGTGCAGCTCGTTGCAGGAGCAGAGTTAAACAGGCAGACAGGTGCTTGCAAAAATCACGGTCTGAGGCAAGCGGGTCCTGTTCCTGGCTGTGCAAACCAGGACCTTGCTGTGCACGGTGCCCAGAGCTGAGATCTCTTCTGGAAAGTGCCCAGGGTGCCGTGAGACACGTCACAGAAAATGCAGGTGTTATTACTCTGAACAGTAAAGAACCCCACTGACTGACTTTGCTGTCTGTATCGCCCTGGTTGTTTCTAGAATCCTCATTTAAACCAGAATGCCTGGAATAACCTTGAGAAGTACAGCAGAAGCTTGGCGAGGAAAAACAAGAACGTGTATGTCTGCACAGGACCCCTTTACCTGCCCAGGTAAACGCGAGGGCCAAGCTGGGACCGTGAGTGAGCTGCTGCGGCCTCACTCAGTAGGTGAGACCAGCTGTGTGCAGAGGTTCTGTGGAAAGCTACTTCTGTGGGATTAGGTTGTGTATTACCCATTCAGTTATTTCATGAGTAAAGGTGGGTTTCTTGAGCTACAACATAACCAAGTCACTTTTGTTTGCAGTCCTTAACGATCTAGTAGCAGTAGGTTACTAGATTATTAGATTAACAATTAGACTGCAGACCCCTTCCCTGCAGAATAAAACTTTTAGGTTTTATTTCATGGACCGTTTCTCCATTTAAGAGCATGACTTTATTTGCAAAGATCTTCCCATGGCGCTAAAGAACAGCTGTCTCATGTTGAGATCTCTTCAACAGGAGAGAGAGCGGGGAAGGAATCTGGGGGAGCAGACCCAATACACAGCTTGGCCTCCGTTTCAGCAATGTTTCTACATCCCTACCACAAATGTAGGGCTGCTCCCTGCCACTCTGTGGGGTGGGGGATCACTTTGGGGGGGTGGTGGAGGGCTGAGGGGGCAGGTGTGGCACCAGACTGGGAGGTAACATGGGATGTTGCTGTTGGTGCAGGATGGAGGCCGATGGGAAGATGTATGTCAAGTACCAGGTGATTGGGAAGAACAACGTGGCTGTTCCCACCCACTTCTTCAAGGTGCTCATCCTGGAAAAGGAGAGCGGGGAGATTGAGTTGCGCTCGTATGTGATGCCCAACAGCCCTGTGGATGAGAAAATCCCCCTGGAACGATTCCTGGTTCCCATCGAGAGCATTGAGCGAGCCTCAGGGCTCCTCTTTGTCCCAAATATCTTGAAGAGAACAGGTAACCTGAAAGCCATCACAGCTGGAAACAAGCTCTGAACCCTGACTAAACAAATCATGGTATCTCCTGGGAAGGGACTGACAGCAGTTACCTCCAGAATAATTGTTCCCTGGGCAATTTTAAATGTGGGAAGAAAGAATCAAACCAATGCTTCTCGTTATCCTTCCCCTTGTTTTGTGTAACACTAACACGTACATGCACGAGGCTCCCAGGCACTTGCCATCCTATCAGGTCTGTAGAATTTGCCCCTAATAGGCAGCACAGAGAATACTCCTGTAACTGCTGCCTTTGAGTTACATGTGGCTCATTAAGACACAAAGGGAATTTCTGCTATTTATCAGGGAAGGACAGGAGCAAGATGGGTGCAGGGGGAGAGGTTCCTGCCTTTCTGTGGCCAAAGGACTGTCTGATTGTTTTCTTTCATGAGATGGTTTTAGCAGTAAAGCTTTGAACACCCACAGTAGTGGTTGTTTCTTATCTGCTCATTCCAAAGCTCTGAATGTCTCAGCAGGAACGGGGAGGACAGTATCAACTTTTCCAGCTGTTTTCCTGTTTAAGCTCACTATAGGCAGAGCTATTGACTCATAGATGGAGCCAAACTGTAAGGAGCTATGCTGATTGCTTTAGCACTGAGGCCCAGCTGAAGCACCAGCCCTTCCTGCTGTTGGGAAGGATGAAGCCTTGAAGTTGAAGCAGGGATGAGGGGAAGTCAGACTGAGACAGGAACAGCTTCTTGGCATAAAGATTAAGTTTTGATTTCCTTTAAGTGTGAAGGCCACCTGGCTCCAGAAGCACTGAGTGTGCAGGATCTCTGGACCCTGAGTGCCCCTCCTCTAGCCCAAGACAACTGCACATGGACTTCAGGGTAGCTGTGGTTCTATAGTGCTTTATTCCCCACCCCAGACTCTGAATTGCTGCAACTCAGTCTGCTGCCAGGCTTGTCCCCTTCGCTGGGCAGGACAGTGCAGACCTGCTGCTCCCACCAGCAGGCAGGCTCTTGGTTGAGCAGCACTGCCAGCTTTAGTCACGCTGGATTTTCCCAGCACCTCGCCTTTGAACAGCCGCTTCCCTGAGGCAGTCCTCAGCTGACGGCAAGGTCAGTGGTTTTCCTTCCCTCAGCTGTCACTGGGTGTCTTCACAGCCTCATCGATGTGGGGTCTCAGTGCAGACAGAGAGATCAGCAGTGCTTCCTGGAACAGACCCAGGCACCACTCAGAACTGCTGCTCTCCAAGCAGCAAGAGGCGAGCCGGCCGCGCTCTGCCGAGGCGTCACGCATGGGCTGTGTCACTGCCCGAGCTGCTCTGTGCATGCGGGCACTGTGTCCCACTGTGACCACCAGCCACCTGCCCTACCTCTGTCCGGATGGTTCTGCTGCCTTGGCTGGGACAAGTATTCAGGTAGAAGTCAAACAGGACACTTGGGTCGGTGACCTCCAGGTTTGGGTCCACGTCAACTCCAGCTTCCAAGCCTTCAAGCCCTCCAAACACGACAAGGGCATGCCTGGGGGAGAGCACAGGGACAGAGCAGTGAGACTGGCTCCTACCCCTGCACCAAGGCAGATGTTACAAGCTTTACACGTACCTAGAACATTTGAGTGATTAAGAACTGGCTGCACATCAACAGTTCTCTTAACTTGATCTGCAGGAAGCAGACTCACTACTTTTGTTCAAGTATCTGGGTCTGTGTTCAAGCTCCTCTGTGCTCCTGAAGCAGGGAGCTGTGTCCCTCGCCGACAATGCCCAGTGCAGCTGCCTCTCTAGAAAGCCCCACAGCACTTGGCCAAGGGGACAGTCCCTGCTACCACGTGAATGGGGAGGACAGGAAAGGAACTGGCATTGTCCTGGGGTACTCGCCCCAGCTTCTGCAACGCAGAGGAACGTGCCTTGGTGTAAAAGGGAGCAGCAGAGCACAGGAGAGAGCCTGCAGGCAAGTCTTGCACTTGTATCTAGGAGGATTCCTGCCTGGGAGAACACCAAGGCCACAATGCAGCAACTTTGCTGCCTGTGGTGGCCTCGCTGGAGGCTCCAAGTGGGGTCAAGCAGGTGGGATGTGAATCTGAAGGAGGGGAGAGTGGGGGCTCTCGAGTGGGCCCAAGCAGGCAGGACACAAACCTGAAGGAGGGGAGAGTGGCCTGGTCCACAGAGCTGCCGCGCTCCGAGGTCCCAATAGAGAGATCGTAGCCTTCCTTGAACGGACACTCTGAAAAGACAGCACCTGGGAAACAAACACAATACGAGGTTATTTACCTGGTGCCCTTGCTGCACCTTTGGATGGGCTTAAAGACTCCACAGGTGAGTGGGGGCAGCAGAGGGAATTGTTTTTCAGTGCCACTAGTGCAGCAGGAGACAGAAGAAACCTCTCTCCTACATAACTCCCTTGGCTGCAGGAGTCTCTGGCATCTTTCTCAATCACAGCACCTTTTCCTCAAAGCTCAAACAACTGCCGGGAGCCATTCCTTGACTTATGATTTTCCTAGGAGGTACAATCATTCAGGAGGAGAAAGATTTTACAGGGCTCTTGAGCTCAAATGTCACTTCTGACTCTGAAGTGAATGAGCAGGAGGAGGTTATGGTGGAAATGGAGATGTACTGGCTGGAGGTGGAGAGCACCAACTCTTTGTCTCCTGCTGCACAACAGTGAGTGGAGGCAGAGTATTAGTGGGTGACGGGTAATTCACACCCTTAGCTTGAGCCCTTAAAATTGCTAAGTGGCTGCTAGCTGCAAGTGTAAACTGTCTTAGAGACAAAAGAGATGTTAATGTGTGCAGATGTGCAGCCAGTAGACCTAAAATAGGTGTGGAAGCCAGACAGACGCGGCAGAGTGGAGAACTCCTGTAAACACTTACTCAGGCAGGAGGCAAGGCGGACGCTGTAACCCCAGTACAAGCCCGACACCATCCGAGGGTGGTGCGAGGACACCACGGTGCCTTTCCGCACTTTAGCTTCTGAAAGGGAGGCAAATAGCTGAATAATTAGTATCACAGGGATTAACAACCCCTGCGATATCCTAGTGAGAGCTGGGCTGGACCAGCCACATATGGCAGTTTCTCACAGGGTACAACCAGAACTGCCCTTTGGAGCACGTTCTGGAAAGCGTGCAGGTATGTTTGGGCTGGTTATTGTTGGTGAAATAACTGATAGTTCTTTCCAGTTAATTAGGGAGGTGTGGTAAGGGTGTTATTAAAATTGTGTGTGGACTGAAAGGAACATGCAGAGCTGCTGGGTACCTTCAAACCTCAGTCACCAGCAGGCTGTCGTCCAGATGGACCAACTCCTGCAGGACTGAAGTTTACAGATGCGAATGGAGCAGCGGGTTACCTGGCTTCTGGGGTTCCTCCAGGCGCACGGTGACTCGCAGGCCAGGGTTCAGCTGTCTGTCAATCTGCACCTCCTGCAGTGACAGTCACCATCAGGCATTCTGGAAGTACTGGGGAAGGTGGGGAAGGAAGGGAACCCTCTGAGGGAGTGGGGGTCTGTGCTGGCCTGGAGCTGGAACGACGAGCTCTGCCATCAGGGCCTGCGTGGTGCTTGCGGTGCAGAGCAGGCTGAGGGTGCTTGAGTCAGCAGTCTGAGACTTACTTTGCTGCTCAAAGGTTTAACTCCAGCAGTGGAACAATGATGTGCTGGAATGGGCAGACTTACCAAGACTCAGGAAGCCTCAAACATTAACAAGCCAGAAGGGACAAGACAGCAACTGCATTAAACCCTGCACTAGCCTGCTGTGGCCTTCAGAAACCCAGCAGTACCCACCCTGCCTGCTTCCTATCTGCCAGAGACAGGGAAAATTGTTCTGGGATCTGTGGGTTACAGACAGACATACCTTCCTCATCCCACAGTTAACAAAAGAGCCTCTGCCTGGCTTAGTTGGCCGGTCCAACACTACGCCTTCTCGGTACTCTGCCTCCTCATCCATCCGCATGTGGTGGGGGCTGTCCAGGGGGTTGAGGAGCCCTAGAACAGCACAGGTGAAAGCAACTGCTAAGGAGGGGACACAAATTGTGAGACCAAAGGTGCAAGTACAACTGTTCTGCTGCCCTCTCCCTCTCCGATCCATCATTCCTCAGCATAGCGGCTCACTTGTGCTCTGAAGCAGGGAGAAGTTATTAAATTCTGTGCATCCCACACAAAACAAAAGCTCAGGAAGGGAGAGCCAGCTGCTTGGGACAGAGACAACTGAATCCTTACCTGCAAACTGCAGATCCTCATGTTTTGGAAAAAAGGATTTCCTCAAGTACCTGTTAGCAGAGAAGGTTCAAATGTGGAAACAGTTGTTTCTAAGGAATACAAGCCTCAATTCTAGTTCTGTTCTGACTTAAAGGTGCTGAGTACAGAGAAAAGCATACTTATGTCCCTCAAGTCCCTGATCTACCTCTAATGTATCATGCAGGTTGTATCCTGCATTCACTGCTATTCTTTTAGTTGAACTTCTGAACCAGGCATGTGAAACAATTGGATCCTGTGTTCCTGCATAATTATGCAATATAAACAGAATATGGCTCCTGCTCCCATAGCCTCTAGCGTGAGATACCCATGGTAGTCAGTTCTGATGCAAATGTGACGCACAGTCTGACCACGGTGGACTTACTGAGGGCATTCCAGGTACTGCAGGATCCGAGCCAACTGCACACAAGCCTTGCCCTTCCTCCCAATTCCTTCAAAGTCCCCCTCCACGCTCCTGTAAGAGAAAAGAGAACAGCTTGTGAACTCAGCATGAGACTGCACAGCCCCAGATGGCCAGGTCTCCAGAAGACCAAGCCCTTCCCCTTAATCTGAGAATGGCAGCACACCCCCGACTCCACTCCCTAGAAGTAAATGGGCCACCTTGTAAAAGTGCTATTATAGAAGTAGAGTCTGTTAACAAGTCATATTTAGAACTCTCTGTAAGCCAAATACTTTATTTTTTTTTTAAATATTTGTATATTGACACAGCCCAGCAGCTGGATGCTACAGGATTGCATGTCTTGGCCAGTTAACTCAGATGCAGGTCCAGATGAAAAGCTGAAGGAACAGAAATTGGTCTTGCCTAAGAATATAGGCCCACCCCATCCCTTCACATCAAGATTGAAGAGTACAGGAGAACTTGACCTCCTGCTGCTTTGTCATCCCCATGCTGGGATAAATGATCTTAGTTGCCAGGGCAGTTAACCTCTTTGTCCAGTGGTGTAAGGGCTCCCTGTAATCCTGGCATTTAAGAGAGGTTCAAACATTTGCTTGAGGTACACACAGTTCTCTGCTGGTCTTAGTTTAATTAAAGATTGAAGAAACAGAAAGCAAAGAGGGAATGCTTTCTGCAGAACGAGATGGCTTCTCCTTACTTTACATCTTCTCCATGCTCGTCAAACACTACGATCTCATCCACACAGAAGATGGCACATGCCCGAGCAATCTGTCCCGCAAGGTACGTCCGCAGCTCCAGCGACTGGGCGTTGTTCAAGATAGAGCCTGGCAGGGCTACGCTCAGCGTGTAGTGACGCCCTGGGGAACAGAGGGTGATCAGAAGAGAGCCACAGCGTGACAGCAGCACGTACAGCATTTTATTTACTACTTCAACTGCAGTTATGGTGTGGGGGAAAAATAGCAACTTCTGCTTCTCAGATTTTAATCACAGGTTTTCTCTTAAGAAAGGTCTCTTGTGCGGCACTCGCTGCATTGTGTTCCTGCCTGTTTATGTGTGTGGATTAATCTACGTCAGCTATACAAAGCTGAGCAACACCCTTCCTATTCATACGTAAAACTGACAGACCCTTATGACCAAGTTCTCCCAGCTTTTTCACCCAGGCCTCCCCATCGGGTCACATCAGCATCACCTTTGTCCTCCTGCTCCTCCTGCTTCTCAGCTTGTTTTTCTGCCAGCTCCCGCATCCTCTGTTTTTCCAGTTTCTTCAGCAGTTTCATTTCCTTCCATTTTTTCTTCTCTGCTTTCCCTGGAACGCAGAGCAGCACCTCGCTTTAAACAGCGAGCCCTGAGCGCTCAGAGCTGGGCTGCTGTGGAGGACGGCACGAGGGCCGCCGGCCTAGACACCGCGGTGAGGGCCGCCGGCCCGGACAGCGCCGTGAGGGCCGCGCCGGGGCACAGAGCGCTCAGGGGCGGCCCCTCCCGGCGCGACGCCCCCACCGGGGACCCCCGCGGCTGCGGCCCGGTTTGCCCCCGGCCCCGGTGAGAGCCCCGGCCTTACTTTCCTGCTTCCAGCGCCGCCAGTCCACCCTCCTCTCCTCAACCTGCGGGAGACAGCGACCGTTACCGCCGGGTTCCCCTCAGGGGCCGCCCGCGGTAACCGGGACAAGCACCGCGCCCCGCCCGCACCCCTTTGGGCCGCTTCGCCGCGCTGCTGTCCGCCATCTTCTGCCCACGCTCCGCGGTCACGCCCCCCAGGGCGGTGATTGGCCGACGTCCGGCGTCACGTGGTTCAATGGCCGGGCAGGGGGCGGGGCCAGGGGCCGTGTTCAAGCGGCGGCGCGGGGCCGGTCCCGGTCCCGTTTCTCCGGGGGGTGGGCGGTGTAAAATCCGGACACCCACGTCTGGGTGTCTTCGCCCAAGCACTGCGTCCGTGGTGGGGCATGGGAAGATACATCCTGCCCCTTGTGGGGTGTGTCACGGCCTAAAGCAAGAGCCCACGTGCGTGGGGATGGTGCAATTCTTTATGTTAATAATCTGGTCTCGCAGTCGCTTATCTGTTTCAGTGACTGCGGCTCTCCCAGCGCTTAGCACATGTGTGGGTGCAAAAGGACCTTCAGCAGCACCCTCACCCACCCAGGCGGCGCAGGCAGGTGAGATGGGGCCCGTCTCCCCTAGGTGAGGGCAGGAGGTGGGTGTTTGCCTCCCTCCCGCGGGCGGGTGCGGCTCTGGCTCCGAGGGGATCGGTGCCATCAGCTGCAGCCTGATACAGAAAACCTGCAGAGCCACCACCGCAGGACACAATGCAGATGTTGTATGGGTGATGGCAGCTCTCCAGCAGAGCTGTGTCAGCCCTATAATCATTAGAGATGTTTACTCTTCAATAATTGCAATAATTCATCTTTAATAATTTAACTGCCACAAATACTTATTGCACAGTCTGTTACACATAACTCCTGCAGGATTGATGATGCTGGATTACATTCTTACCCGGGTTGAAATCAAGAATTACCTTTCAAAACACTACTCACGTTACCCCACCAGCCCAGTGGGTGGCGGGTTGCGGGGGCCACCAGCAGCAGGAGCAGCCTGAGGCCACTGTGCCCATCCTTCCTGGTTGCCATGTGCACTTGTCAAAGGCCTGAAGGTTTTGTTTTGCAGCCTGGGTGATGCTGCCAAGCCCTGACAAAGCACCGGGGGTAGTTTGGGGGCTGCAGAGGGAAGGTTTGGCAATAGCTGGACTATTTATGAAAGCCTTTTTCCTGGGGGAAACCAGTTACTGATTTTGTGATTGCCTTCTGGAGATGCACAGAAGAAACACCAGTAAGAAAATTGTTAATTATGGGAAACACCATTTCACTGGGTTTGTAATTTTCAGGCTTCAAGGAATCAACCTTCTGAGGGGCAGTGATACTGCCCGGTCCTGTGGCAAACACAGATGCTGGTGGAAATGCTGCCCTGTGCCCTGGGGTACATGAGTGGGGATGTGGAGCAAGATAAGACACAGTAACCCACCAGCATAGACCTAAAGGTAGGTCCTGAAACACCTTTTCAGAATTTGGTGGTGGAAAAGCCCCCTGGAGCCATCCTTACCTTGTGTCTTGCTGGATGCATCCCAGAACTGATTAGCAAAGTCTTTAAACATAAGAAGGAGAAATGCTGAATACTGGCAGTGCATGAGAAGGTTCACTTTTTGCAAGGAACAGTGCAATCATTTCACAGTGACATAGTGTCCTCCAGACCCTGGGCCTGGCAAACCTCTTAACCATTTATCTGAGAGAAAATGTAGTTGAAAGCACAAAAAAAGAGGACACATCAAAGTTTGTAGCCAAGCAAAGGAAGAGGAGGAAGAATGGTTGTGGCTGGTGTGGACCAAGGTTTTCTCTCCAGTGTGCTCAGGGACTGGTTTTCTCCCGTTTCCATTTTTGCAATATGTCATTTGCTGCCTTCAGTGTGGCTTCCTCCTAAATAAACACCATAGGTTCAGTCAGTGGCTTCCAGCCAAATCCCCTTTCCCCTCATTGCAGTTCAACGTGCACCCAGCAGACTCCCTGCCTTGACCAAGAAGTGTGGGAAGCTGATGGGGCAAAGCTTAGGCTGGCACTGGCATCTCTCCTGCCCCCAGCTCAGCTCACGTGTCTGCAGGAGGGGGCTGAACCATCTGTGATGCCACCATCAGGCTCTAATCCCCAAGGCTCTATGCATTTCTTTGTGGTATTTATTTCATTAAACCAGCCCTGATTATTACTCCCAACCTCACCCTCCTCCATGCAGCCACATATCTCACCTTTGCGAAGCAGAACCGGATGAAATGGTTGTAGTTGTTCTTGTGGGCCCCACAGTAGAAAGCAGAGAGCGGGATGGCGGCAAGTCCCTGGGAAGGGGAAACATGTGGAGCTGAGGTTGCTCTTTCTGATCTGGTGTGAAGCCACCCACTTATTGCTCACAAGCCTCATGGAAGGGCTTGTAGATGCCCTTGGTGCCCTGTCTGCTCCCTCTGCTTGAGCTGAGGCTGCCAGAGTTGAGGCCGGCTGCTGAGAGGCACCCCAGGCACCCCCTGATGAGCTGCTGCACCCGGCAGAGCACAGCCCAAGGAGGGCACCAACCCGCCCAGGCCAAACGCAGCCGAAACGGCCAGATGCGCTTACCTTGTTCTTGACCATCCACTTTGCAAATCTGGAGTCGTAGGGCTCATCAGAGTCGGGGACATCAGGGAGGTCGGATTCTGCAGGAGAAGCACAGCAGCACAGAGGTGGGTCCTGCTGCCCCGTGCTTCAGCCAAGCCCTGAACTCAAGGCCTCTGGGAGCTTGGATGGGAAATACGCTATTGTCCATCCCTGCTTTGGTGGTGGTTTATGCAGGTTCCTGTCTGTGCTAGTGGTACCACTCTGAGCTGGGGACCCCGTATTCAGCCCTGCCTGAGCAAAACCGCAGCTGCACCACTCACTGAACTCGGAGATGTCTGCCACCAAGAAGTAGGTGCCCTCAGGGATGATGGGTTTCATCCCCACTGCATCCAGGCTCTGGACCAGCCAGTCTCTCTTCTGCTGCAGCTCCTTGGGTAGACGGATGAAGTAGCTTTCTGGTTTCCCATAGAGCTCAAGCTCCCTCTGGAAACCCTGAGCTACGGCCTCCTGTGAGGAGAGAGGAACCCGGTGGGAAAATGGTCAAGGCTTGAGAACCAGTCTTTGCTCTGATGCAATTCACAGACGATTAGGGAGCAGGAGGTGATTTCTCATTGCACCAAGCCAAGCTCTCTGCCTCCAGCCCCTCCAAATGGCCCCTTGGATTTATCATTGCAAAATAAGGAATATTTCCAGGCAGGCTGGACTCTTCCCTTCCTCCCAAGCACGGGGCAACTGCAGGGAGAAGGGAAGGAGCCTCTCCAGAGTGCCACACCACCCTGTCTGTGCTTTCCAGGTCAGCCATGGGCAGAAAGACCCTCTGTCACCCCTGCTTCGGGGGGTTGGGAATTGCAGGGCCAGCTGCAGAGAGCTGCCTTACCTGGGCCACTGTGGCACAGTGGTACGCTGAGTTTTGGTGCACGGTACGGAGGTGTTGCAGCAGCTGGTTGGGTCCCACAGTCCAGCCCACCTGCAGCCAGGAGAGGAGGAAGAAGGTGGTAAGTTTCTGAGTACCTGCTTGGGCTCCTCTTTATCTGCCTGCGCTGGCTTCATTGTATTTTCCAGACAGGGCTATGGTAAAGCAGCTTTGGTACTTTCAGACCCTGAGGCTCAAAGCGGAGCGTGCGGCAGTGCTGTCCCCAGTGTTATGCAACCGGACCCACACCCTGGAGCCAAGGGGTGGTGAGGGGAGACAACGCAGCGCTGCACGGGGGAATTCACCTTCCATCCGGTGGCACTGAAGCTCTTCCCAGCGCTCCCGATGGTCACCGTGCGGTCCCACATCCCCTGCAAGCTGGCTGGCAATGAAACGAGAGAGAAACACCGATGGCAAAGCTCAGCGTGCTCGCTTCTGGCCTGCATTAATGAGAGAACTCTTAATTACAGAGGGAGCTCTTTGCCCACCATAAACCCATAGTGGCCTCTTGTGTTTGCAGCATATCTTTCAGCTGGATGAGCCTCACCCCAAGCAGGCAGCCAGGTTTCTCAAGAGCATCTCTTTGGAAATAAGTGTTTTCACATGCTTGTACCCAGCCCCAGGGGCTCCCAGAGGTGCCAAGCACCATCACCTTGCAACAAGGTGATTGCATGTTGCTGTAACAGGAAGAACAGGCCTCTGAAATCATGGTGAAATGGATGTCCCAAAACCAGAGACACACAGAAAACTGTGGTGTTACGAAGTGTGGGAAAAAAATCCAGTTTCCCTGGAGCCAAAGGGCTCTTAGCTCTGGTTCTCACACTGGGAAGCCAACTCCCTGTTTCCTCTGACTGGCTCTGAAGTCAGGACTCCAGTTTAAGTCCTGGTTTGGAGACTGAGACTAAAGTGCAGCAAAATACCTCTAATGGGGCCACATGCCTGGTAGAACTGTGCATGCAGGCAGCCCATGTAATTGCCAGGGAATCCCAGTTAAATCACCAGTTCCTTCCCTGAAGATGCTGTACCCAGAGAGTACAGCCAAGCTGAGCCAAGCGATTCTCCATACCGATGCGGATGTGCTCCTTTCCGTCGTAGACCAGCCACTCGTACACCTCATCGCTGATGCACAGGACGTCATGCTTCACGCACAGGTCTGCAATGAGCTCCAGCTCCTCTCGGCTGAAAATCTGCAGCAGGCAGGGAGTGGAGCAGAGATGCAGCAGGAGCATTGAAAATCACAGAACCACTCAGGTTGGAAAAGATCCTCGGGATCGAGTCCAACCCTCAGCCCTACTCCACATCCCCCAACAGCTCATCTAAACGACCCTTAAACACATCCAGGGACGGTGACTCCACCCCCTCCCTGGGCAGCCTATTCCACTCTCTGACCACTCTTTCTGTGAAAATTTTTTTCCTAATGTCCAGTCTGAACCTCCCCTGTTGCAGTTTAAAGCTGTTCCCTCTTGTTCTATCACTAATTACCTGTGAGAAGAGACCAGCACCAACCTCTCTACAATGTCCTTTCAGGGAGCTGTAGAGAGTGACAAGGTCTCCCCTCAGCTTCCTCCTCAAACTAAACACTCCCAGCTCCTTCAATCTCTCCTGATAGGATTTATTCTCCAGGCCCTTCACCAGCTTCATTGCCCTCCCCTGCATTCGCTCCAGCACCAAAACTGGACACAATACTCAAGGTGCCCCTCCCTGCAAAAGCTGCACACCCTGCCTGCGTCATCTCCCAAGATAGGGCAGGCAGGAGCTGGCTGTAGTGGTCTAACTGGGCAAAGCCACTGCTAGCACAAAAGACCAGGCTTAAAAACACCAAAAGAGTGAGCCACAGTGTGCAGTGCTGCCTCAACACCCATTTCCCTTGTGTGCAAGGAAGGTCAAGTCGCTGCTACGCTGCAACTGTGGCTGGTTGAGCTGTAGCAGCCCAGCTGCTTTCAGGGCCAGCCACAGCAAGGCCAGAGGCATTACCTTGCCCAGAGGGTTGTTGGGTGAATTCAGGACGATGGCTTTTGTCCGTTCACTGAATTTAGAAGCCAGTTCAGCTGGGTCCAGCTGCCAGTCTGCGCTAGACATCAACTGTCCATCTTTTGGAGCTTTCTAGAGAGAACAGAGGGGAATCTTGGCTTGCTTTGCTACCTCTGCACTTTGCTTACCACTCACCTCTTCACTCACTTTGTTACGACCCCTCTCTCCTTGACAGCTTTGCTCTGACCCACTCACCGGTCTCAGCTGGACAAACACGGGCATCCCACCAGCCATTTTCACCATCGGCTCATAGCAGTCGAAGAAGGGCTCAATGATTATCACCTGGAAGAAAGGGATTTGTCAGCACCCTCCTGGCCTTGCTCAGACCTTCCCTGGGTGCAGAGAACAATGGGAGAGAGAGGAAATTTTAATCCCTGAATTACTGTCAGGAAGAACTTGCATTGCCAGTGGGCAGTAACAGGGAAGAATAACATCACTCAGGGCAAAAAAGTTATTTTGTCTTATGCAGAAATGAGACAGTGCCCTGCAGCAGAGAATTTTTTCCTTTTGAAGCTCAAATACTGGAGAATGGGGATAAAACCTTTCTTGCTCTGCAGAAGGACAATGAAAACCTGCCCCTGGCAGACCCACAGCAAAGAAGGGCTCTGCCGGAGGAAGGTGGCCTGTGCAACAAGCCTAAATCTTGCATTACCTCATCACCTTCATCAACGAAAGCCTGGAAGCAGCAGAAAAGAGCCTGGTATGCCCCCACAGTCACCATCACATTGGTCATAGGATCCATGTCTCGTCCAAGCAGCTTCCCAAAAAACTGGGCTAGGATCTTCACCAGAGGTGGGTGGCCCTGTGGGGTGAGAGGAGGGGTGGGAATTGGATTGCAGTGGCCTCCAAAAACACAGATGAGCCCTTGGAAGGGGCCTGGGCAACCAAGCACCCTGCAACAGAGTGTGTGGGGCATCTTCCACTCCAGCTGCTTCAAATGCCCCGGTGAAGCAGGGCGTTACAGCCCTGGGCAGGGGGTGCATGGGTTGATGTGTGATTTGCTTCGTGTGGTTTGCCCTGTTTATTGCTGCCTGATGAACCCTGAAGTGGCCAAGGCTAATGGGGAGTGAAGGGGGTGTTGCCAAGGAGGGGGGAGTCTGCCTACGCACAAAGCCACGGGTATACTGGTGCAGCATGTGGTTCTCCCCGCTGAGGGCTCTCACGAACGCCTTCTTCAGAAAGTCCGGTGGGGGGAAATCAGGGAAGCCCTGGCCCAGGTTCACCGTGGAGTAGGTGGCAGCCAGTTTTACAAATTCCACCCTGGAAAGAAGAAAGGAAGAGAAAGAGAAGTATTTAGAGAGGGTCCGGGCAGGACGGTGGCACAGGCTCCGCATCCCGTGGGAAGTGGTGAGGTTGGTGTCCTTCCTGTGGAGCCGTCCCACCGCTCGCAGGTGGACCAAGCACAGGTCATTTCAGACCTGTTTTAATTAAACCAAGGATGAGGCATTATTGCACCGGGGGCTGGTTTTAATTTGTTTATGAGGGAAACAGCCATTGTGCTGTCTGGCTGTGTGGTCGCAGCTGAAGCCACACACTGCTTTAGATCAGACCACACTGAGCAGGAGAGGACTCAGAGGTTTTCAAGCTCATACCAGTGCTGTAAAATTTAACAGCTAGACACCATAAGGCCTCTGCAGAGGCAAGGGCAGGCTGAACTCAGCACTTGTCTCAAACAACAGCCAGTTCATAGGCAGTTCGTAGCTTGAAACCAAGCACAGCAGAGCCTTGGGGAAAGCCCATTTAAAACTCTTTTTCAAGCACACAGTTTCCCCATGCCCTACTGTGCCTGGCAGGCTGGGAATGGCATTTGCAGCATCCCTTCACCTGCCTCCCTGCTTGCAGTGCCCTAGGGTGGGCTTGAAGCAGATGCCAGGCTGCAGCCAGTGTGCTGCAACCACTTGGCTCAGATTTGGGTGCTGCTGGGATCACTCAGGCGGAGGGAAAACAAGGTGTTCCCGCCTGCCTTCCCGCATTAAGCGTGAGCAACAGGCGTAAAGTGTGAGCAGCAGGTACAGAACTGAGCCAGGGTAAAGTCTCCTGGGACAAACTTACCCTGATGTGCTTCCTGAACAAATGCAAAGCAGCTGAGGGAGACTGCTGCTCTGTGCTATGTGGCTGTGGTGGTTTCTATCTGTGTTAGGCTGCCTAAAACCACATCTACTACCAGTGTTAACCAGACATTCTTTTAACTCACCAGATATTCTTATCTATTCCCTCCAGTCTCCGAGCTTGCACTGGCCTTGACATTTTTGCCTGCAGAGAGAGAAAGGAAGTGAGTTTGAAGCTTCTACTAATGGCAATGGGGCCATGTGTGAAGGGGCCATCCCCAGGTATGTTTTTGCAGAAGACAATGTACTCTTTAGTGTTGCTTCATGGGTTGTTGCTGACTGACCTTAGAGCAGTAACACTGTTGCATTGGTTTCTGGAAAAAGCTTCACACACTTTTTATGAAAGATCAAGTAGATGAGACCTGGCAGAGGAGGACGTTTCATTTACAAGTTTCAACAAGAACTGAGAAAACAGAGGAACAAAAGAAGCACGTGTACACCCACTGGGGAGCTGGCAATGCCTTAAACCTCATTTTCAGTTGGAATAAATCATGGGGTCAAGTGAGCTCAGCCAAGCTGTAACAGTCAGGCCAATGACCCCAGACCTCAGGCTTTTGCCTTGCACAGCCTCTCTGATCCTCCCGTGGAAGGATATCCTTGTCTGCAGGCCACAAAATATCCCCTATTCCTAGAAGAAGAAACTCTTTTATTCCACGCAGCTCTATGGAGTAGCAGAAGTATTTACCCCTTTGTCCTGCTGGAGCGCTTGGTGAATGGAGTTGCTTTAGATCCTAAGCAATATGCTGGTTTTTGCACCTAAAGTTCATGGCAAAACCAGGCAGCAACTGGGTACAGGCAAGAGGGGGGCACAGCACACGTCAGTGATTTATGGAGACACTAAGGCACCAGTTGCCTGACTGGTGTCTAATTTCCACATGCATCATATTATGGCTAGGGAGAGTGGGAAGAAGGACAGTAGGAAACTGAGAGCAAAATCCTCCTTCCAGCTGGATAAGCACAGTGGGAGAAAGTCAGATGTGCTTGATGGGGAATTTATCACGAGGATGGTGAAAAGCAGAGGCAGAATTTAATAACTTGACAGCACAGGGAAAAGGTAACTAACCAGACAGCGAAGGGACTGGAAACTGGTGACAAACAATTCTCAGTGCACCAAGAAAAGCCAATGCAGGGATGTGAGGAGGGCGTCTCTGAAGCAGTGAACCAAGAAAACAATCGCCACCACAACAAATAAAATACATTTGAAGAGGGACGAGGAGGGCATGTGAAAGCAGCTGAGAAGTGAGGTGTTGAGCTGGGATGTGAGGGGAGAGGGTCTGTGCAGTGCGTGCCGGGATGGTGGTGGGGATACAAGGTCAGTCCCGCGCCCCAGGCTTGGCCGCAGCAGTAATTCCCCACTTACCTGCTCACCTCTGCCATTCCCGGAGGGCTGCACCAGAATTTGAGAAGTGCCCCAATTATATTTTTTTGTTAAGGTCTTTATATTTTTATACAGCTTCAGCCCTCACTAGGGATCTTTGCAAATAACTTGCTGAGGAGCCCTGTGTTTCAGAGGGCACAGGATGGACTCTGTGCTCTCCCGTGGTGCCGGGCAGGTAGCCAAGGGTGAGCAGAAGTTGCTGTCTCCCCAGGTCTAGGAGAAGCCCGCTCCTCAGACCCCTGCTTTGTCCTTTCTGCACAAGTTCATGGATATTATGGTCAGCAAGATGCAGTGTCTGAGTTGATTTTGGTGGGAGTAGAAGGGTTGGTGGCTTGGGAAGTAAAAGATAGCTGGAGTGAAATATTAACAGCTCCAGCACTGTTCTTGTGCAGCGGGGCTGCTGCTGGCCACAGTTCAGAGAATCTGACAGCATCAGCAAGTGCGATGGGGGTCAGTGGGAAGAAGGTGCTTTAAGCCTAGAAATTCCCAGTTCTGAGGAAAGGCCTTGTCTGCTCCAGCCCTTTCAGGAAGGGAAACGACAAATGCTTTCTTCTTTTGGTGTCCCCCCCATCCCATCCACAGCCTGCACGATGCTGCCATGGGCGGCTGCTCATCAGGCCAGAGAGCAACATGGGCTTGGGGCCAAGCAACCCCCAAATCTGTTTCAGTCTGTTCTGTTCCCCAAACCAAACAATGTGTTTCTCCAGTTGCAATTTGTCTGGCAGCCAGACAGGATAGTTGAGTGCAAATGTAGAAGACTTAGGCGGCCACAACCTTCCACCACTGACTCCCTGCCGCACGTCATTTCCTTGCTCTGCATGTTTGTATTTCCAAGAGGGATGTTGATATTTCTCAAGTACTTTGCAACCCAAGAGGCTTTAGTAGAAGAGCCCACCAGATGAGGCAACCCCACAAACAATGAGCTTTCTTCTGTATGAAGAATATTCTCTTGCTTATGAGATGTTCCCCTTAAACAGGTTACCTGGAAGTAAGCGAGCACAGAGGAGATTGCACCAGTGTGGCTTTTCCTGATGTGCCCTATCTGTGGTCGCTGCCAAGGCCAGCTCCTGGGCAGTGACCCACCCGGGCTCCACACCACAGCAGCCTCAGCCAGGGCCCAGGCTGCCGGCCAGAAACAGCCCCGCTGGGCATTCAATACCTCACTGGAGTACGAGCTATATCCAGCGCTGCTCTTCCTCTCCAGCAAGAAGTGACGCAGAGACGGTCCCACTCTCCTGAGCATGCCACAGCTCCCGCTGTCTCACTCGTATGGGCACAGACCTGCATTTCCCCCAGACACAAAACAGAGGGGTGAGACAATCGCTCCACAGCTTCAGGTATAAAGCAAATGCTCCCATGTACCTTGGGATGAGGCAGGTCCAGGACCAAAGCTGTGGTTATTCTGCCAGAGAAAGGAAAAGGGGAAATGAGCTGCTTTGTGTGTTGTCGCTGCAGTGTGAAACAGCACTGGGACTGTACTTTGTGTCCGTGACACACACAAAGTCGGGATCACAAGGGCAATCATGGCTTCTGCCTCCTCTCTCCCCAGTTCCAGGCTCCCCCTTTTCCTCTGTGCTGGGGAGAGCAGTACAGACACCATTGAGAAGGCACCTTGGTGTTCAGTATCAACTTCCCATCCAGTTTCACTGATCCCAGGTATCTCTTGGCTCTGCCCTTCCTCCCCTGCAGCACCTCCACCTTCCTTGTGATGGGGCTGTGCTTGGCAGGGCTGTTTGGACACTCTGCCTCCTGGGGCTGGCAAGTGAAACAAGGGGCTGGACAGACCTACCCCACACAAACCCACCCCTTCCTCTTCCTTCATGTTCTTAAGGTTACCTAAAAAAAAAAAAAAGAAATCAAAGAAAGAGTGCTGCTATTTTTGAGAATCTCTGGCCTCTCAGCTGCTGCAACTCCAGGCTGTTTAATCACAAGTTTTATTCTTATTAACAAGATGTCAGCTTCCATCTTCAAAGCGATTTTGGTCTTTACTTCTCCTTCAAGGCCCCATACAAATTAATTTCTGTGCCTCATGCAGCCTGTTCCCTCACCTCAGGTCCCCTCAACTATTCTACAGCATTGCTTAAACATGGCATTGAAGCTAAAGTAAGTTAATGTTTTGTTAGGTACTTGAGATAAAAGCAGTGAGTCTGGAGGATGCATGCACCTTTCTTTTGACCAGCCATGGATTCATTCACCCAGCTGCTAAAAAACAAAACAGGTTTGAAGTTGGCCAGCCCACAGGTAAGTTCTCAGTACTGCTAGTTGCACTTTCCACCCTTACATGCAGGATGACAGTCCCCACTGTTTGCATTTTGTATGATTTCTAACACAAGTGCAAAGTGGCTGCTAGCTGAGACCAGTGAGATTTTACATCTCTGCCCAGGTGCGAAAAAAACAGCACAATTTATGGAAAAATGGGAAGCCACAGCATAATACTGCTCGGAACTGCAAATTATGCACCTCATCCCTGTGCACGGGATGGCTGCATGTCGGGGGCAGCCACTGAGATGTGGGGGGTAACTGCTTTGGCATGCAAAGCGAATGAGTACTGGGAAGAGGGGACTAACCTGCAGGTGACAAAACAAAAGTGTGGCAGTAAAAAGAGCTTCACTGGATTACAGGAAGCTGGTGTAAGAGCTGTACACAAGGCTCCTGCAAAGAGCTAGAGGCAGCAGCAGGGTCAGGGTGCTGCTGACAGTGGGAGCAGCCGTCTGGGGGTAGGGCAGAGGGCTCTGCCTCACCTCCCCAGCCCTGGACAATGTTTTGGAGCGGGGGCAGCCACCAGAGAGTCCAAAAGCCTGGGAAAGGCTCAAGGAGCCTCTTACGTGGTTGGGCTTTTCAGGCTGTGCTGTACACACACTCCCTGCAAGGGAGCTGGGGCACCTCTCGCCCTGGCGGGGGGCGCAGGAAGGAGCACACTAAGGATTTTGGAGGTGACAGCTGAAAGGTCACCGTGAGGACTGGTCACTCGCCACCTCCTGCCCTCCAGCCCACGGGCACCAGCCGTCTCCACTGTCCCTGTGCTCCTCAAACACCTCCACAGTGCTGGCCAGCCTGGCCACCCGCAGGTGCACCCAAAGGGCTCTGGGGACAAAGGTCCCCCCGAATCCGTCACACCAGGGGGTGCAACGCCACAGCGGGAGCACAGGCAGCAGCAACAGCCAGCAAGCGCATACACGGAGGTGCAAGACAGCTCTCAGAAGGGGTGAGGGGGTAAAACCGACTTACATCAAGCTGGGCCACGCTGTCTTATGCTGCCAAAGCCTGGCAGAACCGCCCAGGCTGCCTCCGCACACATGCTGCCCTCTCCCCGACTCCCTGCAGCTGGGACTTCCTGGGAGGAGTCGGGGGGGCTGCAGGAAGGCAGGAGTCGAGCTACAACACTCTGACAGGGAAAATCGTACCGGGGAAAAGGAGATCTCGGGTCGCTCTCTAAATCACCAGGGTGAGGGAGGAGAGGGCTTTTTGGGAGCAGGTCCCTTCCTCCGGGAGGCTTGGAGACAGAGCTGCCAGATGATTTTGGCTGCCTGGGAAAATATGTCAGCATATTGTTCAGATGGAGGCTCATACTGGCATAATTATAGCAGGATAATTTTTGTGGTATGGCTATAATTACTCTGGCGTGGCAATGGCAGGGAATTTCCCTTTGAGTGAAGCCTTCAGTCATTTTGAAAAATTAATTTTTAAATCAGTCAGACACTCTCAAAAATTTCACCCTGCAGGCTTAATATTATTAGAGAAAAGAACAGATCACAGGTACAGAAGGTGTACCATCAGCTTTGGGTTCATCAGAGGATGATGACCAACTGTCCACAATACGACCTAAAGCAGGATCCTGCAGCACTGTCAGACCCCTGGGCTGTGGATGGGCAGGGAGACACAGAGCAGCCTCAGAGGAGAATTTTGGTGCACGGATGCAGGAGCTGAACTCTCCATCAGCTGTTTGAGAGGTGACAATTGCTGCAATGAGGTGTAGAGAGAAAATTGTCCTCTCTTGGCTTCCCTCTTCCTTTTGTGACAAGGCTTGACATGCACCGATGAATCAGGTCGTGTAGGTCTCCCCAGTGAGTAATTGCTGTCTCCCTTTCACAGTAGGAAAAAGTGAGCCAAGGGAAAGGAAGCAGCTGGTGTCTGCTATGCCAAAGATTCCCAATCCCAACCCGATGTCTGGCTGCTGGGCTCACAGCATCCCTGCCATGACTAAACAGGAGGGAATGTCTGTGCAGGCAGATGCAAACTCTTTGTTTTCTAAACTTCTGTTTTAACTCAAACACTGAAACAAACAGATGGAAGAAAAACTTGTGGTTTGCTTCTGTAAGAATGTACACAGCACACTGTGAGCCATCTAATGGCTCAGTGCCATTTTATCCTCTCTCTCCTGCTGCCTTTGCTATGCTTTCTTTGCCCTCTCCTTTGCCAGCCTTGTACCTTCCCTGGTTGTTGTTTGCCCATGGGCTGAGCTTACTTGACTTGCTAAATTAGCAAAAAGTCAACCTTTTGAAGAAAATCAGAGAGTTTTCTGTAAAGCCTGTGAGTTGAACTAGATCAAGGAAGGGTGGGTGTGAGTGTTAAGGCACTGCAGGGAAATAAAGATCTGGGTAGGGACCAGAGCAGAGAGGAATGGGGAAGAGAAGGGATGGACAGGAGCATGAGCCCTCACCCTTTTTAGCAGGATTTGGCCTTTATATTGATTCAACTGTAACATGTAACTTCGCCTTAAAATTCAGCAGAAATTGCTGGATAATATGTATGCAGCCAGCAAGGAAGAGGACACATCTGACCTTGGAGTTTGTGCTGTAAAACTCAAGGAAAGTTAGGACCGTGTCTTTCTTCAGGTTGCTTTAGTTTAACAAGTGCATCTGGACATGAACAATTCTTCTCAATGACCTTTTTTTTTAAAAAATCCAGCTATTGCACTGGGCTGGTGAGTGTCTGTCCCCTGGCAGGTGGGATCATAGCTCCTTGGGTACAGGTCCTGTGCATATGTCTACAGGACGATGCTAAGACATATAATGTTCCTAGAAAGCCACAGATATGCTTGTTTTACTATAGCAGTGATCACTGGTGTATACAAGTTAAAATTGGCTGCACTTAACCACTCAGAACTGCCTCTTGTACACTAATGAAATTATAATGAATGCCTTTGAACCATCCTTTATGAATTTTAAATAAAATTATGCTGCCCAGTGTCCTCCAGTGAGTCAGCCAAATGAAAATAACCATGAGTGAATCAGCCTGCTTTTTTCAGGTACCACAAAATGACTGTGGATATATCCTTGTAACACACCAGGGTTACTATTCCTGCTGAAAGCATTTTTCAGTGGCCTTAGTTCAATGAGCTGTTGTTAGAGAAATGGAACGGGGTTTTCAAAGTATTCCACTTTAGAAATGTCACATAGGTTGGTTCTTAAGGAAAAAGTCATAAAAGCTGAAATTTAAATTATTTTCGTTATCTTATTGTTAACTAGCCTTAATGTTGATACTAGTTGTATCCACTATTTTTTATCTGAGGCATCCAGTGAGATGTGCATAAGATTTTCTCCACCAGTCTGGACCCTGTGCCACTGGTCTCTAAATACAGACAATGTCTGCGGCCTCAGTTATTGCTCGGTGATTTGAAGGATGGGAACTGGGCGTGCATCAGAGTTTTTGCACTGGTATGGGTGTGTGAGAGGAGGACTGGGTGGTTGGGCCTGGACTATGTACCATTCCTCCTGCCACACAGGGCACAGCCACAGAGTGAGGCAGATGAAGCTGATTTTAAATGTTTAGGAGCTAAGGAAAGGTTTTAATGTCACCTGAGAGGAGATAGGGCCCTGAGAAGGAAAGGCACAGCCTCCTTTTTGTCTGTGAGCCTGGAGGTGATGCACAGGTGGCCTGGACAGCCGAGCAGAAACTCCTCTCAGGGCTCTGGATGGCTTGAACCACGCCGAGGGGCTAAAACTAAAATAACGTGGTGTCAGGGCAAGGCAGCTATCCTTTTTCACTCTTCTGTGTTTTCACAGCAGTGACACCAGCTTGAATCAGGGCCTGAAGAGGTCCTTGGCAGTCTTGGCTTTCCTCCCTTCTTCCTGAGAGACCGAGGCTGCTGTCCCTCAGCGCCACAGGCTGCAAGACTGAGTTGCTGTACATAGAATTACATTATATGAAATAATGATAGAAGGCTCCATCATGATTGGGTCATAAATCTTAATAAAGAGCAAACTTTTATTTTTTTCTGACAGAAAGAATCGATTCTGTACTCCAAAGTCCTGCTGTCCTGCCACCCTCTCCTTCGCCTGCCCAGCGCTGAGGCTGGAATTGTGGCGGCCCCTTTAAGACGCTCACAGTTTTGCGCGCTGCCCTTTACCAAGATGGCGCTCCCGCCCTCACTTTCCTCTCCCTCCCTTCATTATCGCCCCCTGCCACCATGAATGCCGCCCACTCCCCCTGGCGGGCCGCGCCCTGCACAAAGATGGCCGCGTGCCCTTCTCGGCGTGCCCGCTCTCAAGATGGCGGCACCCTCCTTCGCTCCTCGCCGGCGGCGGCGGGACGGGCTGATGGCCGCCATGCCGGGCGGGTGAGGTCAGTTCCGGGGTGGGGCCGCCGCCGTGCGGTTTAGGGGCGAACAAAAGGAGCCGGAGCCGGCGTGAGGGAGGGCGGGGGCCGAGGTGGCCAGGTGGGTGTTGGCGGAGGGGTGCCGCGGCTCGGCTCACGCCGCGATCCCCCTCGGCGCCCCGGGTGCGGACGCGCGGGGTTGCAGGGACGTGTCCCCCCGGGTGGGGCGGCCGTGAGGGGAACGGGAGCGGCCCCCGCGGTAAGACAGGGCTGCGGGGCCGGGGTCCGATGGCGGCGGGGCGCGCCCGAGGGGCCGCAGCCCTGAGGGGAGGGCAGCGGCCAGGTGGGGCCTGAGCGCCCAGCTGCTCCCCTCGCACCGCCCGGGCGGGCGGGGAGGATTTGCTGACTAATTCGGCAGTAATTCGTTTCCTCCGTGTCCCCGCCGTCCCTGCCCCGTCGGGCGGCTGCCGGCGAGCCGGGGCTGGGGGCAGGTGAGTCCCCCCCACGTCCGTGGGGCGCGGCGGGGCCGTCCGGTGTGTGTGTGCTGGGTGTCCCCTCCGGCGGACCTTGCTTCCCCGCAACGGCGGGAGACGTCCTGTGTTTGTTGCCTGACAGCGGGGATGGGGATGGGCGCTGGTTGCTTTTATTATTTCTATCTCCTAACAGAGGGTGTCTGTTGAGTTTGTGGACAGCTGGGGCGGGGGGCAGGCGGGGCTGGTGCGCAGTCTGCGTGTGGGGGAGCCGGCGCTGAGGTGCTGAGGCTCTGGGCTGGTGCCGAGGCCGTCGCCCGAGAGGAGGTGGGGGGAGAAGGTCAGAGAGTCCTCTCCTCGGAACGCTTCCTTTGCTGCAGTCTGTCACGGCTGGAATAGAATAGCTTTGATTATGAGGGTGTAGCTCTGAAATCTGTCAGCTCTAAGGGTAACTTCGGGGTCAGGAGGAATGTATTCTTGAACATCTTCACCGATATGTGGGTTTTTTTTTCCTTCCAGTGATGTCCCTTCCTTTTAATTTTTCCCAATTGTTGACAAAATGCTTTCTGATGTTCTGCAGTCCTCTCTGACATAGCTAGGAGGCTGGATGCTTGAGAGATCTCTCAAAGCTTAGTCTGCTCCCTTGACTGTTTTCCCATGCCCTATGCTGACATGCAGGAAGCAAGAAAAAAAAAAGCTGTTGTAATTCTTGTTGATAATGCTAAACTGCTGCCACTTTAAGAAGATATGTATTTGTAGGTAGGTGTTGAGAGGAAAGGGGATATTTTCTTGAATCCAGGGTGGTTAGGAACATGATCTATATTTTCAGATATTCCTGACAGTAACATTTAAAAAAAAAAATCAGGCTTTTCAGATGAGAAAGTAGTTAGTAAAGCCATTAATCCTTTTTCCTATTAAAAAAATCTTTCAGGAAGTTAATCTGTCCCTACCAGTTTGTGCTTAGTTTTATTATTAATATTCAGCATCTCCTTTGACTGGGTCTGCAGCAACCTGCATTTTGGTAACTTCTGTTGAAATAACAGATGTTGGAGACTCCTTATTCCTAAAAGTTTTACTCGACTTTTAGAGTTCTTACTATCTTTCTAGGTATCAGGGTGTCTCTGGTTCCCAGTGACCCTCTACATTACTCCTTAATAACCTTTACCAAGCTTTTACATGACATGGTCCCTCTGAACTTGATCTCCTCTTCTCTGTTGATCATCTCTGTTTCATTTCAGGGAAGCTGTTCCCATGGCGTGTGGGGAATGCAACGCTTCAGCACCTGCTCAGGATCCAGCACGCAGGAACATCGTCCACTTCCAGCACAGAGAACTAAAGTGCAGATAGCAGAACCCAGCTGCAGGGTAAGGGCTACAGGCTAGCTATTGAGTGGTAAAGTAAAGCCAAAAAATAACCAGGATACAACTCAAACATAGTTGCAAAGCACAGGGCAGTGGTGAGATGACTGATAAGGGGAAAGGTGGTTGATCAGAGGGTGATATGGGGAGAGTGGTGGTATGCTAATTGAATTCTGCAAGCCCTTAGTCAGCTTTAAGATGAAAAAAGGGTAAAGGAACTGAGTATTTTCCAAAGTAGAATGTGACTCTTCCATATTCACCCATACATCTAACTCCTGGCCATGTAAACCTGGACTTCTCAATGCACTAAATGGTAAATACTTGAAGGCTGTCCAGTAAATGGTTTGGTGACTGCTAGCTAAGAGGGATGCAGCTGAGAGGTAGCAGGAACTGTTCAGTTTGGTAGGGGCTCTTCCGTTTCCTGCGGGGTGATGTTTGCAGAGCTGTACAGGCATCTCCTAGGCAGTTGTTCACAGTGAGCTCTTAGGAGTGCGCTGGCGAGTCACCCATGTGGGTGTCAGTTAGGCAATGACAGAAACTAGTTGCAAGAAACTCCCTGCTTCCTTGGTGCTTCACTAGGATAGTGATGAAAGGTGTTGCAGAATTCTGTGCTTATCTTCAGAATGAGAAATGCTGTCCAGATCGGCAGTGTTCTGAGCAGCGAGATGGGCAGGATGTCGCTTCCAGCATACAAGTATCCCTAAGACTTGTCTGATGTTCTGGTTAGTGTTATGGCAGTTCACTGATTTGTTTTTCATACAGATCCTCTCATGGTATTTGGAAACCCAAACTTTATTCATGTAGGTCAAAGACAAGGTGCATAAATATTTTTCTTAAAGTATGCCAGAAGCCATGTGTTTAAAAGTTAATGTTTCCATGTTTGAAATGTGGAGTGCCTGAAGCCTTCCAGTGATGATTTACTGAATGTTTTGAGTTGATTAAATTCTAGCAAATGCTGCAGGCACTCAGAAAGATGGTCTGTGGTTTGGGGTTCTGTGAGACTTTTTTATTTAAATAAGCAGTGGAGGCAGCGGTATAAGTTTTTGTGTTATTGCTGTGTGATTGGAGCAGGCTTATTAGAGGCCTTCATGTAATTTCTCCACATTCTAAATGGTTTTGTTTAGGAGAGTACTTAAAAAGGAAATGAAACTCACCTCTCTTGTTAAATTGAGCCTAATTGGTATCTAGGAAAACAGAGTAATGTCGGGTGAGTAGCGGTGGAGTGCAGAGTGAGAAGGGTTTAGGAGTTTAGTGTGAGGCTCCTTATTATGGAGGGGGTGTGTGTGCATAGCTATTGTTTTGGTAATGATTAAAAATTAAGTCAGCTGCAGTGTGGTGAGCCTCCTTTATGCATTTTTTCAAAAATAGCCTCAGTTTAGGATACACACACTAATACTGAACAGGTGTTTGACAGTGTACATGTTTTGACGAGCATATTTTGAATGCTTTCAAGCATTTTTTCCTTAAACTGTTGATGTGGTGTGTGTATTTTGTATTGCAACTTGAAATCCAGTTCATATAGCTGGTTATACATATTCCTCCTGCTGCTATGAAACTGTATTTGAAACCAAAAGCTATTCAGTCATGACCTCCCTGCTGAAATAATAGTGCTTCCTTCTTGTGTACTAAGCATTGTTAACATTTGCTATAAAATTACCTTGGCAATTCACAAAGCTCCTCTTGTGACAAATTTGCAAGCTGCCTTCTCTAGCTACAGCCTACCTTTGTGAACAGTAAAGGTGTGTACTGGACTAGTTAACAGGTTCTGCTTTTGAGTCTTGGTTTTGTCATATCTTGGTGATGAAAGGATAGATGGCCTGTCCCTTATTAATTGACTAATGCAGTCAGAAAATGTTCTGAGCTGGAAATCACAGACAGTGTTTTGGAGCTCATGGTCCTGAAGACAAGGCTTATAGAGTATGGTGAATAGGTGAATATGTACTTATTCCCCTTTCTTGCCTCAGACTGAGGCTAAATATTATTGTGCTGATAGCCGATATCTTACTTATCTTTCTTTGCTCTCATCTGCATCTTCTTTCATCTTAACTGGCTCATCTTTTTGAGCTTGAAAACAGCTGTGGTAACACTCATGGATTTCTGCATGTTGTGACAGTCTGTCAGCAATCAATTAAGATTATCCTTCCTTAAAAGTTTTTACTCGCATTGAATCTAGTATCTTGATTTCTCAACCTGTTGTTAGATATGTCAAAGCTCTGTTCTGTCCACCATTTCTGTCTTTAGCTGAAACCAGTTGGTTACCTTTTTTTATATGGCTCTTCTCAATGCTGCAGTTAAATGCTGAAGAGCCTTCTGCAGCTAATGAGGTGCTTGAAGCTGTTCTGATTGTTACAAGTTAATGCTGTTGCTGTCAGTTTATCTTAAGTAGTAACTAACAGAATTAATTCAATCACTTGCATTAGTCAGTACTAGGGAGTGTTTCATAGTCTCCTGTTGGAATAAGGCAGTTGTCCTTTTCCAAGACAAGCTCCAATGCCCTGTCCTTGAAGCATCTTTTTTTATGGCGAAGAGTAAATTAATTCTGGATAGGAAGCCTGTGACCATGTACATTCATAATTTATAAGCTGACACAGACATTTTTCTCTGGTTTGCATCACTGTTGCAAGTCACCTGATAGCACTTAAATTTATGTAGCTGTATGACACCGACATACAGTTCCTGTTGCAAGCGTCAGTGGTGCTGATAACTTCAGACTGTGTTCAGTTCTATGCAGCTGGGGCAAAATGCTGTCCGCAATCAAAAAATGTGGCAGGCCAAGCCAGATCTCTGGCATGGATTGTTCTGATAGTGCAGATGTTCTTCCTCGTACTTGTTAGGACAGGCTTGCTTGTGTGATGGTAAACAGAAGCTGTTGTGCTGCACTGTTAAGAATGTCAGTCTTTCATCTGACAGGAAGAATCAATTAAGGGATAGCTGTGAAGATGATAGTGCTGTCCATAGTGTAGGTGGATGATTCTTTTTCATGAGCTTCAGTAAAGATGTTGTGACCCAGTCAGTTCACTTTGTCCTGCTGTATCTTTGGGGCTTGGGTGGGACTGAATGTTGCCTACAGCTGCTGGATGGTTGTGCGAAAACCAGCTTACCTTGCTCTCAGGGTTGAGTTCACTGGCTGTTCCACTAAGTGAAGAGTGTAAGTTCTGGCAGCTGCCATTCTGCTACTCTGTCCATCAGTCTAAATGATAAATGACCCTTTAAAATTCACGTGTTCGCTTCTCTGTCTCAGAGGAAATTGTCCCACAGGATAGATTTTTTTTTTTCTTTAAGGCAGAAAGGGCCTGATGTAGCGATAACGGTTGGCTCTGGCATCTGGCTTCACTGCTGTTTATTTCCAAACAGCAAAGGACAAAATCACTTGAGTTGTTCCATCTCATGTCTTGGACTTTTCCAGTTGATCACGTGGCTGTCCTTGTGCTTGAAAGGTTTTCTGAGGGGTTCCTGAAAGCAGCTCTGTTTCAGCCTCCTTTTTTTCTTTTAATTCTGGGCCTAATAAACATGGGGGAGGAGACACCTAAATTGCCAGTCCCATTTCTGACCAGCAAAGCTCTTACATTTCCTGGTTTTTGAACAAAGAGCTCTGTGTCATGCCCTTCTTTAGGATTTCAGGTGGCAGCATGCTGGGGAGGAAAGCTCTGCTCTGTTGAAAACTTATTGTAACATGTTGTAGCTCGTCAATAATCAGGGCTGTAGTCTTAACAGCATCGAGGTTTTTCTTTCCCTTATCTACTTCTGATGCTGTCGGCACATGAACAACTCCTTTCTCTGGGCTTCTGAAAGGTAAGAAATTCTGTCAGCAGTGCTTGACTTCTGCTTTGCTGTCCACAATCTCAGAAGGAAATCTACTGAGAATTAAGAATATATATATAGTGGAAGCTAAAGAGTTGAAAGAACTAATATACAGTGCATCCATGTCTACTTACCTGGAACTGTATTATGAGAGTGCCTCACCTGAAAGCTGCATTCCACTAAAGGTGAGGAGGACTTCCCTGATTTCAGGGAGGTCCTGGGAGTAGAGGGTGGAAACTTAAATTCTTGTGTGTGTCACGATATCTTGCATGTAGTCCTATTTTGCCAGTAGCTCCATTCATAACAGAAAGGAGGAGGAAAGAGGAGCCTGGATAAAGTGTTCAACAAATGATGAGTCAATCTGACAAACTAGCTAGTGAAACAGAACAGTGATGTTGTTTCTGTTCACTTTGTCCCTAGCTGGGTATGCTGGCCAGCAGTTGTAGGCAGGAATTTCAAGCGCCATTTAGCCAGGTGTCTGTCAGCAATAAGTCAATCTTCACTTGTTTAGGTTGGATGGTTTTGGATAGAGGAGTTGTCCGAATCAGAGGATGTTTGCTCCTGCAGCAGTTGCTATCTTTGAACTTGTTAAATATCACAGGCGTCCTGGGGTTTGTGGAAAACATTCACACTCTCAGCTTTGTCAGCCTTTTATCGCGTAAAGTACATGCTGCTTTATGATGTCTCTGTCAGCCAGATACGTTTAATCTTGTTTCTGACAGGTTCTACTATTTAGGTGTGGTGTGCTCAGAATGTCCCTGTTCTTCTAACATGAGTGATTATCTTTCTCCTCCAGGTGTGTCTAGTAAAACACAGGATTAATATTGGTGATGCTTATGGTTGGCTGAAGTCGGGGTAGGTTTGGCAGGCTGGTTATGTAAGTCTGAAACTGCTGTTTTTGTCTGTCGTATCAGCCTGTTCATCATTAGTGGTGAGGCTGTGCTGCACATAGGTAGGTGCCCAGCTGGCTGAGGCAGGGATGGTTGTCAGGCAAAAGGAGTCTGTGGTGGGATGCAAACTTGGATCCAGGTGAATCTGGAGGCACTGAAGAGGTATGTACTATTTAAATATGGACTGTGCAAAGATTTCAGGAGCCCATCTATTCAGTCTGCTTTGATCCCGCTGTATGACAACAAGGCTTTAGCATACAGATCTTTCCCTGTACAATCTCAGATATTGCTGGTATAAACTGTCCTAAGGTGGCTCTATACTGGATATGAGTTGTAGTGCTGCTTTGGCGTAGCTGAAACTCTCAAAGGTGAAGTAATTTCTTGGGGAGTGGTGGGTGAGGGACTGCTCAGGGACTGTGTGGTAGTTAGGAAAGCACTGTGGAATTCAAAAGCTGAAACACCTCCGAGACAGACACTTGTAAGATTTATTTTTTTGTCCTTCAGCATGCAATACCTAAAGCCTGCCTATTTAATTATACCCTTGGAAAACTTACTTCCTTATGCTTCTGATAAGTTGACAGGAGTTTACGCAGAGATGTTCTGAGCTTACGCAAGTTTAGTGAAATCAACTTGCCTTTAAACTTGAGTAAAGCACTCTTTCAAAATCTCAGTATCAATGCCTTCCATGTGACAGAGTTAACTCTACTGTCCACAAATTCCCTGTTTCTGAGCTCCAAATGGCAAGTTTTGCAACTTGAGGTATATATGAAGGAGCTTGGATCCTTCTTCCCCAAGATTGCTCTGACACAGTACTTCCTTTCCAGTTATGACTGTTCCTTTCTATAAACTCCTTCACTCAGTTCATGTTCTGTGCTCAGCCTTCAGTGAGGCTACATGATAGAGCTGACTTAGGAAATGAAGCTTCTTCCCAGTAAACGCTTTCCTGCTGACAAAGCACACCGGAGTTCAACTGTTGAAAAGAACAGAAGCTTGAAATCTCTGCTGTTTGTCTGCTGGTCCTCTGGAGCTCGGTCTGGTCTTGGTCACAAGGGAGGTAACTTTCTTTGTTAAGCTGTTTTTGTGCAAGGATTGTTCCTAGTCTTATGCCAGGATACTATCATCCATGTAAATCATTCCCCTGTACTTGTTGGGAGAATGTGTTCCAGCTACCTGCTTGGTTTCTACATAGTGGTTGGAATCACAGTGCCTATGGGGAGAATTCTAGCATGCAGGGGAGCATCAAGTGACAGAGATGGCCCCTGAGAATCTGACTTCTTGGAGTTAGTCTGCCGTTGTCAATCCTAGCAGCAAAACTGCTTGTTCTAATACAGAAGGGAGAGTGTTGCAACAAGAATCACATTCTAAAATGATGGCAAAATAAAGTCCAAAAAAATAAAAATGACATTTGCATGTCAATGCAGAACTGTCTTTCAGGAACTAGAAATGGATTGCATGCATGGGAAATCTGGGTGAGGAGGGATGCAACTTTCTCACCTACTTTCTCAGGTTTTTGGTGGGCAATTTTCCCTTTTACTGCAGATGGAGGAAGGTTAGATAAGGTATGGCAAATTCCAGCTTCTGTAAAGGTGGCCCCCAGTTGTATTGTTCTTCTGGGAGTTGGAAGGGTCTCCACTGCTGCCAGGAGGAGTGAGGACTTGCTGTGAATGTCCTTTTCTTCCTCTAGTGATCCTGTCATTGTTACTGGAAGGCAGGAGATTTCCTGCTCCACCCTAACCGGGGTTTAATTGGTGACACTGAGCTGTAATAGACTATCATGGGACACTCAGATGATTTTATTTTTAACTGTCTTGTAGGTGCACTGTGTAAAGGGAGATTTCCTACCCCATGTAACTGGTAAATAGAATTAGGGAGCCTGCTGTACTAATTTCTTGCCGGTTTCCTTCCTGACTATCTTGAGATACAAATCAAAGTAAGCATAAGGTTGACTTGTTGGAAGAAATTAGGTGTTTCCTGGATTGGGCAGAACTAGCAACCCAGCACTACAACCAATGTCTGAAAATGCCTTAGCCATGAGACCCCAATTCCTGAAAAGAATAAGCCTGCTGGGGTAATTAGGAAGGGTCTAATAATTCCTGCAAAAATTTCCCTACTAAGAGTGATGAAACACTGGAGGGAGGAGGAGGGATCTCTGGGGAGAAGTGGTATCTAGGCAAGAGAAGGAAAGAGATAAATATGTAATTTTTTCTGTGTGGAATAGGAGGAGTAAGGAGTTGTTTAAATAGAGTAGTTTTTTATGAACCATATCAGTGTTTTCACTGCATGTTCCTGAAAAGAGGGATAGGATCTTACACAGCATTTATGGAGAGCAATGAATGGTATGGCAGCATTTGAGTTCTTAGATGTAGTTTAGAAGGAGTCATTACAAAAGCCTTCCATTGCATCTGGCAAGAGTGTTTAAGATAGATGTGTACGTGCTGGGAGACTGCCATCAGGCTCTCATGGAGCCTTAGGGTGGAGTGTAGTGAGACCTCTGGCTCTCAAAGCCCCCCTGGGTTACAAATCTGATAGAACTGAAGCTGTGCTCACCCGCAAGCATAGTTGGATTTCGGAAGCTAAGCCATGTCAAAGTGAAGTGTTCCAGCAGGTAACTTCAGTAGCTTTTGTGTTCCCCTTTTGCAAACCTTTCCAGGCTTTCTCTTATTTGTATTGTAGAAGTGCAGGGCTCTGCTCCCTCTGTCTGATTATGGTGGGAGGGATGCAGGGGGTGACAGAGGGCACGTGAGTTCTTGTCTTGTTTTTCCTTGTGGTTCAGCAGTATGTCAGTAGTCCTGCCCTGGCTGTCAAACCTTTCAGTAGCTGAACTTTCTAATTTCTCTATGCATTGGCTTCCTTTCCTAGCCTGATGTAGTAAGGGTCCTAACAAAAAAGCCTAATGAACAAAAAGACAAAAAAAAATCAGGTATATATCCTGTTTTGATGGTTCTGAAGAGGGAGGGAATGGATGAGTAAGGGGCCTGGGATAGTATAAGGCTTCTGTCCCACCTAGATTCTCCTGCGGAAAATACAGAGATGAAGTGAGTTTTGACTTTGAATTTTCTTGTCTGTGTAGGTGAAATGCTGGGGTTTCAACCCCAAGCCCCAAATTAAGGTTGACATCTGGGTGATTCCCACAGCGCTTCCCAAAGGGGGGGTGAGTTTCCCTTTAGGCTTCCCTCCAGGGTGCTCTGGCCTGGCAGACAGAGCCACTGGGTAAAGGAGCCCCAGGGGTCTGCAGTGAGTAACCCAAGGTCAGGGGTCCCACGGAGGGATAACAGCTGGGACCCCTTGCAGGAGGGGCAGTGTCTGTGTGTGAGGTGGGTGCCCTGTGCAGAGTTCCCTGTTGGGGAAGGACCTCCCGCCTCCCTGGGACTGGGCTCCAGTCAGGTCTGGCCTTTGTAAACACGGGCTGTGAAGAGATTCAGTGTGTGGCTTCCTTGGTCTTATGTGTTTGGTTTGTTGACTCGGTTGTCTCCCGTCCCTTCTATGGGAGACTGCATCTCACCATCTACTCCACCCACTGTTGGTCATACAGTGTCGTTGTTGGGGTCAGTGGGATTGATGTTGGTTATGTATAATCTGACTGACTTGTTTGTACCCCCAGCGTTCACTCGTGTACTGACCATTTTGTATCAAATACAATTTGGTTATTGGTTCATCTTTATGCTGGCTGTGTCCTTTATGCTAGGCCTAATAGTTGGCGAAACAGTAGGCTAACTGAGGAGACATACATCACCAGGAACTGCGATTCAGGGAGCTGTTTAACTGCTGGCTTCATTTGAGGTGTTCTGGGATGTAGGGGGCATAAAGAAAAATTCTGTACCCTATTTTATTCTGGAATTAGTATTTCTGTAGTATGCACAGACACGTTTTCTCAAATGTTTCTTGCAAATGGGCTCTTCTCCCTGAGGTGGATGTATTTAGAGAAGGAAGCTGAGGCATGGCTGAAATGCCTTGCCGTAAGCTAGCAACAGGACTGGGAGGAGGGCTTTGGACACCTTGTCACTCTTATTCTAGCTGTTCAGAAGACATTCAGTTTTGCCTGTTCTTCCCTCTCCCTGTGAATGTGTAATCCTCTTGCCCAAATCTGCTCAATGCAGTCCGTTCTGCAGAGGCATGCCAGCCACTTCGCTAGTGCTCTGCAGCCTAATGGGACAGTAGTTTCTTCTGGCAGTGCTGTGTATGGCCACTTTCATCCCTTGTTTCTGCATCCTATGCCAGGATTGCATGAATTTACTGGCTGATAAATTAATAGATTTGATGTTGTGCTTTGTTTTATGGAACTTCTAGAACAAGTATTGCCATTTTGTCTCTCAAAATTCCCCACTCTGGAAAAAAAAAAAAGCAAAAATTTTTTAAAAATTTCATGTAGTGTTATCTCAGGTCTGTCTTTTGTGAACTAATGTAGTATTGGAACTGGGTGGGCAGAAGGGCAAACTCTTCTTCAGGGATGACTGTCATCTTTCAATCTGCAAGCAACTAGAGGTGGTAGCCTTCCCAAATAGAACTAAGTCAAAGTTGGCATTTTACCATTTATTGTTGTAAGCAGCAAACCAGGGAATAGAGTTCTGTATTTTTAGTGTCTCTAGGGAGTGCAGTGCTTTTTGAGTTCATACTAGCAAGGGCTTCCTTTGCAGTTCTGTGCTGGAAGTTCATTTTTAAATACAAACCTGAATTCTATCAAAGCAGGTTGTGTGGGCACCCCACTTGTCAAAGAAAGCTTTCTGCTATTGACCCTGTAGATCCACCAGGACTTGTTGGGACTGTCTGTACTAATAATATCTTATGGGTTGGGGAAACATGATGGAATTTTTGCTCCTCCTCCTTTACCATCAAATTCATTTGAATTTCAGAATGACTGAAAGATTAGTGCTTGGCCTACTCCTGAATTTTGCTAGCCAGCATGATGTGGTATTACTGCTTTTTCACTGTCATTAGAACAAGTTACAATGACTTCATGTTCCTTTCTTGTGTTGCCTGTCAGAAGGGGAATTTTGTGACGGATTCATGGATCAGTCAGGCTTCCGGGCTTTCTATGGCTTGTTGAAGAATGTGCTCGAAGTTTCATCTGGAAGTCTGAAGAACAGAACAAGCACTGCCATAAGGCTTCTGCTTCCCAGAACCTTTTGATTTTCTTTGTGACACTTAAATCCCAGCTGAGATGAACTCTAGGTGGGAGTGGTTGGTCAGGGAAGTGAATTCTTCTAAGTATGTTTCCCCCTTCCCCTACTTCTGAAGTAAATAAGGCAAAGAGCAGCTGTTACAGGATTTCAGTACTTAATCTATCAGAGGGCAAGTAACTAATCTTTCCTTGGAGAATTAATGCAAAGGGAGGAAGGCAAAACTACTTCCGTGGAAGGAAAAGTCGTCATAGCAGGCAACTTTGTTCTCTTTCTCCAGCTTGCTTTATCAATGTGAAGTGATTCTAGGAAATATGACTGTATTGTATGTAAATCATCTTCCTTGCCCCTGCAGTTTGAGAGCCACACAAATGCGGAATTGTTATTTTCTAGCTCAAACTCATGACAACTATACTCTGTGCATGGATTTTATTGCTTCTAACAGTGCTGGCAAACTCCTTCATCCCTGAAACTCCCTAGATAAAACAGTAAACTCCCAGATACAGGTCTGGCTGGGGTAGTTTAAATCTGTCCTGTGAGCTTTCTTCTAAGTGTGAATGTCTTTCCCCACAGACTGCTAATGGCAAATACGGGTTCTGATGTTTTGTGATGATTGATCTCTTGGGGAAGACAGCAGCAAACTAACTTCACAGCCTCAGCTGTAGCAAATTACTCACAGGGACCCTCATTCATTTGTCTCCAAGTGACTTGAAATTGGGTCTCAGCTAATTCCAGTCTTGCTGTGCCGGTGCTTAACATGAGTTTTGTGATGCCCTCTTGAAAAGCAGAACAAAACAGTTTAAGCTGTTAATGCCTGCTTCTGGTTTTCTTTCAGGTGAATCATGATTCCAGTCACTGAATTGCGCTATTTTGCTGACACCCAGCCAGCATACCGCATCCTGAAACCATGGTGGGATGTCTTCACGGACTACATTTCCATAGTGATGCTGATGATTGCAGTATTTGGAGGGACACTTCAGGTCACCCAGGACAAAATGATTTGTTTGCCCTGTAAATGGGTTACCAAAGACTCTTGCAATGACTCAGTCAGAGGTTGGACAGCTGCAACCCCAGAACGTACCTACTATAATTCTAGTCTTGTGCCCTCTACTGATACAGGGCCTACGGGGATCCGGTATGATTTGGACCGGCACCAGTATAACTATGTAGATGCAGTGTGTTATGAGAACCGTCTTCACTGGTTTGCTAAGTATTTTCCTTACCTGGTACTGCTACATACACTAATCTTTCTGGCTTGTAGCAACTTCTGGTTCAAATTCCCAAGGACCAGCTCCAAGCTGGAGCATTTTGTGTCTATTTTGCTAAAGTGTTTTGACTCTCCGTGGACAACCAGGGCATTATCTGAGACAGTGGTGGAAGAGAGTGATACCAAGCCAGCGTTTGGGAAAATGAATGGCTCCATGGACAAGAAATCCTCCACAGTCAGTGAGGATGTGGAAGCCACTGTTCCCATGCTGCAAAGAACAAAGTCTCGAATTGAGCAAGGGATTGTGGATCGGTCTGAAACTGGTGTCTTGGACAAAAAGGAAGGTGAACAGGCCAAAGCACTCTTTGAGAAAGTGAAAAAGTTCCGCACACATGTGGAAGAGGGAGATATAGTTTATCGCCTGTACATGAGACAGACCATCATCAAAGTGATCAAGTTCATTTTGATTATCTGCTATACAGTTTACTATGTCAACAACATAACGTTTGATGTTGACTGTAAAGTGGACATTGAGAGCTTGACTGGCTACAGGATGTACCGCTGCGCTCATCCTTTGGCCACTCTCTTCAAAATCTTGGCATCTTTCTACATCAGTTTGGTGATATTCTATGGCTTGATCTGCATGTACACGCTGTGGTGGATGTTGAGGCGATCACTCAAGAAATACTCCTTTGAGTCAATCCGGGAGGAGAGCAGTTACAGTGACATTCCTGATGTGAAAAATGACTTTGCTTTTATGCTCCATCTGATTGATCAGTATGACCCACTGTACTCAAAGCGCTTTGCTGTCTTTCTGTCAGAGGTGAGTGAGAACAAATTGCGGCAGCTCAACCTCAACAATGAGTGGACTTTGGAGAAGCTGCGCCAGAGGATCACCAAGAACTCCCAGGATAAGCTGGAATTGCATCTTTTCATGTTGAGCGGCATTCCTGACACAGTCTTTGACCTCATTGAGCTGGAGGTCTTGAAGCTGGAGCTTATCCCTGATGTCACTATTCCCCCAAGCATTGCTCAGCTCACCAGCCTTAAGGAACTGTGGCTCTACCACACAGCTGCCAAAATTGAGGCTCCAGCCCTTGCCTTCTTGAGGGAGAATTTGAAATCTCTCCACATCAAATTCACAGACATCAAGGAGATTCCTCTTTGGATTTATAGCTTGAAGACTCTAGAGGAACTTCATCTGACGGGGAATTTGAGTGCCGAAAACAATCGGTACATTGTGATAGATGGACTGAGGGAACTGAAGAGGCTGAAGGTGTTGAGGTTGAAGAGTAACCTCACCAAGCTGCCTCAGGTGGTGACAGATGTTGGTGTGCATCTTCAGAAGCTTTCCATCAACAATGAGGGCACTAAGCTCATTGTTCTTAACAGCCTTAAGAAAATGGTCAACTTGACGGAGCTTGAGCTGATCCGTTGTGACTTGGAACGCATTCCTCACTCTATCTTTAGCCTCCACAATCTGCAGGAGATAGACCTGAAGGACAATAACCTAAAGACCATTGAGGAAATCATCAGCTTCCAGCACTTGCATCGTCTCACTTGCCTTAAATTGTGGTACAACCACATTGCCTACATCCCCATGCAAATAGGCAACCTAACCAATTTAGAACGCCTTTACCTGAATCGTAACAAGATAGAAAAGATCCCTACCCAGCTTTTCTATTGCCGAAAACTTCGATATTTGGATCTCAGCCACAACAACTTGACTTCCATACCGCCAGATGTTGGACTTCTTCAAAACCTACAGAATCTGGCTGTGACAGCCAACAGGGTAAGTGAGCAAGGAGCTCAGTGTTCCTGTGTGAGTAAAAGTAACTCTGGCACTTCTGTTAATCAGTGTGACTAAACATGCTACAGTGCTGTGTGAAATACTCCTGGCACTGCTGTTCTGTTTAAATTCTCAAGCTTTTGTTTCTCTCTGAGAGGTTTATCTAAGGCAAAACATTGCAAATACCTCCAGGGGTAAGTCTTTCTTCCAACAGCCCTTGTTCGGTAGCATTTCCTCTCTTAGTGAAACTGCTTCTAAGTGCCAGTTGGAGGCTGCTTAGAAATCCTGCCTGTGAGTTGTTTCTCTGCAGTTGGAAGCCTGTAGTCTCTGGAACTATGCACTTAAGCCTGTGTATTTCAGACATGTACATACACTATGGCAGCAGCCGTCTAAGGCGTGTATGTGTGTGACTTACAACTTTGCATTTCTAGGGAATACTCCATAGTTTGGTCTTGTAAGCATACACTTTTTGTGGAAGGTTGGATATGGACAGACTTACGAAAAATGGTTCTTAAGATCTTACTTTTAAAATGCGTTGTTTTGTTCCAAAGGGTGACTTTAGAGAGACAGCAAAGACAGCAAAACAATCTTCTGCAGTGTCCTTACTTGGGGCAGAGTGAACTAAACGACATTTTTCAATTGTCAGTTAAATGTGAAAGTGTGAACTGTGGCAATTCCTTGACTTTCAGGGGGGAGGAAATACAGTGGCACTTTGCTGTGTCTCAGCATGATGGCTGTGGGTTTTCTTGTGTAATCCCAGATAGGTTAAGTCTAAGCCTTAACTGTTGAAGTCTAAGATCTGGGCAGGTTAGAGGGGATGACCAAATGTGCTATGCTGCCTGATTACCACAGGTTGTTTCCTGACTTGTGTTGGAGGGTGTTTATTTGCTTAAAGCAAACTCTACCCATGTTTTTTCTGGAACCTTTGTTCCTGTGTTTTTGATTACGGAGATTTCATTTACTGTGTATCACAAAGATCAGTCTGTGACTGCCCAGACTGATGTGCTGAGCTGAATGTCTTGTTGAAGCTTTCATTCATTCTGTCTGCAAATTCCTGGGAGGCTCTTTTTCTCAGAGTTTATTACCACCTGAAGTTACAAAAGGCTCTGACATAACTACAAATTGCAGACAGATCTAATTAGTGGCTTCTAGGTTCTTCTGGGAACATGCAGTGGAATTGTCCTGGAGCAGTCCTGGTTTTCACTGTCATATAAAGATCCTTACTGCTATTGGCAAGACACATTCATAACTGAACATTGTCAAACTGCCTGTAAGAGGCAGAGCAGCTCTGGTATGGTATGGCTTTTCACAGGGGAAGTGCTCTCAAATCAAGTATTAATTGCTAACGCAGTTCACTATTACACAGGATTCCTAAAACTCCATCCAGCATTTTGCAGTCAGTGTCTGAAAGTTCAAGTCTTTTGTTGACCACTGAAGAGTTACTGCAGGCAAGAATCACCCATTCAGCTGTCCCAGTTTAATAGCTCCTCACTCAGTTTTCCCAGCACTAACAGTCTGTTCGTATGGGTAAGCCCTGGTAAACGTCATAGTACGCACACATTTCCTATTAAAAGCCAAAATATTTCTTCAGGGCAAGTGAGGCTGATACAGGCAGTTTCTGAGGATGGCATTCACTAAAGATGAGGGATTCTTAAGCTCCAGTTCAGAACTTGGATAATTCTGTGCCATTTGTCTTCTGGCAGCCTTCCTAGCACAGCTTCCCAAGGGTTAATCTGCAGTGTATCCTCAGCAGTCTTGGGGTGGAGTGTCTCTTGTATGAAAGAGAGGCAGCTCCATTTTCTGCAGCACAGTGTGGCACCACCCATTTCTCTATAAAAAAAAAAAAATGCTAATGCAACAGGAAAGCTGGAGCAGCCTTTGCTCCACTCTGTTCTGAAGCAAAAGGTGGTGGGGACCCAGTGAAACAGCTGAGCTGTTTCTGTTTCTTCTGCAGGTGTCTGGGCAAGGCCACAATTGCCCTGGGGCTCTGACAGCCTGGTTGCTTACAGTAAACAGTGACAGCAAGAAACACAAGGACTGGTAGGCTGGCATTTCCCAAGGCCAGGAATTATCTCAAGTGTCCTCTCCTAGCTCAGCAGTCTTAGCAAATAGAGGCCTCTGGAGTTGGCTGGTACTAGTGTACCATTCTGGGAAGCAGGCTGTATTATAGCACGCTGCTTCCTTCCTAAACCAATACTTGTCCCTTAAATAACACTATTATTTTCAAAAGCCTGTGATCATTTGATTGCATGTTGCTGTTTGCAAAACACTTGACAGTACCAGTAACAATGACTGAATTGAATTGTCTTTAATTGGTCTGGTCTCATCTTGGCTTTTCCTTGGACTCCATCTCATTCAGAACTGATTACAGTCTAATTTAGCCATGAATGATATTGTGCATAATTGGAGTTTTAAAAAGGACACAGTTGCATTTAAAGGCAAATGATAGCTTCCCAGATGAGACTTTGAGAGGGGAATACTGAATTGCTACCTTTAGTTTGTAGCTTAGTGCTTGTTAAACCTTCGCCTTATTGTTTTCCTATAAATTCTTTGGGAGGACTGGACTATTAAAAGGCTTTAATAGAAGTAAGCCTTATTAAATTAGTGACTCATGGATTCATGAAGGTGGTGGTGGGAAAGCTAACAGCTGGTGACTTTAGGTGTTTTTTCTTGTTAATTTTGACACTGTCCAAAAAAACCTGTGCTTTGGAGACTAGAAAGTCCTTACCACATTTCAAAGCCCTACAGAAATGATGGAAGAATAGTCCCAGTTCTCAGGATCTAGAGATTGTACCCGGGTAGCTTCTGCTCTTATTACAGCAAAATTAGGTTTCCTGACTAAATCTGGTCTTCATGGTGTTCAGTAGAATACGAGTTGTACAATGGCTACTTAATACAAAGGAGCTATGATCCAGTGACAGTATAAAGTTTGGGTGGAATGTTTGTGATGGAAAGAAGCTAATACTGATGGGAGCATGTGACAGTATAGGCCAGCTGTGAGCAGCTTTCTGGTCCTCTAATCCTGTCCTTGGCAATGCCTTTTGCTTTAGCAGCCCTCACTGGTGATCTTTTGTAACTAATGCAATTGAGTGTCTGAAAGAAGAATCCGTATGATCATGGTGTAGTGACTTTTACTTTGGGAACAGCCCTTATGGTGGGAAGCAGGAGCTTACTCAAAGGAGAAGTGGATGATTTAAAAGCAATGCTCTGTAAACATTGAAGCATTGTGTGAGCTTGGTTTCTTATGAGCGTGTGTCCTGTTTGCTGGTGACTTTGCCTATGATTTTTTTTTTTTTCTCAGATTGAGAGTCTCCCACCAGAGCTGTTCCAGTGCAGGAAGCTGAGAACCTTGAACCTGGGAAACAATGTGCTGCAGTCGCTCCCATCCCGGGTTGGAGAGCTGACAAATCTGTCGCAGATAGAGCTACGAGGGAACCGCTTGGAGTGCCTGCCTGTGGAGCTGGGAGAGTGTCCTCTGCTGAAACGCAGTGGGCTTGTGGTGGAGGAGGACCTCTTCAACACACTGCCCTTGGAAGTCAAAGAGCGGCTGTGGAGGGCGGACAAAGAGCAAGCTTGAACCCCTGAAAAAAGGGAAAAGCCTCTGACCAACAAGAAGGAGACAAAAGGCCATTCCAGTCCCCTTTTCCCCAGATCCTCCCCTTTCTCCCTTCCGATCACAACCAGACTAGCCAAGGAGTCCCTGAACAAACATGACTCTGGATGAGGCTGCTTCCTGCCTCAGATGCAGGATGGGGGAAGCTTGGGATCAGGATGAGGATCAAGACAGCTTAGTTGGCCTCTGAGCAAGGGCCAGTGGGAGTAAGAGGTGTTGCTGTTCTTCTGGACAGGAAGTGGGGTGAGGTGGATGGTACTGGTGAGAAGAAACACCTTTGAATGGAGGAGAAAATGAAATGTGGTGATTGCTGCATTGCTCCAGATGGGGCTTATATGTGTCAGGGACTGAGAGTGTCCAGTGTCCTGCAAGCAAAGATCAAGAGACTAGGAAACTCTTGAACCTGCATCTCTGTGACACCTGGTACTGTTCCCCTCTGACCTGGAGATTCAGTCAGTGAGGCCCCACACTGGGGTGGGATAGGATACAAACAGCTGATTTTATCTAGATGCTGGCATTAGAATTTGGGGGATAAACTTTTCAGACATCAGCTTGAATGCAGGATCTTTTTTTTTTTAATCAATTGTCTTTCCCCTTTGCACTCCACACCTTCTCCTCTGCCCCTAGAGAAGGAACCAAACCACCCCAACTATTTCTTCATTTAAGATTGCACTATTTTAACAGTTTCAAGTCACTTGTTCTGAGTAGATCACGTAGCATCCTTCTCCAGCCGGTGTGCTGGAGGCACTAACTGACATAATTCCAGAGCTTTAGCCTGTTCTGAAATGGATGATTATAGTGCAAGTGGGAGAAAGATCTGGATAAAAAGCAGTCAGACTGTCTAATCTACTCACCAGAAGCACTGAGTTGCTTCAGGATCTGGCTTTTAAAGTTTTTAAGCTACTTTTAAATTCCTGATATTTTGTGATGTATCAAATATGAACATACAACTGGCCAGTGTGTTGGGGTGTCTCCTCGGGTTGTGGTGTTAGTACAGAGGAACACTCAGGTTTCCTCTGCACCTTTTGCCTCCCCCAACCCTTAAGCTATTAGATGCTTTGCCAGTGTTTTTCATGAGTGCAGTCTATGGAGCTGCTTGATTTTTTTTTCTTTTTTTTTTTCCCTGTTGTCCTCTCACTTTAACAGCTGTCAGTTCCTGTTACACCTCTTGATGTAAATAAGAGGCTAATGCTGATTGAAATTGGTGCTGGAAAAGAAACCTGTCCTCCTATTTCTTCCCCCTTTCATTCTGTCAGCATTAAGGAGTGGTATGAGAATCCTCCATGGACTGAGTTCCTCTAGATCCCTGGGACAGAGCAGTTTTTATTGAAACAAGTCTGACCTGTTTGGTATTGTTTGACAGAAAAAACCCGAACCTTCTGCACTGGCAGAGGTAGATAACTTGTAATAGCTACTGATAATCATGTCCTTAAGGTGGGGTGGTTAAGGTGTGCCTACAATACACCCTAAGTCTGCTCTTTTTCATCAGAAGGAAGAGGAGGCTCAAGGACCTGCAGGTCCTGGTTGTAATACTCTGCATCAGACATCAGGTTGGCTCCAAAGTGCTGGCATGAGAAGTTTGGAGGCCTCCCATGTGTACCAAAGGGGGAAGCTGCAGCCATCTCCAGAGCAGTTCCTGGCAAGCTGCCAGTGAGTGCCCTGGCTTAGCAAATCGTGGTGATCCCTTGGATGTTGGGGCAATAAGGCACACTGTGGCTTTCTTCATCAGATGTAAGATATGAACATATATACACTAAACATGCTGAAACCATGAACAATGTTAACTGGGCGCTGGATTTGTTGATGTTCAGATGCTTAAATAAAGCTACATTTAAATCCAGGAGATCTGTTTATAAAACTGCTTTTAAGAAAGATGTAAATTCTGCCTCCCTTAGTCCATTCACTATGAAAAGTTTAAACAGTCCAGGGAATAATGTAATTAAATCTCCCTGGGAGGCAGGGTACTGTAAAAGCTCTTCTTGTTTCTAACAGGGTTAGTGTCTTGAAATTGTGTTAGTTGCGGCTAGTGCTGAAAGAACGGGGAAATATAGATGCTGATGCTGCTTGGATTGTACTTGTTCTATTTGCACAAGCATTTTGGATCAACAGAGAGGGCAGAAATTGCTAGGTGGGCTTAGTGCTTCTCAAGTAAAGCAGGAATGGCTTCAGGCTTAGCTACAGTAATACTGTTTTCCAGTCAGTTCCTCATGCTGGGTGTGGGGATTGTTTGAATTGTGAAGGAAACTTTTTTTTTTTTCCCTTACTCTGTGCCAAAAGATAGTGCTAGAGAGTAATGGCTACTGCATAGAGACTTGAACTGTTTTGTGTTCAAGGCCACTCGCTAACTGGTTTACAACACATTATTTTAGACTAGGTGGGACTGAAAGAGCAGAGCACCTCACAGGATCTTCACCTAGCTTACAGGAGCAGAGAGATCTCTTCTGTATGCCTAGATCACTGTAGATGAGTGCTTTGACTCTTTTCTAGTTGTGGACTTAGTTACACAAACTAACCCTTACACAGCTATGTTAGAAGCTTCTATAAGCAGCTCCTGAAAGTGTTCTGCAGTGCTTCTAGAAGCTCGCAAGTCTCCTGAACTGCCATGTATCTCGGTGCTGAGTCCCTAGGACAAGTGGACAATAGGCTACTCTGCTAGAAATGAGAGACTGTCTCTAACTTCTGAGCAAATAACAGAGCTGTACTCCTGCTGCTTGCTGAGTAGAGACTGCCCTATGCCTGAGGTCTACAAAGCAATTATAAGACAGGCCAGTATTGATTATGCATGAAAACACTAGCTTTTTGCTGCTGTTGAAATATTCCAAGCTCAGTTTTTTAGATCGTGGCTGCTAGGGCTTGAGATAGCTTCCTGTGTGGCAAAATTGGGATGATGAGCAGTCTGATAGCTTTTTGTACCAGAAATGGGTGGCACAAAAATACATTGCCACTCTGGAAGAGAGCAATATGTTTTATTTACTCCTGATATGTGCTTCTTGGTCTTCCCTCAAATAGATACTGATTCCAGAGTATCAGTCTTATGTGGTGAGATGGAAGAAGCTTTAAAACTTCAAGGATAGGGTCTAAACCATGAGGTCCTGAATGTGTTTACTGCTCAGGACTCCTGCAGAACTCAACCCACAGCAGAGTGAGTCATCCACTTCCCATACTTGTCTGGATTGCTCAGTCTGCGGGATGAGCTTACACCAACAATCCTTCCTCATTTGCAAGCATTCAATCAGTGTATATTTCCTCCTTTAAGTTTCCATTAAACTGAAGTTTAGGGGTTTTATTTCTGAGACCGATCTGTGCATTCAGAAAAAATTCAATTTAAGCAAACAATCAACAGTCTGGTCAGTGTCTTGTTCTCCTGACAGGCTTTTCAAAGCACTCTAGTAGTAGCAAACCAGATTATTTATTAGCTGCTAAACCATACAATAACTTGAATTAAAACCAACTGTTTCCTTAATAGCACTTCTGAGCTGACTGAGTTCTTGGAGCTCCTGTAGATCACAAGCACACTCATCCTGTGTTAGGACTGAAGGTTAGTAATTCTACCTTTCCTGTTAAATACCCCAAAAAGTAGTAAGTTGCAATTATTTTGAACCAGCTGAAAGGCAAGGAATACCAAGCCTATTCAATGTGTTAAATCTTGCTGTATCTCTGAAACTATGCACTGGAATGTTAGCTGAAGTTGTACTTTGAGATTGTTTTCTGATTTTATGATTTGGTCTCTGGTTAATTCAGCAGCTGGAATTAATTTACTCTGCCAGTCTGGTTAAGTAGCTGTTACAGGTATCTTTCATGATGTGGTGTTCTTTGGTATAAATTGTCACTTCCGGATAATATCCTACCTCATTTTTTATTTTTTCTTATTACCATTTATACACTCCATTTAGCTCACTTCATTTTAATTAAAGTTCTTGGTGTTCATTACCATAAATAGTATTAAGTGGCTTTCTGTTGCTGAACCACGGTGAAATCCTGGGGTTTTTTTTCCTCTCTAACAAATTATTCTAGGAATTTTGAGAACAATAGCACATCCTTTACAGATGATGTGTATGGAAAAAAATTTCAAATATTATCAATTCAACATCTGTGACATTGTTTCCTTTCCTTACCTTTTTTTCTGCTTTGGGAAGGGAATCGCATGGTTTGAGCTCTTGGGATTTTTTTCTTTTTATGTTTTTTTTTTTTGTCCTCCTTCAGGGGAGGAGTAACTTTCTCTTTTTTTCCTCATTAATAGCTGTGCCTTCTCTAGAGATATATTAATGTAACTTCTCCACAGAGGCACTTGTTCCTTCAAGTGTGTTTTTAATAGTCTCTGCCTGAAGCCAGCTGTTCCCTCTGATTCTTTTTCTTTCAACCATGGAGAGATTTCTTAACTCTTGGCGTGACTTCTCACTGACAAACAATATTGTCATATCATAGAGTCATCTACTCTGAAATGTTACCTAAGGTAAGGCTGTGTGAATGCTAACTAGTAAAACTATTGCTTAAACTTCACTTTTGAAAAGGAAAATTTTTTTTTCCCTCTCCGCTGCCTGGCCACACAGTGGATCCTGTAGTTTTACTAAGCATGTGCCAAAACAGTGAGTTTTCTGTCTTACCTGCATTCTAATAGTGCATGAAGCAGAATTGGAACTGGACAAGAGTATTGTTTGACTCCAGACTTTTCTCCCTCCATCCCTTCAGCTGCAGTGGTAGGTTAATATTCAACTGCTTTGGAAATATGAAATCCTCCAGAAATCTCACCCCTGAAATCCCTTTTCAAAAGTAGCTGTACGTGAATTGCTGGACCCCAGTAGTAAAGATGAACTTTGTGGGAATTCACACAAAGAAAGGCTTAATTTAGGATTTCTGGAATTACCCTTCCCTTCTTCCCTCTGTCTCCTTTAAAGGAATTTTATTGAACAATGGGGGAAATTTTTCTAGAGGAGACTTAATGAGAAGGGGGCTAATGAGCCTGAGTCATCTTTTACAGCTGACAAATGTGTCCATTTACGACACTACTCATGGCTTAAACATTGTTCACTCCCACTTTGTAAATGCACGAGCAGGGTTGTGGTTTGGCATCTGAGACCTGCAATTTTGATGTAACATTTCAGAATCATGACATTCACTTTGTATGTGGGATTGTTTGGGCAGCTGATCAACAGCACCTCCACCTTAAGCACTGAAGGCTGCTATTGTTTTCTCTGAAAGACTTGTAAGACTGGACACTTTAACAGAATAAAAGTTTTAATTTTTAATTTGCATTTTCCTTTTATGTCTGCTTTCTTTTAAGTCTTCTGTATGCAGAGGCACTTCTGTCTTCTGAAAAGCAAGATCGATGTTAATAACTCCAGCTATTGTGTAGGATTATTGGGTTTTTTTACTCATCACATGAGTCCTTGTGGATTATGACATTCCTTTATGAATAAGCAAAAAGTAGATGTACAGCAAAAGAGGTCCTGCTCAGCGACAAGCCTGGACTGCTTTACTGATTTCACCATCACTTCAGCAAATAGCTGAAAGAGTTTCATTGCCAAATACAGGACTGTTGGGAGTATTGTCTACATAAACCTGTAGAAACTAAGTTGGGTTTTCAAAATGCAAATTGTGCTCTTGGTCCCTAGGAAGGGGATAGGGACTGAAGTCAATGGAGAAAACTGCCTGTTGCTGTAGAAACAGTGTCTTCAGTCAACGGCTGGTAACAAATTGTGTGTTTCCTAGCTGTCTGCCTACCCCACGCACTACTCTTTCAACTGAAAATGCTGGCAGATAGCATCTTTCCTAAGTGAGCACTTTCATGATGTGTTACAAAGACTCAGCCTGTAACTTTCAAAAACAGTTTGTGCAGCTCATTTATTGTACGGAAAGGTATTTCTCTTGTGTTTTTGCCTTCCCTGGCTTCCTTTGTCCCAGACTACTTGACTACAGTGACATTGGCCTCACTCCAGTGACAAAATGGGAGCAGGCTGTGAAACAGGTGAAAGGTTGTAGGCTCTGATGCTGCTTATTGGCATTGATGACTTTTTTAAATGAAATGCTTAGCAGGACTAAACCAAGAAAGAAGAGGACAAAATGCTCCGTGGCATTTAAGATTCTCTTGGACTGCAGTTCCTTTTGGCAAGGATTTACCAGCTCTTTGAATAGCTGAGCAAAAGGAAAGAATGAAAGGTATCATCAAAGAAAACTGGTGCTTGCTGGATTCCTGCAGGACTAATACAGTGATGGGGAAAGAGTCCAAGGGTAAAGAAAACTGATCTGTCTTTGGAAAAAGACTGCTAATCCTGATGATTCCAATTTTTCTATGTAACTCACTTAAAACTATAGAGTAAAGATTCAACAGAGGCAGCTGGGACTATATTGGTTTTATTCTTGTAAAATCCCCTTGCCCTATCACACCCTAAGCTTTTTACCTTGCTGATTTTCAAAGCAAGTAACAATCTTGTTTTTACCTGTTGATGCTAATGAGAATTCTCTTGATGGAAAATTACTGCATCTCTGAGGCTTCTGATAACTTGAAAGAATGGAATGCCAATACAGGGGAAAACAAAAGTATTCAAGTATCTATGCCATTTTACAAACTAATATACAATTTAAATAGACTTTATGGTTATTGTTCCTGTGCTCCTTATTTCTCAATAAATATTCTGTCACTTGTTGCTGATCATATGGAATACTTGAGGAGAGGTGATAAGAAATCAAGTTGAAATTTTTGCTTGCCTAATAACCCTGGCAGCTCCAACAGTAGCAGTTTTGGTGAGAGTGCTAAGCTCTGGAGAACTGGCAAGCTGGCTTGGCTCCAAATAGTTTCAATAGAAACTCTTATTGAGGAGGAAATTAGGATAATTGTGCCAGTCAGAAAGGCCTTTGAAACACTTGTGCTTTGTCTGCTGCAGGGTTGTCCATGTTCCAGATGCCACTTGCTCCTGTACCTTTGGTACAGACATGGGATGGGCTTTGGCAGCCTCCAATGGAGTTTATCAGAAGTGCAGTTTTCTTGTGGAGCTGGCAAGAGAAAATGTTCTTTAATAGTCTGGAAAAGAGCTCTCCGAGGGGGAGGAAGGAGAGGAAAAGGGGGTAATTTCCCAGTTTTGTCCTTTCTGCCTTCCTTATTTAAACTTACTGGAAGGTATTTACAAAGATGACATCCTTCTCTTTGACCTTTTTTGGGGCATTATGTGGTGGGGGTGGTTTTCCTCTTGCAGAAAAAGTTTTCTAAGCCTCAAAATAGGAGGATGCCTGGAGCGACAAAGAACTAGAGGGTTCCTAAGAACAGATGCTGATGAATGCTGCTGTAACCAAGATGCCTCTCCTAGTTTATGCAGTCAGTTATTCTCTGGTACTTGCTGTGTTGTGTGCTGTGGTCTGCTGGTTATATTGCTCAAAACAATCCACAGAACAGGAAAACTGTGGTTTACTGTCATGCATATGAACTGAAACAGCTTCTGAAGTCATCATGTGTGCGTAAGGTGGGGAGTGGAGAAGATGACGTACTAAATTACTGGAAAAAGAAAGACTGGGAATGAGAAGTACACGACATGACAGCTGATGGAGGTAACGCAGAGCCCGGAGGAGTGGCACAGGAGTGTGTACCAGTGTGTATGAATTTATCTTTTTAAGCTACTGAATTCGTATCCTCTTCTGTGCAGGGAGAAGTTTGAAAAGAAACTGTAAATGCTCACAAAGAGAGGTTTTCCAGTGAAAACACTGAATTCCCTTTTTATTAAAAAAAAAAAAGGAAAAAGAATAAGATGAGAGATTTTTTTTCTCCAGAGTGGATTCCCTTACGGACTAGCGGACATTCCTCCCCCCCCCCACATCTCTTTAAGATGGATTTTCAGTTGCTAGCAAATATATTTGGAAGTGACCACCGTCCCATGAGCACTTTGCACTCCTCCATTCTGCTGAGTTTTCTTTTGGCTAGGTGAGTGATGCATAAAACCGCCCCCACGATGTTACTTTGTGAAGTCTTGCTGAAAGGATCTTTTCAGTGTTTTCTGCAAGAGCCAAACACTTCTTTTCTCTGGAGAGGAAAACATCTGCCCCTGGGATTCCAGTGCAATGGGAAGGAAGTGTTGGTGGGGAGCGCCACCGCTGGGCTGGCGTCTGTTCTTCACTCCCTTTTGCCTTTTAGATCTTTTTGCATTTTTCTCCCTCTGGTTTGAACTGTGGCTTTGGGTTTATCTATTCACACGCACGTTTGGAGCTGCAGGAGAGTGAACGGAGCAAGTGAAGCTGTACATCGCTAAAGAGCAGCTGTGATTGAAAATAACAGCTCTATGAATTTTCCCAAATCCTTAGTGAAAGCTTTTTAGCTTTAACACCCTTTAGTCTGACATTTGTCATCTCATGGGTTGCTGGAGGCCCTTTCAGGTGCTGAAGCACCAGCAGGACTCACTGACAGCCTAAAGGGCTCTGTAGGAGCCTGAATTGCCACTTCAAATTTGTTTCAAAACTTTTAGATCTTTTCATCCTATTTGAATTTTATTTTACCTTCCTTATCTTATTTTCCCACTGTTTACCATTTTAACTGCTCTGGTTTTTTTTAAATCTGGGTTATTATTTAAAGCAGTGATTTCTCCTTTGATTTAAGAAGTGGATCAATTTTGTGTTCACACCCGAGCAGAACGTTTTTGTGTACTTTGTTAGCACCAAGAGCCAAAGCAAAACTTTGCAGCCCTGAGTGTCCCTGCCAGGAACAAATGGCCAGAGTTGGGGACAATTCCTCGTGAGGCAGCTCTGCTGGCTGCGCAACAGTTCGCTTGCCCAGCACTACTTGTTATCACAGTGCTCAGGATCACGTGAAGAGGCGGGGAGTCAGCCCTGCAGAGCCTGGGTGGCTTCTGGTGCTGCTGCTGGGATCCTGGGAGCCTCTGCCCCGATGGCGTGTTTAACCCAGCATCAGATCCAAAAGGTAAGGAACTGCCCTCTGGGGAAGGAGCCTGTCTGTAGTGCAGCTGGTAACGCTGCTTGTGAGATACGGTCACTACTAGTTAACCTGTGGTCACTTCTGGTGAAGATCTGCTTTACAAACACTATATTCTTCTCAGCTTCTTGTATCACATTCATTTTGAGTGTGTGAGGACCCTGTCGTGGCTACAAAGTCTTCCATCGGGCAACTTGTCCTGTAGAGCTCTTGGAGGAATTTCTTTCATGCCCTTCTGTCTCTGCTGCTCAGGTCTCATCCGTGAACTCGAAATCTGCCTGTCGAAGGATAATCTCCAGGGTATTCTATATAAAGAAACAGTAGTGCCAACAGAGTTCACTTCATTTTGTAAGGGATTGTGTAGTCATCTGTGAGACATCACCCAGGAGTTTTTCCCTTAGAGAAAACAACCCTTTTCATCTTGTAAAGGAATCTCATTCTTATTTGGTGTGCAGGTATGACTGCTCTGTTCATGTTAGCAGGCTTTGTAACTTAATAGTTGCTGGTTGTGTATCTTAGGCAAGATATCCTTAAACCACAGAGGCTTTAGTGATGATATCTTCTCTGCTTTGTGGACTGAGAGGTTGAGGTATGTCATAACTGAATGAAATCTGACCCTGTTAACAAACTATCTTCTTACAGTATAAACCCTTCCTGAAATTAAGAATTATGAGCATGTTGTTCAGCTGCAGAGCTGAAGCTGGGGTGCTTCCCACACTGAGCTGAGGCACAGCAAAGGGTCAGAACTGTTTTCTCTTGCTTTGTGCTGCTCCCCCGAGGACTCTGGAGGAGAGCAGTCACCCTGTCTCTTCCAGTTCCGCGAGGATGGTTTCCTTGTCCTAGAACACTTTTTCACTGCAGAGGAGTGTGACAGCATGAGGAATCAGATTCAGAAAATCGTAGCGGAGATGGAAGTGCCGCCGCACTGTCGCACCGAGTTCTCCACCAAGGAAGATGAGCAGCTCCAGGCGCAGGTACTGAGAGGGGCAGGGCTGTCCCCATCGGGGTGTTGGAAGGGGAAAGGGAAAACGCAAATTGCTGTTCAGGATTCATTCTGGGGGAACAGTGACTCGTTCTCCTAACTGAACATCACGCCAGGAGAGGGATTTGCTCTCCAGCTTTCTACAAATGCTTGGTGGTGGTCTTTTCAGAGGGTGAAGGAGGAGAAGCCACGTGTAGCTCTGCTGTGCTTTCAGCCCCCACAGCTATGGCCCTGGTAGCCACAAACAGCTCTCGCAGGTCACTTTGTACTTGTCCTGCAGACAGAAAATAGGTTATTTTCCAGGCAGCCAGCAAAATAAAAGCAAGGGTAGCCTCTATGTGAGAGGTTCTTGTAAAGTCCTAATCAATGCCAAGACATTTAGCAGTATGGAAAGCCTATTTATGAGCTATTTCTATTGACCGTTGTCAATAAAACATAATTAATATTATATATATATATAATTATATAATTAATATAAAAGTCAATAACAGAACTATATTGTTCTGTTTATGCTGCGGCTTGATGGGGAAAAAGATGCAGGTGAGTGTTAACACTTTGATTGAAAGTTCATTTATGTTTTTACAAGGATACTGTCTTTACTGGGCTCTTACTCCTGGCAGGGTAGCTCGGATTATTTCCTAACCAGTGGAGACAAGATTAGATTCTTCTTTGAGAAAGGTGTTTTGGATGAGAAAGGTAAGCCCTGGCCTGAGTTAGCCACAGGGAGGGGACAGGAGAAGGCTGAGTGAGGGGTCAGGGGCTAGTTTCCAGCTCTAGGGGCAATTCCTGCTTTGCAAACAATGTTAAATTCTGGTTTTGTTTCGTAGGTAACTTCCTAATTCCAAAGGAGAAATCAGTCAGCAAGATTGGCCACGGTATGTTTAAAGGGAGGGGTTTTGAGAGTGATGCAAAAAAGGGATGTGGTTTTCAGACATGAAGATTTCTTCAGACTTGCTATAAATAACCTTGGCCATTTGACTTGAAACCTTTCTGAGCAGAGAAGCAACTTCCCTCTTCTGTTGCTTCTCTGTGCCTCTTGGGGACAACTGCATCAAATATTGCAAACCTCACCCCCTCTTGCCATCGTGGCCACACAACCCCTGTCTTTACAACCCTGGGCTGTTTTACTCTTGGCTGCTGCATTAAATTCTTCAACTGGATTTCTACATGTCAGTTTGCTTTTCCCCATGTGTCTCTCTCACTTGTGCTGCCCCTCACTCTGCTGTCAAAGGACTTAAAAATCTTCCATTATGATCCTTTTCAAAAAAACCCTTCTAGGAGGTTTCAGATATGCATAGCGCAGAGTCACTGATACGTGAAAGTTTGGACTTCAGCCCTTGTCTCTTTTATGTAAGAGATTGCTCTAATTTACCGCCTAAGACTGGTCACATTCAGTACAGCTCAAGCTGTGTCTGTCCTGTGCAGTGGTGGGTTGCCAACACTGAAGCTGTCCTCCCTCTGGTGTCACCAGCACCTTTTCTGTACCCTTACCGGTTTCAGTTTGACCTATTTCCTCTCTTTCAGCTACCAAACTTGTGTTTTGATCCCTTTTGTTTTCAAACAATACATGGAAAAGAAGAGCAGGGTTCACTCTGTCTCCAAACACATGAACTTTGTTCAGATTAAACTTCACTAACTTGGAAATCCAGTATTGAGACTTCTGTGTTCTTTGGTTTTCTCAGAACCACTTTCACCCTCCCAGTCCCCCTGTCATTCTGTTATACTTCACCTTTTTTTCCAAGGGAAGTGAAAACAACTTTAAGTGCCTGCTGACTCAGCAGTTTAACAATTCAAAGGGCTTCTTTAGACTTTTTTGTAATTGCTCCTTTCGGTCGAGTCTTGCCTCATCCCTTGCTCAGGAGCAGCCCCTGCTGGACCCAGTCGTGTGTCCTTGTGGCAGATTCGATGGCAATGAGATGGAGGCACGATTCCAAGTCTTTGCTCTATGGTTTTGTGAGAGCTGGGCTGTAGCGCGTGTCTGCATGCAACCAGCTCTGACCTCTGGGCTGTGGTTCTCTGCAAAGGGCACCAAAAATAAGCCCTAGCTCATTTTTGCAGTAATTACTTTTTCTGGTAGGTCTCTAGAACTGTGGTGTTAAAGGATGAATTCACCTCTGTGCCTTAGGGTCATGTATTGTGGTGGTTGTGTTAGAATTTGCATGAGAGAATCACATAATACTCAATTTTTGTTCACTCTTGTATGCTATTTTTTATACGGTTGCAGTTTGTGGCCAGTGAGTGATTATATTTTTGGTCTCTAAAGAAGATTGTACAAATCTATAAGTGTTGTATCACTTTAGGCATGCTAAGCCTTGTATATCCACTCTTGGGAGGGATGAAAGTTTCTGGCTGCAATTTATCTTGCTTGGCTGTTGTCTCTGCAGTTTATCATTGAGAGGTGCCAAGTTCTCTTCTGTTAGTGAAGTCTTCAGTCTGAGCCTCTTCTTTCCCCTTAGCTTTACATGCTTATGATCCTGTCTTCAAGCAAATCACCCACTCCTCCAAGGTGCAGGTGAGCTGTTACTAATTCCTAGAATGGTCTGAGGAAAAAAACATCTCCTTGTGGAACAGTTAATTTTCTAGACTCCCAAGGATAGTAATTTTGTCTGTAAAAGGAAATTTAAATATCTTCAAAGAATAATGCTTTATAGTGTGCAGAACGGCAAACATAAATCTTGGAAAGTTTTCTTGCAGGAATTGGGAAGAAAACTAGGCCTTGAGAGACCAGTAGTTGTGCAAAGCATGTATATCTTCAAGGTACAGTAATTCAAGTTGTATTGTCACTCAGAAAATAAGACCCTGTTACGTGGGTAGATGTGAAACACTTTTTTCCACACATCAACTTTCTTTCCTTGCAGCAACCTGGCATTGGTGGTGAAGGTGAGATTTGTGTTATCTCTTTATCACTGTACATAATACTCATTTAGAAAAGGAGCATTACCAGGAAAAAGGCTCAGAATCAGACTTAAGCCTGTGAGTTTTGTGGCCCAAACCTTAAAATTATTAAAAAGCATCCATGTTTTCCAGAAATGTTTCTATATCCCATGCAACTTGAACAAAGAGCTTTTACATTTTGTAATAGGCTGAAAGGTGGCATTTTAATGTAAGATTTAATCTCTACAACACATAGGTGGGCAGAGTAGATCAGATCAATAACTCGGGGAGAACAAACCTGCTGTTCTGGTGGTACTGAATTCCTCAGGCATCAAAAGTCCCTAACGACTGTATCTCATTGCAGTGACGCCGCACCAGGATGCCACCTTCCTGCACACAGAGCCTCTGGGCAGAGTCCTGGGGTTCTGGATTGCCCTGGAGGATGCCACGCAGGAGAATGGCTGCTTGTGGTTCATTCCTGGCTCTCACACCAGTAAGTCGCTGGTAGCTTGGTGTGTGCTGTGAAACTCTCTCTCGTCTTGGTTAGGGGTGGAGGGTAACACGGACTGTGTTCTGTTCTCTGCATCTCGCAGTGCCTGCAGAAACACACTACTCCTGTTTGTTGAAAGGGTGACTTTATTTACTACAAGGATCTCCCCCTGTGCTGTTGTCAAATCTACAACTACATTTTTCAGCAGGTTATTGACTGTTTCATTTTGCTCTTCGCTACCAGTCCATCCCACGATCCAAATATGTTTTAATAAAAAATAGGTAGTATACATGACTGACACTGTGTCTAGTTTTGAGTTGATATCTAGCCTAGAAAAAAAGAATCCGGGGTACTGGGGCAAGGAAGTCCAGTCCTCCTGAATTTTTATTTACTTCAGAGCCTGTGAAGGGGAGGTCTGTTAAAATGAAAGATCCTGAATCTTTCCTTTTCACTTCAGTATTATTTCAAAAGCTTCCCCTGCAAGATTCAGTCTTCCTTGCCAGGCCACTGAAATTAAAGTACATTAAAGAAGATTCTTAAACTACTGCCTCCTTTTTTCCTGTAATGAAACAGGTCACTGCTATATATTGGTGCTGCTTCCACAGCTTTGACTGTAGCCCTGAAAATATTCATCAAGTCTGATGTGGACTGCGAAGAGTAATAATCCTTCCAGAGTAGGAGTAGACAGAAAAATCACTCTTCCCCGCCTTCACTCACAAAATTCTATTTTCCAAGTTGCATCCCTTTCACAGAGATCTCCTCTTTTGCCCTGGATTTTTAGTCCTGACAGCCTTATGTAAGGGGAATAAAAATCCTCTTACACACACACACACCACTGTCAAATATTGGTCTGAATTTCAGTAAACAAGGAAAGCCTCCAAGCCTACGCAAGGATCGCTTGGACACCATCCAAGCCATTGGAGAACTGTCAGTGTCCCAGGGAAACACACAGCCAAAGCCAGATGAGTGCAGACTCATGAAATGGTTGTTGTGACCGATGGTAGTTGCTCTGTGTGTGTAACCACTACTGCATTACCAGCAGAGTTTTCTGTTTCTCACTACCTCTAGGGCACACTAATCAGCTTTAAACTGTTGCTCCCCTAAGTATTCACTCAGTGAGTGTAATCATAGTGCTCTTGAGGTTTGAAGGCACTCATCCCTCATAAATTCTGGAGCCAGCTGCACTCCAATTGTAATTTATGCTCTTATGGAAAAGAGAAATGGACCAAAGGTTGGCTTTGCGTAAGTGTATGACTATTTGTCTTCCTAAAGGGCTAGGTTGCAATGCACAGAAAGACAAAGGCAAACAAAAAGCGGTTATCTGTTTCTGCCACAGCTGGAAAATCCTAAATATTTGCTTATCATAGAAAGCTACCCAAATTACTAAGGAAAAAATTAAATATAATAATAAAGTTCCTATCATTGCCAAGAGAAATCACAGACATTGCTCCTCTGCAGTGCAGAACGTAGCTAGATGTTTGTTCTATGTGCGTGTTTGTTCTGCGCATTTGCAGGTGGAATTACCCGGAGAATGGTCCGTGCACCTTCAGGTTCCTCAACATGTGTAGAGTTTGTAGGGTCAGAGCCATGCTACGACGACAGCCAGTTCATACCTCTGCCTATAAGTAAAGGTAAAAACAACCCCCAAACAAGTCTGCTTTACAGCTCAAGGAGAAAAAAAAAAAAGAGTGCTAAAATAGTATTTTAACACTTTCAACTTCCCTTATATTTTAAATCTAGCACTCACAATTTGAACAAAGCAATACGAATGTTTCTTTCAAACAGGTGGACTCATTCTCATCCACGGCGAAGTTGTCCATAAGAGTGAGCTGAACAGCTCGGAGTCTTCTCGCCATGTGTTCACCTTCCACGTGATGGAAGCCAAAGACACCAGCTGGAGCAAAGAGAACTGGTAAGGTTGCCATCCTAACAAGCAGCTGAGGAAACTAGAGCCTTTTCATTGTAACAGCCAGGACACACTCTTACTGGTGGTCCTGCCTGTCACCCAGCTTCTGTTGGTAGGATTGATGTCACACTGGCAGAGCTGGAATAGCCTCTGAAGTTTTGTTTTTACCTCTTCCTTACTCCCTAGGCTCCAGCCAACTCCTGAACTGCCTTTCCCATCGCTCTACACTTGAAGTTAATGGTTGGCTTCTGGAGTGAATAGTTGATCCATATTCCTTTCTGATCGTTTGTTCGTGCTCCCTTTAAATACAACTTTCACTGGATCAGCTCTCAAGATTAATTTATCCTCTTCTCAGGACAAGGACCCCTGACACAGCCTGCATTAGACAGGCATGAGCCTTACTGGTATCAGAATAGTCACCCAGTCCTTTTGGTAAGGAAACTTCTTTGGTCTTCAGAATAGACCATTAAAGACCATTGCACCTTGACTGGGACCAGTTAAGTAGTATTTCTTCTTGCAGATACTCAGTGTTTTCTTCTGTTTAAATCAAGAGCTTGTCCAGTGCATTACTTGGCTGTGTCAATCCCAGCAAAGTAGGTGAATGTGTCATGTGAATACGTCTGACTTTTATTCTTAGGTGTCTCTCCTGTTGTTTGAATAACAGTGATTAAACATAAACCTATTGTGGGCAAAATGAAGCAGGAAGTCTAATTTTGTAATCAATCTTCTAAGTATTCTAGCAAACTGTGGCTGAGTGTTTGATCTCTGGGTGCGTTGATTAAAAATATTACAGTTCTTAGAGTCATGCTGAAATTATGGAAACAACCCCAACCAAACTCGTATCACTTAAATAAATAAAAAACCCCTCTCCTTTTAATCTCATCTTTTTTAACTCCAGTACTATTTTATCATGTTAATGGTTAAGGCTGTGGCTCATGATGGAAGCAGCTAAAGCTTTTTCTGTATCTTTCCACTAGAAGAGTTAATTTAAATAGTACCTTTCTGCTGAGCAGTGATGGTTTGTCCTCTGAGTATATGCACTACCACCTGCGATGTACAAAAACATCTAGTTCAAGTGCATAAATAAAAGCAAGAAGCTGGATTGGACTTGCAGGATTTCCTGAAGGAAACTCGGTCTAGCGCAACTACCGAGTTTGGTTTCTTACAGGGAGTATCTGATAACTTATTGTGTTGTTAACCAAAACCAACTCTGGACAATTTAGACATCCTGAGGAAAAACAGTATCAAATTTCAGGGGGGGGATAAATTGGGCAATGCTCTCTCTTGGCTATTTGAGTCCTGGCTTGTTACAGGGCCAAACCCAGTATTAGATTCTGGGGCTTATTTTGCTGGCTTGCTCTGCTGCCCCAGAGCTCTAGTTTCACTCCACCCTGGTATTACTTCCACTCCTCAAACACAGTCTCGGGACTAGGACTGCAGGATGGTATTGTGTAAGGTATCTTGGACTTGCACAAAACTGCTCCCAAAAGTAAGTGTCAGAAGTTAACTTCATCCTTCAAACAAGAATTGTGGAATGCAAGTCTGCTTGGACACTTCTCAGGGAAGGGAAGGGGCAGGGAGGACACGTGCTAATCCCTTTTGTTCTAATGGACCCTTGGCAAACTGATGAGATTGTCAATACCGGAGTGTTTAATACATAAAAATAAAGTGAGTTTTTTGGCCACAAAATGGTAGTTATAGTTTGAATTAAATGGATAGAATTAAATTGCTGTACTCAATTTGTTGATAGAAGCATTTTAATAAATTATTTGATTAAACATCTAGCTGAAAAATGTGAAAAGTAGAAAATTGTAATAGTATTAGAAAAGTTTGACTTTAACAGATTTTTCTGCTTTCAGGATTAATGTATAATTAGTTTAATCTGTGACTGTTTAGCTTTTTCCCCTATATTGAATATTATTCCAATTAGAATATTACTCCAATTTAGAGTTTAAAAGGGCTAAAACTGCAACCTTCTTGTTAGTACTGTCTGGAATAACCAGTCTGGTACATTCTCAAATCTCGCTCTTCTAGCCTGGATAAACTCCGCTGTTAGAGCTGCGGAGTCTGAAGCCGTGTTTGGGCACTGCAGGGCATTAGATGGCTCCAGCTGATGGTGACTGGATTTGTTTGGACAGTCGCACTCACATCCTCACAAAACACAGTTTAAATGGTGCTTATGCAGAAATGAGGAGTCCACATGCTCAGTAACACAAGATGGCAGGACTCAGTACAGCAGAACAAGTTTTGGCTCTGATACAACAGAGAGGCGGCAACATCTGAGAGGTTTGCTTATTCTTTTTTTTCCTCTAATTGACTTACCTCTTCTATTTCCTTTGCTTCCAAGTACCTAGCAGAAACTTAAATTGGATTATTAAACACAAATGATATTTCTATCAGTCATGTTTGTGTTCCTGTGAGAACATAAACCAACTCATGGTGTTTTAAACAGGGAAAAACAAGACCAAACCAAACCCTTTATTTTTAAATGGCTCTTTCATTTATGTTTTTAACAATTTCATCTGCTGTACCAAAAGCAGTGTTTAGATCAGCTTTGATCTCTCATTACAGTCCATCATCTTGTACCATTTTTCTCTAGAAAGGGAGAAACCTCTGTTCCTGGAAGTAGTGCTATGCCATAAACATTATGTGGAGGTAGAGAGGCAACAGCAGATTATCAATTTGGGTAGTGTAAGCTTCCAAAAGAGAAACTAAGCTCACAGATGCCAGAATCCAAGCATAGCTGGAGTTCAGGTTCACACTGCTGTCAAAGATCAGAATAAGAGCCACAGCAATGATCTGAGCAAAAATAGCTGTCATTGTCCCTTCAAAGGTCTTCTTTGTTCCCGGCCATTTGATTTCCCCCATTGTACTGCCAAAAACAGAGGCAATGGTGTCTCCTACCCCTACTGCCAGTACCCCAGAGTAGGGCACCAGTGCTCCTGCCCCAGACAAGGTACCTTTAGGAGCACAAGATCTGGGGAATAACCACACTGGGAGGGACATGCCAAGGAGGAGATAAATATGAGTCAGGATTAGAGGTCCACTGTCTCTTTCATCCAAGAAGAGAGACAGCAAATACCTAAGGGTTTGGCCAAATGGTTTGATCCTGAAGTACCGAATATACTCTAAAAAGATAAACACTGCCAGACACAGTACTGCAGCAACGTAGAGGAGCTGGCGGTCATAAATTAGTCCAGGGACATAAGTGGCTACAACAATGAAATGGAAATATTTCCTGGTTATAGTTGAGGCCTGGTGTTTTTTAGATTCAGATGATCTCTTAGCATTCTGGTAGAAAACTATGCCACATGCTGAAGCAGCCAAAAAGGTCCAATATACAAGAAGGTAAATTCTTGTCTGTGTCTGAAAGAGAAACTGGAGTAGCCAGAACAAAGGGTTCTTCTGGATCAGTCTGTACAGCCAAGGCATGATGACCCCTAAGCCTAGCACTGCTGTCATCATGTGGAAAAACATGGAGGAGATCCACGTACCCGAATCCATGAAAATGAAGAGCACAGTGAAAAAAAGCCCAAGAAGAACAACTCCAACAACTGCCACCAGAAGGAAGAAGTCTATGGGATCACCTCTGCCCTCGATTACGTTCAGTGAGCGTTTAATGAGCTGATTGAGAACAAAACTTACACCTCCGAGAACTAGCAATGCTTCTCCAGGAGTAAAACATCGAGGCAACAAGTACAGCAAGATCATACTGAGGTAGACAAAAATTAGCAGCACTTCTAGGACCTCTATCACTTCTGAAACAGTCAAAGAGTGCTTCATAGTATAGATAATTATACTGCCAGCCACACCAGTAAGTATGCAAGTGTTGGTTGGCACAGGTTTTGTGACGCCAACTGCTATCACAGACAGAAAGAGAGCAACCAGCATGCCAGTGGAAGCTACAACTATGCCAAAACGTTCAAAGTACACAATGCCAGCGGACTTGCACCTCTCCTTCATCACTATCCCCAACAAGGGGATGACCATGCTCGCTGGCAGGAGGCCGCTGTTCGCTGCTGTACGGAACTGGAATACGGCCCCACCCAGCTGAAGCAGCCGGTCCCATTTGAATTGGACATAAAAAGCCTGGATGGCGAGAGCGACAGTGCACCAGGAATACCGGTCCCACACCACCGCGTGCACGAGGAGAACGATGATGAACACGATCAGGGATTCTGCCAGCACTGGCTTGTTTAACATGATTCCAGTCCGACGTGGCTCAAGCCTTCAAAACCTTTCACAGGAGTCCCGATGCGCTCAGTAGTTGTCCATTAGGAAGAATTCCCTTTCATGCTACTGCAATTGCTATTAAAAAAACAAACAAACAAACAACAACCAAACAATTGAAACAACTACCAGAAAATCTGAAGCTTTCACACAGCTGTTTTTTTTCTTAAGCTTAATTTAAACTGATAGTTATGTGCTAGTTGTTAATGACAACATACAGGTGAATAAAAAAAAGAAAACCAATGAGGTAACAGATCAGCCCAAACTGTTATTCCCCTCCAAGAATTACAGAAGTCAGCCTGCAGTGACAGAAATGAACCACTGGATACTGGGGGTATTCAGATACAGTTTTAAATATTTCTGTTGCAGTGTCTTTAAATTGAAATGTGAAGCAAACAATCCATAAATACTCCTTGAATGCTTCATTGTGATGGTGTGAGTTTGAAATAGTTAATTTAAAAGTTTAAAGGTAATTTTAGAACCTAATTTGGTATGCAGCTTTCACTGTATTTTTACAGAATCTTCCTCCTTTTATTAATACTTCTCCTCCCACTGCTGTGCAAAACCCCTTCAATACTCTCTCCCCTTCTGTTACTGGTGTTATGATTGAATACTTCTGCTACTGCAGCAGGTATTTTATAATGCTACATAGTATTTACAGGAGAAGTAGGAAAGAAAACATCACAGTCATTAAAAAAAAACCTGTCAAATGGCATACTTTATCTAATTTTGATCTATTACCAGAACTGTCAAGATAAGCTAAGTTGGAGTCCTGAGCACAGAAAATGAAATGAACAGACCTCATCTTGCCTGTAGCTATGACAGGATGTTCATCACACCCTGAGTATTAAGCTGCTTAAATTGTTTTGCTTCTACAGCACTGCTGGGTTATATTTGTTACGAAGATACCTCTTCTGACATATGCTTCTAGTCCATCTTGACATATTGGTAATACTCTGTTTAGGATGTGTTGTAGCCGTATGATTTAACTATTATACAGCTTCATATGTGAGTAAATGAGTCTGATTTATTTTTCCTTACTTTTAAAGAAAGGTATTGGCTTCACTTCTCTTTAACCCAAGGCACAGCCTCTTCTCGCTGTTGGCTATCTTGATTCCCATTTTCCAGGTAAGAACCCTGCACTCCTATTTTACACAGACTCTACATCTGTATAAATAAGTGAAATATTTTAATGTTAACAAATATTGGCAAGTCTCATCCCCAAAATGCATCATTACTTTATAAGTGATTTGTTTAACCTCTGGTATGCACTATTTTCCTCAAATTCTTCAAGAGTAAGTAAACCTTGTAAGATATTCTTGATCATAATCTGTCATTTTTTTGTCATTGTTTTCTAAATCCCCTTGTCTTACTAACACTTACTGCATTTATAGCACTTTACCTTCTCTGAATCAAGGCTTGCAGCCAATGACAGCTGCATTGCAAACTAAGCTGTCCTTAAACTTTTGGAGATAATCAGCAATACACACAATGACTCTATAAGTTAAATCATATCTTATCTTCTTCAATGTATTATGGGCACTCAAAACATAGTGTAATTCTCACCAATGTTTATTGCTTTCTGACAACCTTTATTTCTCCTTATCCATAATGTGATATTATGCCTTAGCCATACCTACGTGTGCCATTATACTGGCATCTCTTTTGGGTTCCTTTAAGGTATCAGTTTCTGTATTTCTGTTGACAACAGAACGGCTGATCCAGTTGCCTGTGTCCCTGATGGATAAGGTAGCTTGAACTGAACCTTTGGATTGCTTCGTCCTTTCTGGCCCACTCCTAAGCTGACAGCAATAAACTCTTATCAAATTCTGCTTCCTAGTCTCATTATTAATATCTACATTAGCCCTCTTATGGAAGCCTGGACATTTATTTAAAGTTCTGGTTTGGATTTTCATCCAGTGTTGAATAGTGTCACCGATTATACAGCTGATAAAGATCTTAGTAGTAATATTACTGGGTAACTATTAAGGTTTGTACCATTAAACTCCTTTACACTGTGGGTCTGGAGCATTTAGTTATTTATGACTTAGTACTGAAAACTCTTATTATTAATATATTGCTTTTTGGCATCCTTATCCATATAGCCTGAAATACTTGATTGCCAAACAACTTCATTACATTTACTGTTCCTATACAGCTAGATTGGGCCAAGTGTAACCTTTTTGCCATCACACTTCATTTTTAAACAGAATAGAAGAATCAATCATATAGTCAGTAAAACAGAACTGGCATGGGCAATGTCTACCTACAAACAATAATTGGTTTGGGGTCCCACTCATTGTTTCTGAGGGCAGAAGTGGAAGTTTAAAGCTTATTTGAGAAGAGGCAGGGTAAATACCACAGGCTAGTCAAATACTGAAAAAGACCTCCCACTCAGTCTGGCAACTTTAAGGTTGCAACCCAGCTCTTGCATCAATAATGACACATGACAGCTTCCCCCAGCAGGCAGCCTGCCAACTGGGCTATAAAACAAGAATTTCACCCTATGAAACACTGGTGTCTTACTGTAACGCAGCAGCTTTGAAAGCCACTGACCTGTGAATATGCAACACGATGTATTTCACTGCTGAATTATTTACTTATGCGTGCTGCAATTCTCTCCTCTACCCCTTTTTTGAGGTAACGCGAAGCTCTTTTAACACTCCTGCTCTCTCACACATTGAACGGGACTCATCGCCCCCAGTTTCAAGCCGGACTAAGCGTCTTCTGCCCGTTTCGCGATCTGCATCCCCGCTGCTCTGGGTAGGGAAGCTTTCCCACTGACGTGCTCCCAGACGCCCGGTAGCCCTCGCCTCGCTGCAGCACCTGCCTCCTCCCTCTCTTCCCTGTGTCCTCTGCAGCGCTGCGGGCTCCCGTTGCCCTGTCCTTCCGCGCCGCCCTCCACCTCCTCTCCCCCTCAGCCGCGGCACCCCGCAACCCAGCCTTCGCTACCAGGAAGCTGAGGCGAGGAACGGGCCGCAGCAGGGATAATGGCCGCAACAAGCTCCCGGAAGGCGTCGGAGCCGCTGCCCGGGTGAGCGCCGGGTCCCGCCGAGGACCAGTGGCCTTTCCCCCCGCAGCCCGGGAGCCAAGCGCGCACCCACCTCGCAGGACGCCGCCATCTTGTCACTGCCGCCTGTCACATGACCCGACCCGGCGGGTGAAGGCCGGAGGCGGAGTGGCGGCCCGACCACGTGACGACGGCGAGAAGGGGAGGGGGGAACACGGCTCCGCGCGGCGAGTCACGTGAGAGGGGAGCAAAGATGGCGGCGGGCAGGCAGTGTGCGAGGTGCGGGGCAACGGCGGCGGCGGCGCCGGGGCGGGGGGAAGGCCAGGGCGGCCCCGTCCCTTGCTGCGTGCGGGCCCCCCTCTGCGGGGCGGGGGGACGGAGGGGACGGGCCGGGGGGGAGGGGGGCAGCGCCGGCGGGGTGGGAAGGTTTAACGGCAGCGGGGCCCGCGCCGGCCTGGCCCCGCCCCCTGCGCGCGCAGTGAGGCCCCGCCCCGTCCCTCGCTGAGGGGCCCCGCGGGGACCCCCCAGGCGGTTAAATTCGGTGTCAGTAGCGTCTCTGTAGCGATTCTGCGATTTAGTCTGGCGTATTGTAAACGATGAAATGTGAAACGGGACTCTGTAAAAGCCTTTGCGAAGCTGAAGTCTCGGTTTACGCTGACGGCTCGGAGGTGTCTGTCAGACCTCAAGTCCCAGAGCTGCTCTCGTGAAGAGCCAGAGCATTTAAGGGTTGATTTTTCTGCTTTTGGACAACTCTTTGCAAATATAAAATTCAAAATCGAAATGTGGAAGATCTATAAAGGAAGTGATTCAATGAGTCCCGGGTTCAGTGATCACGTTAGATCAGTGCTTTCATTTGTCCTGGCACATTTTTTGACAGTTCTGGTAATGGTTTTTATGCTTTGGAGTGTTCCTAGATGTCTGATTTTTATTAAATGAACGCCTATAAGGCTTAATGGAGACAAGAACATCGCTGTTACATGTGATCACATAAAGAGAGCTTTTCTTCCTTAGCTGTCTTGGAGTCTAATTAATGAACTGGCCACAAACCATGGTCTGTTTTATTCACAGAAGAGATTAGAAGGGAATGAAAAGTGAGGGGTTGGCTCTGCTAGACTGGTGCTCAGTTCTACACAGTGATTATTTTCTTGGTAAAATTCTGTGGTGTTTCAGTGGTCTGTGTGAGCTGGAGAGGTTTCACCCACAGCTGGTTGCTGACCAAGTTTGTTAGCTTATGCGCAGGGAGGTGCAGCTATCGAGGAATTAGCAGGTAGAAATTATGTTGATAGGTCTACTGGAAATAATAGCTCTTGTCATTCAGTTAAGTGGCACCACATGTCAGAAGCTGCAGATGACTTTCACTGCCATAGTGAGTTATTTTGATGATGCTATTCTAAAAATAAGTTAATGAGTGTTCTTGCTTTTCTAGACAGTCTTTGTGTGGGGAGCTGTGGTGTTTAACTCCTCATTTGTATGATGTTGCTAACAAATCATCATTTGTCTAAGTTCCTGAAATACTCTTTTTGGCAAATATCTTTTTTTCAGAGCTGTTGTAGGGAGACTTATTTTTCTGGATGCGTACACCAGGGTCAGAATTTGATCTGTAACACCTTATAGCGCAGATTCGCTTTTCTACAGAGTTCTTGGGAAGAAACAAGAAGCTGAGGGTAAATGTTCTGAAGGCCTGTGGCAAATCATTCTACCATGTGTAAAGGTGTTGCAGTTTTTTGCTTCACCCAGTTTTATGTTCCACTTAGAGTGAAGGATGAAACTGTTACAGAATAATTTATTTGGAGAAGAGCATTGAATGTAACTGAATAAAATATTGCTCTATACTTTGATTAGGTTTCTTTTTACAAACCTCAAACGCCCAAGTAGCGAAATCAAATTGAGCTGGTAAACTGATATAAACGTGATGCTTCTTTGATATGAGTTTGCAAGTCTTGCTACAACAGTTGTCACCTTCTTTGGGTCTTCCCTGGGTTCTTCCAGGACATGTGAAACTGGTCAGCTAAAAACTAATGTTCCTTAAATCGTTTTCCTTGTATCTGGTATCGCAGTGTGATCTGCTCTGAGTTAATTGTGGGTTTGAAAAGGTGTAAGCTAAATGGAAGCCTGAAATAGTGTTCATTATTAAAATACTCTCCACCCTTTCTCTTTGTTTACAGGAGCAGCAGGGAATTATGGACAATTCTTCTGGGCAGATCAGCTTTAAGAGAACCAGTAAGTCTGTATCACGCTAAGCAGGTTTGCCCATCACTGAATGGACTCCATGGCCATATATATAATTCATGTGTCTCTTTGAATATTAGTGAGAATATGTTTTGCTGCTTTTCCCTCTTCCTCACTGTGACTTTTGTTCCTCTGTCTCAGCTACTTGTTCATTCTTCCACTCCTTGTTTATAGCTGCTTCATGAACTACCTGGTTCTCTGGAGTGGACACGAGTGCTACTTTCTAGACTGGCTGGCCTGGGGTATTCATGAGTGGTACAGCCTGCTTCCTTATTTTCAGGGATGGAGCCTGTGCTTTTAAGAATTTGCCCAGAGGTTGGAAATCCAAACGTTTCTGAATCCAGTCCATTGCCTCCTATTTCCTCTCCCTTCCTGTGATTAGGCAAGGCAGTGAGCTGTCTCATACAATAATATGCCTTCAATCACTCTGAATCATAGATGCTTGTCTTGTGTTGTTCCTGTCTCTTTGTGGTGGTGGTGGAATTTCTTTGCTTCGCTTAAATTTAACAGATCTGATAGGCGGCACTGTACGTTGGGGAATCTGTTCAGTAGTATTTGGTTCTTCTTTTAGGCACAGATTGCGGCAGAATTGAACAAACACTGGCAGAGATTGTTAGAGGGACTTTCATATTATAAACCGCCAAGGTATAGTAATTGCCTGATTTGTAGAAATTAAGCTCTAAAATGGGGTCTCCTAATAAGTAGGGGAGCATGTTGAATATTTCTCTCTGATTAAAAATAGATTTTTACTCTCTTGCATGACTTGAGACATCAGGAGAGAAGTAGCAAGAGAAAGTACTTAATCCACAGAACATTTCTGGGCATGAAATACAGACCAGAAAGAAGTAACAGCAGTTTCTGCTGTCGTTACTAATGTTAGGTAGCTCTTAACGCTTGCCTCTGTTGAGCTGCAGCGGTCGTGTGCAAGTGGACAGCCTGTGGAGAAGTGACTCCTCTCAGTCACCCCAGAAAGATATCGAGGTTCCCCCACTGGAAAAGGTGGAAATGGATATAGCCAGCATTTATTATAGTATTTCTGGTTACAGAATATTGTTGTATGAAATGTTGAAAGGCCATGGAGGAAAAAGCAAGTGGTCACTTTAAACTGGTAAAACTTAACACCTTTGAAATTAAGCCTGTTTAGTTAATTCCTCAGGATTGCTGCATTTTTAATGACTAAAATTTCTTTTTTTCCTTAGTACAACTTCAGCAGAAAAAATAAAAGCTGATAAAGATGTATCTGCTCCACTGAAAGAGTTGGGTCTGAGGGTCAGCAAGTTTTTGGTGAGTGAAGGTGCTATATGATTATTTTTTATCCCTGCACTTGGAATGCATTGTTATATTTAAGTAAGCTTCTTCATATTGAATAAAAGCAAACTTAAGTGCCTTTCCAAAGGATGTTAGAGGTACCTGTTGAGGCTGTAGGTCAAAATTTTCAAAAGTGATTAGTGACCTCGAGGTGTTCTGATTTTTCTGATTAACATCCCTTTCTGCTGGAAAGAGCCCTGCTCTTCAGAAGCAGTCACCCACTTTTGGTCTTTCTTGGGTTCTTTCAAGACATCTGAAACTGCTCAGCTAAAAACTGATGTCCCTTAAATCAGTTGCTGTGTTTGAAAATACCCACAAGGTACCTGCAACGTTCCTTCAAGCCAGAAGTTTAGAATTCAGCAGCTGGTGGCCGGACCTTTATTTTAAATGATTGTTATGCTCCTAAAGTTAAACTGGCTGCATCTAAGTGACATCAAAGCTCATGTATTTTGCTTTAAACAGAAGTGCTGACTAAAGCAAGCATCTGTCTGATGCAAAAATTTTCTTTTGGCATATTTTGGAAGTTACTTGTCTTGAAGAGAAGAGCTGCCTGAACATTTGGAGAGAATCTTCATCTTTAATGAATTCAGGTGCCTTTTATTCATTTCAGAGCTTTTTTTTTTTTTTTTTTTTCAGGGTCTGGATGAAGAGCAGTGTGTGCAATTGTTAGAGTGTTATCTTCAAGAGGATTACAGAGGAACAAGGGACTCCCTGAAGGTTCGTAGCTCACATTTATGTTCTGTTTGCTCCACATCTGCTCCTTGATACCAGTGGTTTGTGGATGCATATGGTCACGCGTGAGTCTTGAGTTCTGATTTGGAAGTGGCTTTGTAGCTTTTCTTATCTGAACCTAGAATGCTCAAGTGCCACTTTAAGGAAATGTAGTAGCAGATACCCAGGCCTAACTTTCTAGTACCTCTTCCTGCTTGAATCTCTCTGCAGCTCAGCTCCTCTTTCTATCATAGGAATAGTACAGATTGGTGAAGGAGAGTGAGCGAAAAAGAATAAATACATGGTTAAAAATGAATGGTTTAGCTTTGTGCTTTTAGAATCTGTCTTTCCAAAAGAAATGGAAAGAAAAATTGTTTACTTCAGCCTTGTTTATGAATAGGTATTTTGAACATGTATTTTTGTCAGTAGAAATTTCTGCAGTAGATATTTCTTTATTTTGTTGTGTTTTGCTTACAGACAGTTCTTCAGGATGAAAGGCAGAGTCAGGCTCTGATGCTTAAGGTTAGTCATTTTTATTTGTATTTTCTGTCGAAAAGATCTGTTGACAGAGAAGCAATTTTACTGCTATAGATCCAGAAAATCTTGGAATAATTGAAGTATCCTTTCATATAAGGAATAAATTTTAGGAGATGATTCCGAAATAGGGGGATGTTCTTAAAGATTTAAACAGTGTTAATAGTTGCTACAGAAAGAAAATTTTAGGCTTAATATCAGGGAATTTAGCTTGGCAGACACACTCTCCCTTGTTTTCCAAAGCTTGTAGGTTTATATTATATGTTACTGTCTGAAGTGACAACTCTGAAATGGAGACTGGTGATCATATCTGGCAGAGGATAGTAGGGATGAGGAATGAAAGATCATCTCTCTCTTTTTGCCTTACCTTTCCAAGTTTTCTCACTTGGCAGTGTAATTATAGACGTGTCCCAATGGGCATGTTTTATTGAATTCTGTCAAGTTAATTAAGTTATCTGAAAAAAACCCCCAACTTAAAATCTACTTAGTTGAAACTCCATCCGTAGTAATGTTTGAGCACCGTATATTTTTGTGATGAAGGCCTTGGGAAAGTGCATGGGAGTTGGACGCAATACCAAACTGCTATTGATGACACTATATATTCACAGCTTGCTGACTATTACTATGAGGAGAGGATCTGTGTTCTGCGCTGTGTCCTCCATCTACTCACTTACTTTCAGGATGAGAGGCACCCTTACACAGTGAGTACAGGAACCTTTTCCTGGCTGTGATGACATTGAAATAGGCTGAATATGTAACGTGTAGTAATTGTCTACTTGTGATTGCAAAAAGCACGTGTGTGTGCATGTGAGAAGTTCATTTATTTATTTGTTTATTTAAGGCACAATACTTCCAGTGTGTTGAAAAGTTGGACAAGGAACTAGTTCCTAATTACCGGAAACAGTTTGAAGCACTGTACAAAGCAGAAGCTCCTACATGGGAAACGCATGGAAATCTCATGGTATTTTGTTTTTTGCTATTATTTATCAAACTTATAAAGTCTTTATATGTAGTATATTGGAAAATGTGTATTTGCAGATGCCATTAAAAAGGCTGTTTCTCCTGGTCTGAGAAACCCAATCCTTGTTTCTTCTCTAGTAGACCACACTTTTGCTAAGAAACAGGGAGTTGCATGGAACGTATTGTTCCTTCCAATAAATGCATTGATAACCCTAGGCTGACAGGTAGTTGTTCATAATCTCTCTGCATCAGCACCCTCTGTATTTATAGTGGCTTTCCCTGCCATTCATACAAACTGCTGGCTACACAAACTGTTCAAGTGCTTCAACGCTTCTCAGTTTCTAACTGCTTTGACTGACCTGTGAGCTTCCACATACGATGGTTAAACTTTTCCTTGTGCAGACAGAACGTCAGGTTTCCCGCTGGTTTGTGCAGTGCCTCCGTGAACAGTCCATGCTCCTGGAAGTCATCTTCCTCTACTATGCATACTTCGAAATGGCACCCGATGAGCTGCTGGCATTTGCAAAGATGTTCAAAGAACAGGGATTTGGCACTAGACAAACCAACAGACATTTGGTGGATGAGAGCATGGATCACCTGGTGGATCGTATTGGGTAAGTATCGTGTATATTTGTGAAGTGAGTACAGAGAAAAGCAGTTGTTTTCCTCAGGAAAAAAGCATTTCTAGTTCTTCCTGCTGCCTCTTAAAATCACTGCTATTTCAAGCTCAGCTTATTGTTATGAAGGCAGAATAGCTTTTCTGGTCACGCTGGAGGTTTGTGGCAAGATGAAGGTGTGATTGCAAGTAGAGAGGTACCCAGATATACTGGTTTTAGTATATAATCTCACCCCTGATAAGAATGGCAATGAGAACACAATACCACTCCTTCTTAGATGGTCTAGTGGAGAAGTGACACTGCATTTACAGTCCTGTGCTGGTAGTCCTTCTGCTGCCTGCCTGGAGCTGTGCACACTCTGGCCTGTATCGTTATCTGTGCTGCCTCAGCTCAGGCTACTGTGGGTCTGCTTATAAAAATGGCAGGAATGTCTTAATTTTGCTGCATGGGATGTATCTTGAGCTGCAGCCAGGGGGAATGAAAATCCTCACAGGTGGCAGAGAGTTACAAAGGTGGAAAAGCTATCTTCAGATTTCAGTGACCTTTTTTTTTGGTCTGTTCAACCAGCAATGGTAGTTCTGAAGATTGTGATCTGTCATATACTAGTATTTCAATACAAAATTTGGATTGCCTGCTGTTAATATAATTTTTTTATTGCTTCAAAGAACGGCTGAATGAAAGCAAACTAAAGGTTATTTTTTGACCAGTTATAACTTTAAAAAAAAACCCAACTGAATTCTTAGATAAAGTTTTTGACCTACTTATTTTTTTCCTGCCCGTAGCTACTTTAGTGCTCTTATTCTGGTGGAAGGCATGGAAATTGACTCCCTCCACGAGCGTGCTTTGGATGACAGGACAGAGGAGCACAAGTTGGCCAATAACGAGCGCATCCACCAGGTAAAGCACTGCCAGAGTGACCCCTTGTCAGGCCTAACAATACAGAACTTACTGTGATTATCCAGGCAGTGCTGTTTAAAGATTATGCCTGTAAGTTTCTGTTCCTTGGGTTTGTTGACTGAGTGTGGGAACTAGCATCCATGTAATATTCTGGGGTAAATGTGAATGAAATGAATCTCTCTCCCCCTTATATTTCCTTGGTGTTCCTGGGACTTTAGAGAAAGAAAGTTGTGTGCAAAGGAATGAGCATTGTGAAGTTTCCAGAAGGGAATGAAACAAAAGATTGGTAGTGTCAGTGCTTTTAGGACAGAGAACGTCTGAGGTTGGACCAACTATAAGTCTGTAAACCATGCAGAAAAACAAACTGAGGCTGCAAATGTATAATTTGGTCGGCTGCATGTTTGCAGTAATTATCTGCAAGGGAAAGATGACTGGTAGCAAAAAGACACAATCAGATATATGCTTGCTGAATATGAACTTTTGGAAGTTCTCGGTTATTTTGCTTTTGTCTTGTCCTTGCACAGGAGATGGACAATCAGCTGCTGCAGTTAGGGGATGTCTCACATCATGCTCTGGTGCTTTTGGCCTGGGCTCTGCTCCGTCACACTGTAAACCCAGAGGAGTCAACAAACGTTATCAGGAGAATGGGCAGCACGGCTATCCAGCTGAATGTTTTCCAGTATCTGACAAAGCTGCTGAGATCGCTGAGCAGTGGGGGGAAGAATGTGAGTTTCTTGTAATTGTATATGTAAATTCTTGAAGGTTTTTAACTGCTACTGATGTAAAGGTATGATGGGAAGCAGATGATTTTAAACCAGCGTCCTTTCAAACTAAATCTGGTTTTAGGCAGAGTATGCAGTAAAGTGTGTTTTGTCATCTTGGCTTCCTTCAGTGAAGATCAAGTTGAAATGAAAGAGATTTTCATGCCCAAAGAATAAAAAAAAGCTTTTGTAAGTTGAGAAACTGCATCTCTTTTGATCAGAACAGGTTGCATTTGCTGTTTTGCCTCCATAAGTGTACTTGCCATTGTGGATCTTGAGTATTAGATGATTTAACTCTGCACTATTCTCTGTATATGTTTTCATTAGACAATGCCATGTAAGAGAATAAGCTACTTCGTAGGCAGAAACCAGTGAAAGCAAATCCTTTTGATTTCTATGAACAGTTAGTGCTTCTTTTTTTGATGTTTGGAGGGCTTTTCTCATGATAATGGTAGTGGCAAGATTGCTTATTTCAGTGAAATGTTTCATGTTAATGTTGAGCTTAACTAATGAGTGCTTCCTGTTTTGCTGCCCCTCTGCTGACTGCAGCAAGGCTGTATGAAGAAGGCAGTTACTTGGTCTGTAAAGCAGACTGAGTACAGATACACTGTGTTCTGTAATGGCCTTGCGTATCCTTTCTTTCCAGTGTACTGCCAGCACAGCCTGTATGTGTATTTATGGACTTCTCTCCTTTGTCCTGACATCACTGGAATTACATACATTGGGCAATCAGCAGGTGAGCATCCAAGATTCATTGTGTCTGTTACCTAATTTAAAATAACCTGTGCTGGTGCTAATTACTTTTTGTTAAATTTTAATCCTGCATTCGAGACTGCAAACTTTATGTGACTTAGATCTAAAAGAGTGATTTGCTGTTTTGTCTTACTGCGTTTACACAATGCAACCTTAGTAAACACCTCTGCAAGACTGATTATTAATGAAAGAGCATATCTGGCATTTGAATTCCTATGGATTTGAAACTTAATTGTTCACGTGTCATTTCCAAAGCAACAGAAATAATACGTGCTCCATTTCTAAGTTTGAGAAGGTGTGTTGTGGGTTTGGCTGTGGTGGGTGTGTGTTTCTGTTCTGACTAGAGGAAATAGTTACATCTTGACTGGTAAACATGGAAACTTAAAAGTCCAAAGATGTGGCAGGACTTGGTTGGGATGAAATCCCCCTGTGTAAAGTAACTTCTTCATCCTCTCTTCCTTTGAAGGATATAATTGATGCTGCATGTGAAGTTCTGGCAGCTTCCAGCATTCCTCAGCTCTTCTGGAAGACGGTGTGTTGGCAACTCCTTTGACCCACCTTGCTTATAACTGAAACCTGGTAGAAGATCCCCTTGTAGGAAGGGAACAGACTGATTGTATTTAGTTAGTTCTAGGCCATGGGCATGAGGAGCTAGTGTTCGTGTGTATCTGTCTTTGATTTACTTTTTGCCCTTTCCTGCCTTTTAGGTACAGCCTTGGCTTTACTCTTGAAGGATACTGGAGCAAGTTTTAATATAGGTGATAGTTTAAACCAGGGCTGGGGTTGCAAGGATTGAACTAACTGCTGGCAAAAGCATCATGCTTATTTTTTTGTTGTCACAGAATTAGGATGATATGTAACGCATTATAGTCTTACTTCCTGCCTTATACTTGCACACTGCCTCATGCTTTAGTCTGTACAAGGACTGGAGTGATAACTTCTGTGCATGATTAATGTTAAATGTACAACTTAAAAAAGGAACTGCATCCTTGTGCTATACTGAGACCATTTTACCGTTTTCTTTTAGTAATAAGACATTTGTTTTCTGTTTCCACCAACAGGAACCTACTGCAGGTCTGGGTATTATCCTGGACAGTGTGTGTGGAATGTTCCCCCATCTTCTTACTCCTCTCCTCCAGCTGCTCCAAGCCCTTGTGTCTGATAAGTCTACAGCAAAAAAGGTACAGGATCACTCTTGGTGTTTAAGACATGATTCATTTCAAATCAAGTATAACATGCAGTGTGATACTGCTGTGTGGCTCTTTGTTTCCATTATATGTGCTTATCTCAGCTGCAATGTTAGATAACAGACATTAAGCTCTTGTCAAAACCAGTGTACAAGGTCTCGTTTTTACTCTTGTGCTGTTGCAGGATATTGTTTTCTAGTTTTTAGAAAACTTGTAAACTCTAATGGCTGAAGATTAAGGTACCGCCTAGTCTTTCATGTTGTGTTTTACTTGTAAGAAGTTTCTGTTTTGTTAGATGAGACTTGTCTGGACATGTGGACTGTCTAACAATGTTTTGGTAGGACTGACATGTTAGAAGAATATTGTACACGTCAAGAAATCTTGCCTATTCCTGAAAACGACCTGGTTTGATTAATTTTTAAGAAGACCTGGCTCTTTGGCTGTGTTGTTCAAGCTGTCTCTGTATGCAGGTATACAGTTTCCTGGATAAAATGTCCTTCTATATTGAACTGTACAAGCATAAACCTCCTGATGTGATCTCTCATGAAGATGGCACACTTTGGCGAAGACAGGCTCCAAAGCTCCTCTATCCTCTTGGTAAGAAAACAGCACTTAACCTTTTCATATTGAAATGCTTTGGGGAATTTAGTTCTTTATCTGGCTTCTAACTCGTGGGTAAATTTGTGACTTTTTTTCACTTGCTTCTTCAATCTTTAGGACTAGGTCAAACAAATCTGCGGATACCTCAGGGAACAGTGGGCCAAGTGATGCTGGATGATCGGGCTTATTTGGTACGATGGGAATATTCCTACAGCAGCTGGACACTGTTTACCTGTGAGATTGAGATGCTGCTCCATGTCGTATCGACAGCAGGTGAGATAGGCTGGGAGTATGAAAGAGAATAAGTAATTGTTAATTGGTATCTGTTTGAGGTTATTAGTAGGATTGAACAGCTTGGAATACTTTTGAAAGAGCATGGAATACTTTCCCAGAAACATCATTTTTTAAATTACTATTATAATACTGTAAAATTCACTGCTAAAAGCTAAGAGCATGTATTGAGATGAGATAAATTTTAGATAAGGGAGAAGTCAAGATAGATAAATTTTTTTTGATATGGAGAATGATCATGGGGATGTGTGGTAAGATTAACATACGTTGTTCCAGATTTGATCACTGCTTAAGTATGACTTTGCATTCTAGTGTTTGTTTTCTTTACCCAGATGTGATTCAGCATTGCCAGAGGGTCAAGCCCATAATTGATCTGGTTCATAAAGTCATCAGCACTGATGTATCGATAGCAGATTGCCTTCTGCCAATCACGTCGCGAATCTACATGCTCCTGCAGAGGTAAATCACTGACTGGCCTGAAGTCACTAACAGCAGAGGTACCTGAGAAGAGATAATGAGCTGAAAGAATGGCTAATTACTCATTTCGCCAAGAGCTTTGCAGAAGCACGTCTCAGTGCTTAAACTCCCCAAGACTGGTATTCAGTTCTCAAGACTGTTCTGGCTATATGCTGTTGAATGCTTTGATGCAGCAGAACATCCCCTCTTCCACTTAATTCCTGAATATTGTGCAGTTTTATCCATTTACAGGCATTTTTATTGGTAACTGTATTTACGTGAAAGGGGAGTAATACATATCATTAGAGCTGTAGCTTCCAGGTGTTAAAACAGTTGTACTTATTAACTCTCCTCTCAGTGTTAACTGCCTGGGAATTGATGTTCTGCTGCATAATTATTGTTTGCTATGACAGTCTGCTGTCTTGCCAGCGTTGCCTCTTGCAGTAAATTGATCTGACTCAGGTGTGAGGGGGAGGTGGCAAGTCTAGACTGAAAGTGCAGGCTCCGGTGTCTGTATTTACCTGCTTAGATTTTATACTTGTGTATTTCAGTGAGAGAGAAGCCTCTTTGATTAAACAAACAGTATATAGGCTAGACCACAGGTGTCTGCATTTTATGCCTACTATTTATCTTTTGTAGGCTAACAACTGTAATCTCTCCCCCTGTGGATGTTATTGCTTCTTGTGTCAACTGTTTGACAGTACTGGCTGCTCGGATGCCAGCCAAGGTGAGGAAATGACCTTCTGGGTTTGAGAACTAGTGGACAGGTATATGTGAATGAGAGGAAATATCTGTACTCTTTCTCTTGCAGGTTTGGACTGACCTTCACCATACAGGGTTCTTACCATTTGTTGCCAATCCAGTGTCCAGTATGAATCACATGATTAGGTATTCATGATCCCTTCCCTCCTTGTTTTTGGTTTTGGGTTTTTTTGGCCTCACCTATTCATAACATGTCATAAGAACTTTTTCCCAGTATGAAATCTATGTATTTGACGTCTCTCATTCATGTCAGAATCCTGCTCTAATAAACCCTCTTGCTAATTTCACAGTGCAGAGGGAATGAATGCTGGGGGCTATGGAAACCTCCTGATGAGCATAGAGCAGCCTCAGGGCGAGTACAGTGTTACCATCTCCTTCCTGAACCTGGTAACAACTCTTGTCCGGGTGAGTGCTTCTGGAATGGTCTGCATGTGAATCAGCTGTTACAATAGGAAAGTGAAATACAGCGGTGTCTGAGATCCATCTCCTGTGCAGCAGGTCTCTATGAGTAATCATTGGTTGACACTGTGCTACTGCTTGGGCTTTCTCTGTAGTCTTAAAAAAAAAAAAAAAAAGTTTTGATTCATCTGCTCTGCAAAGGAATAGAAGTCACTCCATGAAATCTGTATCCCTGTGCTTGATAGTTTTCTTGCACTTTAAAGACATATGTCATATCTTCCTGAAAACAGTTTCTTGTCCTTTTAACCAGAAGGGGGACAATAGCATTTCTGTTTCTCCTAGGGACAACTTGGTAGCACCCAGAGCCAAGGCCTTGTGCCCTGCATTGTGTTTGTCCTGAAGGAGATGTTACCAAATTACCACAAATGGCGTTATAACTCTCATGGAGTGAGAGAAAAAATCGGTAAGGATGTTGAAGGGGGAAGAAGAAGGAGGAGGGAGGGGATAAAAGGGATCACTTGTCTTCTCAGACAGTGTGTGTGAATTTTTCTACCTTTTTTATCATACCTTTACTAGCAGTCATTTGGCATTTGCTTTGTACGTCTACCAGTATTGCTAGATGGTGTGATTTTTTTGAAAATAGTAGGAACTAGGCAACAGATCTTCCCAAAAACTGAGTAGTCCATTTCATTTCTGTTTTAGGATGCCTAATTCTGCAGTTGATCCATGCTATACTGAATTTATGCCCTGAAATGGATCCTCGCAGTAGGTAAGACACGTGATGGATTTCAGATCTGTGCTAGCCTGGCTTACAGTGCAGGAGTTACTATGATTTTGTTTCAGTTTTTGAATGCAGATGATGAGGAGTGAACTGGCATAGTTGTGTAGTGCTGGTTTCAGCTCTTTTCTGTGTTACTGAGTACAGGAAGGGTAAAAAAGATGAGGGACAGAGCAAACCATATTGGTTTCTAGAATACCTGGTGAAGAAAGGGAAAACAGTAAATAGATTTCCTGGGACAGACTGCCATCCATTTTCTTATTTGGTGTATTCACTCTGAAGAAAGCAGAAGGGAGAATAAAGTAGGGTCAGTGGGGGTGTGGAAGTTAAGAGGTTACTTTGTGGTAGTTTTCTAAGTGCTACGTGGCAAAATACTGCAAGTGCTCCTAGTGATGAAGTCCTGTGTGGTTTGTGTCTCACAGCAATGCCCCCAGCCTGCAGTCCCTGTGCATCTTCAGCCTGGCCAACACCGAGGCAGGGCAAGCTGTCATTAACATCATGGGAATTGGTGTGGACACTATTGATATGGTAATGGCCTCCCAGCTTAGTAGGTGAGTGGTGTGGGGAAAGAAGCAGATGATATTTGAAATGTAGCTTTGACTTGATTGCATTTAATGGGGGATCAGCGTAGCGGCTGGCCGTGGCAGCCTGCCTTGTACGCTCTGGAGGAACAAGCCTTGTTTGTTCCAGGTCTGTACGTAGTCTTTGCTGTGCACTCCATTTCATGCAGTTGTTTTAGTTTTCTCTTTCTAAATGACATTTGGAGTATGCTGGTGGGTGTAAATGTGCTCAATTGTTTAATGTTTGCTAGCAGTTACATTTTTTTATAAAGAATTTACTTGAACTCAATTTTGTAAGATTGAATGACTGAATTAGAAGCAAGAGGATTAGAGCCAAGGTTAGAAGTTCTGTGTCTTCAGGTAATACCAGAGTTCAAGTCAAGCTATGCCCATGAATAAATTGTAATAAAGCTTGAGCTGTAATTTTGGAAGTGCTAGGGTTGATCAGTTTATTCAGGATGGTTCTGAAGGCAGCTTGAAGTACTCTGGAAGTACTGAAGATACTTTCAGTGTTGAGTACTTTAACTTCCTTGCGTGGCTTTCTGAAAGCTTGAATCTTTTGCTTTAGCTGTGGTTGAATCTCTCTCCATCCTCTGTTCTCTTCTCCTGGCCAATTTATTTGACACATAGCCAGCCAAACTTGCTAGCATGTTGTTTCTGATAAAGTCTGTCATTTTCTTCTTTCAAAACAAGTCTGGAAGGGAATCCAGACTTGTTGAGGAGAAAGTGAGACCTATTTGAGAAGTCTTTTTGGCTTTAATGTCTCTCCAGAATGTTTATCTGATAAAGGAAAATCCTAGGGAAAAAAACCAGACTTGGAGACAGTTTTATCTTCATCCAGTTTTGGTTCACTATAATTTTCTGTGAGATTGATTCTGTAAATGTTTCTCCCTCTGTCTTAATACATTTTAAATCTCTGTATCCCAAAGAGGGGAAAAAAGTGACAGTAGGCTGTTGGGCTCTTTTTCTTTTGTTTGATGCTGAAAACTCAGGGCTAGGTAGACAGTATTTTCTTGTGGATATGTGAGGGTTTGTATTTCAGCAGATTGTATGTGGTGACATGACAGTCTGAGTATAAATGCCTTATAACTCCCAATTGACAGAGTATAGAATTTCCTCTTTGAATGTTGCACAAATAATAAATGTCGGTTGTCAACAAACATCATTACTTACTTTGGTTTCTTTTTGGAAACACAGTGATGAGTCACAAGGCCAAGGTCAACTGCTGATCCAAACAGTGAAGCTGGCATTCTCGGTTACCAATAATGTCATCCGGTTGAAGCCCCCCTCTAGTGTAGTATCTCCATTAGAACAGGCACTTACTCAGCACGGTATGTATTTCTCCATGGGGGGAGCCTGGGTAGCTCTGCTTTTGTTATTGGCAAATAGTCAGTGTGTGTCTCATTACAAACAGTAGTTAAGATTTCAAGGTTCCAAGAAGTGGTTTCTAGTGATGGGAGAAGGTCTATTCTCCCTCTTCTAAGACATTCTTCACCTCTGTGACAGCTTCTAAAGTATTAAGCAAACATGGCTTGTTGTTTGCTGCTTTGTAATAAATTAGGTGTAATTACAGAATGTAGTAAATCAGCTGCCGTTAGTACTTCTGGATGGGCCAATGTCTTATTCTTTTGGGAGAGTGACCTAATTCTCACCTTCTGTTGTGGAAATGATTATTTGGGAAATAGTTATATCTTATTGTGGTTTCTTCTCTGATTTTAATTGTGTTCTCTCCAGGTGCTCATGGAAACAACCTTATTGCGGTCTTGGCCAAATATATCTACCACAAGCATGACCCTGCACTTCCACGCCTGGCCATCCAGTTACTCAAACGACTGGCTACGGTAAGATGAGACTCCTTTGCCTCTCCCCTTGTGACTGATTCCACCACTAAAAGTCTTTAAAGACAATTTCTTCAGGCTTTTTTGTATCAGGGAGCTTAATGCAAGTCTGGTGAAGGCAGTGTGGACTGAAAGCCGTAAGGTAGAGCACATTAAAAATCACATAAAGGGTCCTTTAGTTTTTTTAGTGTCATCTTCTGCTGTTTCAGAAGTCGCTTAGGATCTCACTGAGCGGCTTCACACGAGTGGGGTGTTTTCTGCAAAGTGTTTGCACCTCCAGTTGACCTCTTTCTGCTTTTTTCAGCAACTTTCCCAAGTCACGCTCGTAAATACAATTCCTACACCTTCTTAACTTAAACTTTAAAATCTTACTGAGAGAAGTGGAACCTGTTTAAGTTTTTATTGTGAGCTTTCAACTTTGCCTTTTAGATTTACTCTTTTTAGCTACTGAATTCCTGAGAATGTATTTGCAGTTTTATTAAAGCATATAAATCCAGCTCTGAGTTTCTTTATTTGAAGAAACATTATTCCAAAACTGATTTTCTTTGTCCTTTTCAGTTTTGTCATAACCCTTGAGAAACAGGTGAGGGATAGAGCAGAATTGCCAAAGAGGAAAATTTCGATCATTTTGCAGGTTTCTTCCTGCTTAACGACAGCAACTTACTTTTGAGTTCCCTCACATACATTCATAGATTCAGTATCAGATATTTTGGAGTTTCCATTTAAAAGGCAAATCAACTTTTATATAGACAAGAAGCGTTCTGTAGTTTGGTTATTTTTCTTCTGATGTTTCTTTCCTTTTGCAGGTTGCTCCCATGTCTGTTTATGCCTGCCTTGGCAGTGATGCTGCTGCCATCCGTGATGCCTTCCTCACCCGCCTGCAGAGCAAGATCGAGGACATGCGTATTAAGGTCATGATACTGGAGTTCCTCACAGTTGCGGTGGAGACACAACCTGGGCTCATTGAGCTGTTCCTGAACTTGGAAGTGAAGGATGGCAGTGATGGGTCGAAGGTAGAATAGCAGATACATGCCCAAACACTAGTCTTTTATTGTAGCATTCATAGCAGTCTTATGGCACTAGTCTCTAAAATTGATAGTTCTTACATGGAATCTGATGTGCTTAATGTAAAGATAAATGCAGCTTGTGCTTGCAGTGAATAGATGTGCTGCTATCCTGTTCCACTTTTCCCTATAACCAAAGAGAAGCTTTCCCCAGTATTTTGAGGCAGATAGTGAGTTAACTAAGAACATCTACTGGGTCAGACCAGAGATTCCTGTGGCCTCTTCTCTTGACTCTGATGGTGGCCTCATCAGAGAGAGAGTTGAGATTGTTGAAATTAAGTGAGAGAGTTGAAGATTGATATACAATAGCTACTATCGGTTTTCCAGAATACCCACTCTGGTGCTTTGCAGTTCAAGGTCTTCTTGGGTTGGGACCTTTTGAAGGCACTTGGTCTCATTAAGTCTTAGCTTAGCTCATTTTTTATTCCCCTAAAAATATTTTTTTCCTCTCCTATGTTATGACTGCATTCCTTGTAGTCATATACAAAATATATGACAGCATCATGTACTCAATAATTATTTCTCTTTGTATTGTTCAAGTTGAATCAAGCACATTCTGCTTTAATAGGTGCCTACATAGTGGTTCTGTGGCAACGTAACCTCTCTCGTATCCTTTTTTGCTTTAGGAATTCAGCTTAGGGGAGTGGAGTTGCCTCCAAGTAGTCTTAGAGCTGATAGACTCCAAACAACAGGACAGGTACTGGTGCCCTCCCCTCTTGCACCGGGCTGCCATTGCCTTCCTGCATGCTCTGTGGCAGGACCGTCGGGATAGCGCCATGCTAGTTCTGAGGACAAAGTGAGTTGTTGTTTTTCTACAATGCATTTTCTTTCCTGTTTTTCCAAAACACTTTTTCTTTGATTCATCAAGACTTTTTGGGGGACATTTGCATCTTAGTCATTGTGTGCTCTGGTAAGGGTACACAGTGTGTGGGCTTTGAACTTGAGTCTCTCAGAAAAGAAGATGAGAAGCCCCTGTGGATATTCAGAGGCAAATATATTTCTTAAAGATATACAAAGCTTGTATTTACCAAAACATATTTTCTATAAAGTTTGGAACAGTCAGAATGCTGCTAGGCATGTGATGTGAGGGAGTTAACTGATACTACTTCTGTATGTATCTTTTAGGCCAAAGTTTTGGGAAAACTTAACCAATCCCCTCTTTGGGACCCTTCCTCCACCTTCAGAATCATCAGAGGTGAGTTACATCCAAACAAAATGAAGGTAGTTATGTACTTCTCAGACAAGGTTTCTAAGTTATGTATGTGGCTCTTCCCTCTGCTTGCAGTTTTCTAAAAAGAATTATGGTCAAGTGGTTTAAGCACAGGCAGGAGATGAAGTGAATGTTTTCAGGCTTTGCAGAGACTCTACAGCCATAAAGTCTTTTGAAATTCTCTGCTTTTTATTCACGTATGAAACAAAGATAGATGTTACCTAGCATCTGTGGTAACACTCTTTGAAAGGCATGCTGTCTGTAGTGTATCTGTGCTGTACGTCATGTGCTGTTTGGCAGAAAAAACTTTTTTTTTGAGGCATAGCTCAGGCTGACTATTCTCACAGAGGAATCTATGAGGTTTTTGTTATTATTCCTTTCTGTGGGAGTTTTCCCCTTCATTATGAAAGTCCTGTGCTCTCACTGAGTGCCCCTTTGGACACAGCATTCTTTCCTTATTATCACCAGTCTGTGGTCAAACAACATAACTATTGCTGTTCTGGGAGAAACAAGTCTCCTGCAAAACTGGATTATCAGCCACTGCAAGTGGATGGGTAGGGATAAATCAGAATTCTACTTACCCTGCGGAGCTAGGTGCTCAGATTTTGCCTTTTTTTTTTTTTTTTTCCTTTATAGCTCAGCGTCTTGGATACTTGTGCCTTAATCATGAAAATCATCTGTTTGGAGATCTACTATGTTGTCAAGTGAGTCTTTGCTAGTCTCTCCTTCATCCCTGTGCTTTTTAATTATGTGTTAAATCTTGATAGACTATGCAGGCTTTGAGGGACAAAGTACATGTAATCCTGTGAAAATGTGGGAGGAACAGTGATTTATAAACAAATTACAAACATGCATTTGAGATTCTTGTAATCACCAATTGCAGAAAGAGGTGTTACAGTCTCTCTGCAGCCTGTAGGTGAAAACATCAGTATTTTCCTTGTATCCTGGAATGAGAATATACAGTATTTATTAAAGCTAATTGTAAACTAAGCTAAGTACACCTACTGTAGTGGTTGCTGAATAACATTAGTAGTTTTCTCCCACTCATTTTATTTTCCCAAATGTAACTGTCCTTTAATATGGTGAAAAGTCAGGATTAACTGAAATCTCTGCTTAAAAGAAAAATCATAGATTTTCTTCAGGGATCATGTTTTTCCTTCACATTTGATGCAAAAAGTGGGATTCCCTGCACAGGTCTAATATGTGGAATAACCTTCACTTGCAAGCTGTGTCCTTGGCTTTCCTACCTGAATCTCAGAAGAAATATATTTTCTGACCAAAGAATAAATGAAGATAACTTCTCCTCTTGATTTGGTCAGGGGCTCACTGGATCAGTCCCTGAAAGACACGCTGAAGAATTTCTCCTCCAAAAAGCGCTTTGCCTATTGGTCAGAATATGTGAAGTTACTGGCATACCACGTGGCAGAGACAGAGGGTAGCAGCTGTGCCTCCATGACAGAATATCAAATGCTCATCTCAGCCTGGCGGATGCTGCTGATAATCTCTACTAGCCATGTAAGAGCTACCTCTCATCTTTTATGATAATCTGAAATTAACATTTTGAATAATACAGTATCAACCTCTTAGGGCCAGCTAAACTTTAATGAAGAATTCACTGGTTCTTCTTTCAATTTTAATATATATATGCTCACAACACAATTTGGCATGAGCATGGTACAAGAGGTTGGAGTAGGTGGTGTTTTGCTGTTTGACCAAAATGAGCATACTGTCTGTCTGAGCAGAGGAGAGAGGTAGTAAATAATTTTTACAGCGATTCTAAGTAATTCTGTAATCCTGAAGAGATTTTGCTGAGTCAAGTGAGTCAGGGATGCACCATTAGGGAAGTTAGTCATTGCTGTCTTCTTGTCAACTATTAATGTAATACTTCAGTGATTTCTGTAAAACTGCATCATTCAGCAGCTGTGAAATTTGGCAAATTCTTAAAGCAACAAATTAAAACAGTAGACTGATGTTAGACTGCTAAGAAGGTACATCTTTTGTTGTGCTTGATTGATCTCTGTATTTGTGGTTCTTAGGCAGATATAATGCATCTGACTGATCCTGCAGTTCATCAGCAGTTGTTTCTGGATGTGCTAAATGGGACCAAGGTTTTGGTAGGTGGTGCTTCCTGTCAGTTCTTTTAATTTCCCAATTGCTCATCATCTTTGTACTGTGGGAGTTCTGTTTCTGCAGCTGCTTGCCATCATAGTTTTTTTTTAGATCCTGTGAAATTGCACTGAAACAAAGTCTCTCTTCCTAAATTGATGAGCTTCTTACAAATCTGGATTTTTGTGTGTGTCATTCTTGTCATCACTGAGTGACCCTGAGCGGGTTCCCTCGATGCTGGTAGCTGCTGAGGAACAAACCTGGTCATTTGGTGGCAGTCCTTGGGCTGAGAATTTCTTAAATATTCTTCCATGTCACTATTGCAACTGTAACTTGCAGTATTTCTTCTTAGCTCCTAGTTCCCATGTCAGTGTCCTGTCTGCAGCTGGGGTCTATGCTATGTACCCTTCTTCTGATCCTGCTCAAACAGTGGAAGAGGTAGGTATTTCGTTTGGATAACTACGAGTCACTGCTAAATATAAAAACTTGGGAGATTATGTTTAAGTGTTTTGCTCTAATGAGATTCCCTTAGTGATTTGGGGAGGAAACTGAAACTTTATCATAGCATTCTCTTTTGGGATGGCAAATGTCTGTTGGCTGTTGCTGAAATCTCTTGTAGCAATGCAAGAGATGTTTGGTTTCCTGCTTGCTGGTGAAAAGTGTATCAAAAAAGCTTTTGTGATAGTCAGTCCTGCATTCTCACTGTACCGTGGAATGTCTTTAGTGAGATCCATGTGGTGACTTAAACTTTACTTGGAAGAAATGCTTTTATTTGTGCGGGTCGTAAGTTATATGTTCCTCACAGCTCAGTCAAGCCAATATATTTATTGAGGGATCTTGTCTAATCTGAAGAGCTCTCCCTTTTTGTTGTCAGCGAGTTGGGTTCAGTGGATAAAATCATAAACTCCTTGACGCAGATTCTGGAGGGAGTACTACAGGCAGATCAGCAGATGATGGAGAAAACCAAAGCCAAAGTGTTCTCAGCTCTTATCACTGTTCTGCAAATGAAGGAGATGAAAGGTGAGGTGGTGCATGTACAAGCGTCAAGAGCAGGGCTGCCATGGCTGAATACACCCTAATGCTCTAGTGTTCCCAAGATAAAAATGCATATGGTGTTAGTAGTAGTACAGGATGCTGGATATAGTCACCAACCTCTGGGACTTCTTCACCTTTTTCTTGTTTTAGCTAGTTTTGAAAAGAGGTGAGGTTTGTTGTTCACAGTATGTGTATGTCTTCCCTTCTTTTCTCCTTCCCCAACAATAACCTCTGTCTTTGATTGACTTGATAGACACAAGATAGGGTTCCCATCTTTTTTTGAAAATAGCCCAGCAGGTGTGGGAGGGATCCCTAGTAATGCCATTTCACGTAGAGCTTAGCTTCTGACATGACTTTTTAGTTAGGATAAAAAAAAAGACCCAAGCACAAGGAAGTCTTCTGGGGGTACATTTTGTTACAAAACAGAAGAACTAGACCAGTCCTTACTCCTGTCACTTGTGGGGCATCTTACATTGCAGTAGCATGCAAAGACCCTCAGTGGAATCTGGCAGTATTTCTCTGTACAGCACATACAGAGGCAGCTGTGGTGTTGTGAAGTGTATCAGCTTATCTTTCTGTCTATTCCTCGTCCCACTGCTTGGGCTCTGCAAGCCCATATATTTTGGAAAATAAATAGAAAGTGAAACGTTGGGTTGTTTTTAAAGGTTTTTCTTCACTGTTGAATTTGAGTTTCCAGTCACGCTGGTAAAAGGTGGTGCAATTTATTATAATGGTTTTTGATAAGAATGTAGTGTTTATATGGACTCACAGAACACAGACTCACCCATTTTGCATGGGCCAGTACCAGCAGTCTGGAGAAATGGGTAGGAAATACTGTAGTGGACAGTTATGGAATAATCTGTTCATAGTAGTGCTTGATTTGTGCTTTGAGAGGTTGTGAGTTTATACAACTTGGTAAAACTACATGTTTTTGTTATTCAGATGACCATCTAATCCCTTATTATATTTTTCTAGACTTAATCATTTACCTTAGTCACAGTTTCTCACATTCTGTTTTGTAGGTTTTGAGCTGAAAATAGAGTAAATATTAACTCCAAGAAATGTGGCCCTGTGATGTTATCAGTTCAACTGGAAACCTAAGTACAAGGATTGTTGTTAACTGTTGTCTGTTCTGTGTGTATCGCAGTGAATGAGATCCCACAGTACTCCCAGCTGGTGCTGAGTGTGTGTGAAACACTCCAAGATGAGGTCATTGCGCTCTTTGATCAGACTCGACACAGCCTGACCTTGGGAGATGCTACAGATGACAAGGACAGCATGGAAACAGATGATGCCTCCCGAGTTAAACACAAAGACCAGCGAGATGGGGTAAAAGACCTGTTCATCTGCTTTGCAGCCATGTTTCTTCTCTCAAGACAAAAGTTCCATGTATGTTTGGAACAACTTTCCCTTGCAGCCTGCTGCCTTCAAAGGAAATGTCAACAGTTTCTGTTTCCAAATTACTCCATGTCTCTTTGGCACACATCAGTCAGAAACTGGTTGTTGCTGTCTCTCAGATCTGTCCTAAAAAATGTTGTCAGGATTGCTAATACAGCCAGCGAGCATGCGGAGTGTAATGTGAGGGATACCTGATGCCTTCATTTATGATTCTGAGAATGATTGAACTTTAGTAAATGTTCTAAAGGTTTTCTTAGTACCCATGTCAAGCCTATACCTCGTTCTCCTTTCCTTGTCACTGCAGGTGTGTGTTCTGGGTCTGCATCTGGCTAAAGAGCTCTGTGAAGTTGATGAAGATGGAGACTACTGGCTGCAGATTACTAGGAAAGTCCCCGTGCTTCCTACTATCTTTACTGCTCTGGAGATCAGCCTGAGAGTTAAACAAAACCTTCACTTCACAGAGGCCTCATTACATTTACTGCTGACCTTAGCAAGGACTCAACAGGTGAGACATGCAGAGAAATGAGAGCATATAGCTATACATTTTTAATAGGAACAGTATATCTCATTATTCTGTCTGCGATGCAGCTGAACAATGATCTGTAGATAAAGGGGTTTTTTTAGAGGCTGGCGAGCAGTAGGTCCTGTATGTACTCCGCTTAGTTTGCCCTGTTCTTCTTGATAATGGGATGTCTCGGATGGAAAAGCTGAGCCAGCCAAGAGTAGATGTGTAATTCAGAGTGGGCACTTTTACTGAATGTGTTCTTCTGCAATGCAAATTATCCCCCCTCTAGTTAAAACAGCATTAAGTGTTGGAACCTGCTTTCTCATTAGTTGCAATAAAGTGTCATTTATCTATTAAAAATTCAACTTGTGTGAGGCTTTAGGTGAAAGCAAGGTCATTCCCAAGCCAGCCCTTTTCGAAGATTATCTATGCACCAAACTAGGTGATATCAAAATGAAATTCATAGTGCAGTTATGCAGGTTAGATGTTACTGGAAGAACAGCGTTGCTTTTCTTGATACTGAATTTTTAGCAACATGGAAGTGTGTGTAGATGAAAGTTCTCTAAAAGGGTGGTGACAGTGCAGAGGACAGAAATATAATGCAAAATAAGTCTCTTTAGTCTCAGAGAGCAGACGCACATGCAGATTTTAACAGCAGTTGGCTCTGTGCCTCGCAGGGAGCAGCAGCAGTGGCCGGAGCTGGTGTCACGCAGAGTGTCTGCCTGCCCCTCCTCAGCGTGTACCAGCTCAGCACTAACGGAGCCATTCAGGTGGGTGCTCCCTCTTCTGCTGTGGGAGGGTGCCCGGAGACCTTGCCCTGCCCTGCCCTGACTTGCAGGCTGTGGTGGGAGCAGCCACCCCTACAGACTGGTGGCTTCCAGAATGGTGTGGAGGGTTTGTGGCGTGTGCCACGCTGGGCAGCAGTGGCAATAAGTCATTTATTTTTGTATCTGATTTCTTCAGACATCTGCTTCCTCTCGAAAGTCTCTGGATGTCCCCTCTTGGCCTGGGGTCTATCGTCTCTCCATGTCGTTGATGGAACGCCTTCTTAAAACACTTAGATACAACTTCCTGACAGAAGCACTGGACTTTGTGGGGGTCCATCAAGAGAGGATTCTTCAGGTGTGTCACATACTTCCTTTGTGATGGTTTGCTTGGCTTCTGTGTTGCGGGAGCAGTGGAAACACGTCAAAGTGCAGAAGCTTTGACAAGAGGCTCCTGCCTCAGAAAGATTCACAGTGGAAATAATTCAAGAGTGGCAGAAGGAGGACAGAATACACAAGCCATGTGGTCAGGCAGGGATGATTGTTACGACACTTATTAGAGCTGGGCAGTCACCATCTGTTCTTCCTGTTCACTCCTGGGGTTATAACTTTGCTACAGGTGTTTAATGTGCTTATTCAACACAGTAGCAAAAGTGAGAGTTTGACAGGAACTTTGTGGCTGGCTGTTCCGGAAAGGAAAGTATGAGAGCTGTTCTTGGGGGTGGCTTCAGCTCAGCCTTGCTCAGGTAATGAAAATGCTGTGGTCAGGGTTCAGTCACCACTGGGGTCAGCAAGCTCTCAAGTCCTGCAGTACTGAAATACCTGTACTGGCTGGATTGTGTCAGTGCAGACGTGCTGAAGGGTCCTGTTTGTACGTAGGTGCTGAATTACCTGTTGAGGAGCCTGTTCCCCAGACAAACTGCTGCCTGCTCGTGTGGCAGCACGGTTCACAAAATGCAGTGACCTCTGACTAGGAATATAAAGTGCTCTGGGTCTGATCCATGTGCTGTGTGGCTGCGTTTGTGAATGGACTTTCTGTCGCTAAGGGCAGGTCCTCTGCATCTTCAACTTTTTCTTCTAGAGAAGGGAATGGGCTTTTTATGATTTAACTGTCCTTGTGCTGATTTACTTCCCTTTGCTTTCCAGTGTCTGAATGCAGTACGGACAGTACAGAGCTTGGCCTGTCTAGAAGAGGCTGATCACACTGTTGGCTTCATTCTTCAGCTCTCAAATTTCACAAAGGAGTGGCATTTCCACCTGCCACAGCTTATGAGGGACATACAGGTAGGAATCAGGATATTGCTGTAGATAATACATTGACTTGGGCCACAGGGATTTGGATGTGTTAAGAGAAAATGGCACTATATTACCTTTCTATTACTGCTCTTTTAATAGAAACTGCTGTTGAGGTCATTTAAATGTCTGTTTGGTCAGTACCTTGTCTGAATTGAGTGATGAAAGATAACTATTGGGAACAGAGAGATGATACTTTGGAGTTCAGTTTGGGGAATTCAACGTCTTAGTTCTCACTGCCAGGTGACTCCAAGAAAGTACTGAGAAATCAAGAGACTGCACTGATCCTTTACGATCACAGTTCTAACTGAATTTTCTCGCTTCCACCGATGGCAGTGAATAGATGGGTTTTGAGTTTTTAAGAGATTTCTCCCTCGCCTTATTTATTTCAGGTGAACCTGTGTTACCTGTGTCAGGCCTGTACCTCCCTCCTGCACAGCCGCAAAATGCTCCAGCACTACCTGCAGGTGAGGAGGATGGGGACTGCACGCCGAGCTGCCAGTTAGGAGTGTTGCATGCCCGTGCTCTCTGCTAAAAGGCAAATACTATTCAATCTCCAGGCTCCTGGATATTGAATTGATTGTCAGTAATCCTAGTGGTGATTAGTGACAATCGTCGATAGTTAGGATTTGCATTTCTCCACAGCAAAAAAAAATGTTTAAAGAGTAGTCTGGACTCTTAAAAACTCTAGGCTGTGTAGAGCCAGTCCTAGAGAAACAGCAGCCTGTGTTTGAACGGTGCTGTTGTGATTTTATAGCTGCTTATGCTGCAGCAAGAAGGCTGCATCACTGTAGTACTCTGTAGTGCCATTAATTAAGCCACTTTTGACCTGGTGTCCTTGATCTGATTTAATTTGTTTGAGAGAGTGCTCTTGTTCTTGGGGAATCCTTAGATTCATGAAGTGGAGACGATGCATTGCCACTGATGTGTTACTTCAGCATGGCTAAGGCTTGGTGTGTTGATTAGAGATTCTTCTTACGGAATGTGGAATCTAAACAGCCTCTGCAGCTGCCTCCCTGCAATGCAGTGCCTCCCCCGATGCACACTAAGTGTAGATTCTCATGCTTCTAGCAGGTGACAGACTTTGGGTGCCTTATTTCCTTGTTCCTTTTGTTCATAGCATAATTTTTTTTTTCCCCTCAAAATACCCATCTCAGTGCAAAATGATCATATCCATATTCAAGACTTTTTTTTTTTTTTTTCCTTTCTCCACAGACAAAAAATGGTGATTCCCTTCCATCAAGCGTGACTCCACGAGTGCAGCGTAATCCCCAAGCCTCCTCCAAACATCCCAGTCCTGAGTCAGAGGCAGCAGAGCAGAAAGCACTGCTTACGGTGCAGTACAGCCTCTTGAAAATCCTCAGCAAATCTCTTGCTGCACTGCGCCATTTCACCCCTGATGTCTGCCAGATCCTTCTTGATCAGGTAGAGAAAGAGGAGGGATGCTGCTCCTTGAAGGGGTGCTTTCCAGCATTTCAGGTGATGTTCTGGGTCTGTGTAGGGGGGCACAGTCTGTCCTGCTTGAGATGATGACCCTGCCATGCCTTTGCCTGCTGTCCTGCTGCACAAGGCAGGAAGGCAGGACACAAGGAGCTCCCCTTAGGCACTTATCGCTGTGGGAGGAAGGCTTGGCTGAGCTGTTGTGTGATCTGCACAGCACTGTACCTATAACCTTCCTGGAGCAGACTAATAACCCAGCTAGGGTTGTGAACTACCTGAAAAGAGGTTGCAGAGAGGTGGGGATGAGTCTCTTGAACCAAGAAACAAACACCAGGACAAGAGGGAATGGCCTCAAGCTGCCCAGGGCAGGGTCAGGCTGGCTCTGAGGAAGGATTTCTGTGCAGAAGGGGCTGTTGGGCGTTGGAATGGGCTGCCCAGGGCAGGGGGGGAGTCCCCATCCCTGGGGGGGTTGAAGAGTCGGGTTGACCCAGCGCTGAGGGATCTGGGGGAGTTGGGAACAGTCAGGGTGAGGTTCAAGGTTGGACTGGAGGAGCTTCAAGGGCTTTTCCAGCTGAGATGATTCGGTGATTCTGTGCTCTGGATGCCACTCTTCAGAAGAGACATCCTCTTTTACCCTCCTGTGTTGGTGTGACGTAGTGGCTGGTCTCCAAGTGCAGAAAAGGAGGGTTTAACCCTTGTTTCTGGCAGTGCTGCTAACTTTTGGGTAGTTAACTTCCTTTTCCTGTGCCTCATATGCCTGGGTGTTTGAAAACAATCTGGAAACAGTTATTGCTTCAGTTTGCCACTTGGTGGCAAGCTGTACGGCTTGGGAGCTGGAGAAGGTTCCTTCATGTGAGGAACCTCATGTGGTCTGAGTGTGCAGTGCTGTACAGAACGCTCTCCACTGCTCCATCTGTGTACCTGAGATTTGGGAAATGATCTCATGCTTCTAGTTCTCCATGCAAAAAGTGTGATACAGGGACTAGGCATCCCTGTTACTATGACAACGGCATACTCATGGCCTCAGAGATCACTCACTCCTCTTTCCGTTTCTCCACAGTCGCTGGACCTTGCCGAGTACAACGTGCTCTTTGTTTTGAGTTTCACCACACCAGCCTTTGATTCAGACGTCGCACCTTCCTTTGGGACCCTCCTTGCCACAGTCAACGTGGCCCTTAACATGTTGGGAGAGGTACTAGCCACTTCTCTGTTTGAGAGAGCACAGCAGTTGCAGTGATCTCAGAGCACTCATTCAACTGATATTTTGAAGAGTAGGAGTATTTCCTTGTTTGTATCTCCTGTCTCTAATGCCTGTCTTTTCCCCTCTCAGCTGGATAAGAGGAAGGAACCTTTCCCTCAGGCTGCAGGGCTGAATATGCAAGAGGGAACCAAAACCCTCAAGTAAGTTTGTAGCTTTTTGATTTAGTCCTGGCCAAGGAGCAGAACCAAATGCTCCTCAGATCAGAACTGAGGTTTGCAGGCATTCATGTAGCTTCAGAACTGCTCCCGCTGAATCCAGGGAGTTCAGATAGTCCATCAGTTCTCCAAAGCAAGCAGGGATTTTTGGGGGGGAGGGTGTATGAAACCATCCCATCCTAAGATGCAGTGTAGAGAGTTGTTTGACACTTATTTATCAGTACATTTAAATCAGACTCCCCTAATGGCCAACAGGAATGTCTGCTGTGCAGACCATAGCTTTTGAGTATTGCTGCTTGAGCAGAAAGAGAACTGTCACAGCGTTTCCTCTTATGTACCGTGTGTGTGACATCTCTCTAAGAGTATCTGACCTTGAAACTAGAGTGTGCTGACCTTTTTGGCTCCTGCTGATGTGTGTTTCTTTGCACAGGTCTCTGCTCATGTTTACAATGGAGAACTGTTTCTACCTGCTCATCTCCCAGGCCGTTCGGTACTTGAGAGACCCAGCTGTGCACCCCCGTGATAAGCAGCGGATGAAACAGGAGCTCAGCTCTGAGCTGGTAAGCAGCTTGTACCATCCTTTCTCGCTGTAAATGTGTCTTGTGGGAGAAGGTCATTTGCCTTTGGCTGCCCATAGAGCCCATTCCCCAGCATGAATCAACAGCCGTGGGCTGCAGGTACTGGCGCCTGTTCCTCTGCCACCAGCGCCTTGTGTGGGGAGGGAGAGGGGCACGTGTTTGAAAGAAGCTCACCCGTTACCTGCCCCCCATTGCAGAGTACACTGCTCTCCAGCCTGTCTCGTTACTTCCGCCGTGGTGGCCCCTCTTCACCTGCCAGCGGGGTTCTTCCCTCTCCTCAAGGAAAGTCGGCCTCCAAGCTGGGTCCCGAGGGGCAGGAGCCTTTGTTTCAGCTCGTGCAGGCCTTTGTCCGGCACGTGCAGAGATAGATCCTGTCCTGCCCCTGCCTCCCTCTTCACGACGTGCACCAGAACGACTCACGTCCACCGCAGAAGGCATCACCTTTGGCAGAGCTTGCAACAAGGACTGGGAAAGGGAGGGAGGCCTGGGGTGGGCAGTGGTGTGAACCCACCTGTCAGAGCAGCAGCGAGATCCCGTTGAACTCGTGCAACCCAGTAGCAGAGTGAATGTAAGGAAGGGTGAGAGCGGCTCCTCAGCGACCAGCCCGCGGGGACAGCCCACCCGCTCCATCTGCCAGAGCATCCTGGCTGGGTACAAGCGCTCAACAGTCAAAACCTTTATTTTTATAGCTTGTACCTCAGCTGGGGAAGCTGTGGCTGGATGGAGAGAGGAGACAAACTTTCCACTGGGCATTAACTCTGCTCTTAACACAAGGTGCAATCTGCCTCTCCCTCGCAGTCAGAGTCCATTTAAGGCACAACCAAGGGATCAGCCAGCAATTCAGAGACCATCTTTCTACTGCTATTTTTGTACTGAATGGTTCCAGGCAAGATGGTGTATGTGTGCTCATGCCTTCCCTTCACCCTGCAGTCTGTGTGTTGTGTGTGTTTCTGAAGAGCAAGGCCTCACTCAAGGTTTTTAAGTCAAAGTTCCATTGCTCCAGTCTTGCAGTTTTTTGTAACTGTGCCCTATTTATACTGATATTAAAACCTTTATAGACAGCAGCTGGATTCGTGGTTTTGTATTGGATGTAGCAGCCTGCAGCACCGATTCTGCATCTGCTGAAGCCCCAGCTGGCAGTGGTGGGAGCTGTGGCTTGGGAGTGACAATCTAGATACCGTTTGAGGCGATGATCATCAAAGCCAATTCCCTTGGCTTTCCCACACCCACTCCCTTTCTTACTCTCACGTTGGGGAACTCGTAGGAGGTTTTAAACGAGCATCACTATAAAATACTCCTCAGGAATGACTCTTCTGCACACGATGGTGTGGCCCACGTGCATGGATTACTCTCTGCACAGGTCCAAGCTGCTGCTCTGCCTGTTGCACCAGCAGGGGAGGGTGTGGGTTGAAGCTGGAAGACAGACGGTGTCTACAGTGAAGCTGCATCGTGCTGTTGTAGCTCTCAAGTAGATGAACAAACTTTAAGGCTCTAAGGCTCAATGTGTGATGGAGACAGTAAGAGAAGGTCAATCATTATTGCTTAAAATAAAGCCTGAAATCTAGACAGACACTTCTGAGGTAAGAAATCAAATTTCAATGTAGCTGTGAGCTGGTAACCTGCCAAATCTTTCCTAGAGACACTTGATTGCTGTACTAATCAGAACCTTTTTAATCTCGCTGGTTTTAAGAGACCAGAGTGAGAAAATTAGATTATCTTGCTTTGAGGGTTTGGTTTTGTTTTTTTTCCTTGTAAGCTCAGGTGCTGGTGATGTTCTAGCACACTTGTTTGATCTAGTTTTAATTGCCCTGGAGGCTTGGGAGAGATCTGAACTGGCTGGAGCAAAGTGGTCTTAAAGTAGAAGGCAGAGGGGCTTTGATTACCTTCCAAAACCAGCTGAGCTGCTCTGACAGAAGGGAGGTGGTGTGACAGTCCTAAGCCCGGTCTGTAACCATTAACGCTTTCTGCCACAGGGGAGCTGTGAACAGAGAGATTTGAAGGTGAAGAACCGTGCAGAGAAGACAGCAAATTGGTGCCAGGTAGCTACGGGGAGCAGGAGTAAAGCCAGAGTGCAGCACATCTGAGCAAGTTCAGCAGTGCTTAGGGCTGTTAGCTGATAGCTCTGGTAGGTATCTTTCCCTTTGTTACAGCTTTAGAAGTTAACACGTGGTGCTAATTGCTTTATTAGTGTTCAACAAGAATGGATAGAATGAGAATTGAGGGAGAAATGATATATTCTTTTAGATATTTACTTAAGCACTAGAGTGAGAGTTTATGGTGCTAGGCCGGAGTCCTTGGTGCCAGGTAGCAAGGAACAGTGGATGCTGCTGGTGACATCTGTGCTTTAGAGTGACAGCTTCACTTTAGACAGCAGCATTTCAGCCCTCAAGTGTACCTTTACCTGCCCCTCAGCCCCAGAGAGGTGTGGAACAGCCTCCGGCCAAGACACCTGCAGATAAGCAGCAGGAGAGTGTAATCTCTGCAGAGAGCCACTCTGAGATGGCAAGAGATTTTGCATGTGCTCTTTTCTAACACAGGGAGGGGAGTGCTGTTGCTAGAAAGGCAGGAACAGACTTTCTTCTGGCTGTTCAGAGGGCGGAGACACCATTTTCTGCATCATTAAGCTGCTGCTGGTTTTGCTAAAGCTGCTCTTCCTCTTTCTTTAATGCACCAGGGAGAGGAATAACAGGGAAACCAGGATGTCAGTGGCCTGAGGGAAAGGTATACATCCCAGATGCTGGAATGGAAACAGCCAGGGGTAGATCTATAAAAGGGTATAACTGTGGTAGTGGTAATCATGGCACTTGTAAAACTAACTAAAACAGTAATGTAATTTCCCCATTCCCTTTCATGGGAGTTTAACTAGAAAAACTGAGCGCTGTTGTTACACAATAGAGCATTTCAGCAGCTGCTTTTCCCAGGAGTTCTTTCCAAGTCGGGTGCTAGGGACAAGGCTTTAGGATTTTAGATTCGCAGCAGATCTAGTTTCCATAACAACAAAAAAAATGTCTGTTAGCTGTAGAATAGCATTTCCAGTCTCTCAGCAGCTAAAGTCACTTTGCTGCTCTATTTTTGCTTCAGGTTAAGGAGGAGCTGTTGTTTCTTAGAGTTCCTGAATCTGTAGTACAACTGAGATGTGTCATCTGGGAGAGGAACTGCAAGACATTAACAACCTTAAGGTGTGTTGAGAGTTTCAGCTGGGACAGGAGGTTTTGTTTTTCTGCCCAGCTCCCCCAGACTGGGATGGCAGAAGGGCACAGCTCCCCCCCTGAGCTGCCTCTCTTTGCCTCCCTACCCAGCACCGCTTGTCCCTGGAGCCTGTGGGCACGTGGCTGGAGAGCAAGGGCAGCCCAGAACCCACACAAAACCCTGAGGCAGGAGGTCAGGCAGTTTGTTTATTGGCAAATAAGTGCTGAAAACCACGAGCCCTACATACACAGGTGCTCAGTGCCCTGTTACATTAGAGTGGTCACAATACCATGGGGGAAAGTGCAAAAGATCAATAAACAAGCCAGGTTTGTTCTGACATATCAAGGGGAAGGTTGTGAACAGAGAGCTTGGTGCAGGGGAGTTTCTCTTCCATCCAGCTTGAGTGGGAAACAAGTTACACAGCAGCAGAAGTCCTTTAGTTGAGCTCTAGCTCAAAAGCTCGTTATGGGATTAAAAGGCATCCACACCTGAGCACTCCCTTTGAGCTAAACCACCACATCCATCAAGGGCAGCCGGGATTGTTTAGTGTGTGTGTGGCCAAGAATAGCTCATGGTTGGAGATAACAGCAAGTGGGACTATCCCTTACGGTACAGGGATGCACCAAGTCTGTTCACTGCCGAGAGGGGAGGGGAAGCATTAGTTAAATCAGTGATTTAGGGTGAAAATAAAGTCAGGCTGAAACATGCCTGGAACAGACACACTGAAAGAAAAGCCTGGACAATTAACACAAGGAGCAAAGCTTATAAAAAGGCTTGTAAACTCTTTGCAGTCCAAGAGCAGTTTCTCAGAGGAAATGCAAGCAAGATGCATGGTCCCTTGCAGTGAGGTTTGATTTTTGACATACAGGCCCTGTTGGGTCTTCACAAAGAAATTTCCTTCCAGCTTCTGAGGACCATTCTAGATTGAAGCCATCAGGCACCACGGTAGCAAGCATGGTTCTTGGAGAGCCTCGCATTACTCTTCTCCCACAGCTGAGCAAGGTGGATGGGTTTAACAGGCTCTTAATTCTTAAATTCAGTTTCCTTGCCTTAAGAGCTAAGACATGTCAGAGGGTTGGCGTGGGACACTTCCCCACAGGAATGCTTAATGGTTTGACTTAGGCAATTCTACTGCTGAAGAAGAGAGAGGACGGGAGGGGCAGACAGGCACTAACCCACACCAGACACAAGGGAAGTGTAACTCAAACTCTGTGAGCAGCGGCTGTGGGAGATGGCTCACTGGCCCTGGGAAAGCTGCTGCTATGAACAAGACTAGGGTAGGGTAGGAAAAAAGTAATCAAGGAATCTTGCGCCATCAAGACTAACCTCAAAGCAGGCTGCACGGGTAGTTAACGAATTCAGTCTTGGTGCCATCAGCCCTTTCCCAAAACCTCGCTGTCATGGTTTTACTACTGCTTTCCCACAATTCCCCTGTTAGCAATGGAGTGTCAACCCTGAAGAGAGCAATGGTCTCGGATGAAGAAATCCGCATTAGAAGTGCCAGGAGATGAGGGGTGCATTCTGCTCGTACGTTCTTCTTCCTGGAGACATTTAGCTTAACAGTTCCAAGTAAGTGACAGGAACTTTCCCTTTCTGGTTCCCTCTTTCCCCTATGAGCCAGTCTGGATCCATGCCTGGCAGGCTGTACACAGTGATCATCTGGGGAGAGAAGACAGCGTTAGACAAGGCCCTCCCTCTGCAGCCAGAGCCCAGAGGTTCAGTCAGAGAGGTACTGACAGAAAATAATGCCTCAGGTTCCTTCAGCAGGCATCTGTGACCTTTCCCTTGAGCTCCCTGCAGCTTTAATAGATCTACAGAAATCTCTCTGCTGCTTTTTCATTCTCCAAACTGACTTAATGTATTTTTGCATACAGGGTGGCATGATATTGCTACAACATCCTTTCTGAATACAAAAGTTCAGTCTAGTGAACAAAAGAGTTTGCAACTTGCTGAATTTCCTTTTTTCTCAGGATGGTAAGACCAGACCTCCAGCCAGTAGCTTATTCCATTGCTCTGGGATAAGGCAGCTATATCTGAGGGTCACGGTGAAAGATACTAAGTCTTGGGGTATTTTGTTGGCTGGGTATAGAAGAGGAATAGAAGAGTTGCTGGGGTGATGTTCTTAAATAGCAAATGGCCATAAGCACAAGCTCACTGCAACTCAGTGGATACTAGTGTCAAGGGAAAGACTCGATGAGCAGTTCCATAAACCAGGGGTTTTAAGGGCAGGAAAAGTAACCAAGATCTTGCTAAATGTGCAACGAGCTGGTAGGCATTCACGGCAAAATTCAACACAAAGGCGAGCTACCAACCTCATCTGCAAGAAGTGCCAGCTCAGTGCTGTCAGCTGCTTCGTAATCATAGAGGACTCTGGCCTTCCGTGTCCCGCTGGCAGGAGGCTTGACTTCATTCGGGTTCAGGACGCTCTCTGCCACGGTATTAGGCACCCCAACAATCGTGGGCACAACTGGAATGGTAGGCACAGCAGGGAGTGTGGCAGCAGCAACAGCTGGAGGAGAGGTAGCAGCTGCAGGAGGAGATGTGGATTCTGCGTTGCCTACAAATGTGCCTGAAAATCTTACGCAGGAGGAAAAAAGCAGAGTTTAGTGAGGCTCTAGGGTGAGGAACCAAGAAAGAGCTTCCTTTTTTAGTAGTTACACTGCAGAGATGATGCTCAAGAGTTCCAGCTAACAGCTGTAACATATCTACACTGTCCTTTGAGTGGGGAAAGGTGCTGAGACTATGCAACAGGTAATAACTGTCTGCTTGTTGTGATTGCAGTGTCCTGTTACAGGCCAGGCACCCAACCTCCCGAGCAAGGCCCAGAGCGGGGTCTGGGCAGGTGCTGTTCTTGGCTCTGCAGCTGTTTTACAGGGTCATTGGGCCGTGTCCTTGCCCTGCTCTCACACAGTCTGTGTTATCTGTTCAGTCTGCCAGTTCTTCAGGAAAGGGACAGGCATTATTGCTGTGAAGGTGGGTGCCACAGCTGGAGGCTCCCAGGCTTTCTGGGTTCTCTGTCTAGAGATGGTAATGGAGCCCGGTCTCATTGATCTGTAGATACCTGGCTCTGCACGAAGGGCATGCAGCTCTGGCCCTTGCTGGCCTTTGTAGCGAGTCTGCAGAGACTCCAGAGTTTGGGGGAGGTGGAGGAGCTCTTAGAGCTACTGTGTGCAACATCCTACTTACATTTCTCCTTTGGAGCTGCAAGCATGGAAAAGAACAGAACAGGAATAGTGAGTGGTCATGTAGAGGAAACAGCCCCTCCTGGGTCAGGCCACAGCGCTGATGTGGCAGGTGAGAGACAAACAGCCCTGCCCGTGCCCAGGGGCAATGCAGCCACCAGCACTGAACGTGACTGCTGCAGCTGAGCACGCTCAGCCTTGCTGCTTGGCAACAGGAATTTGTCTCCCGTGTGATTTAACTAATTTAGAGGAAGAATGTTCCAATCTCATGGCCATCATGCTTTGAGATGAATGTACACAACCCAGATGAATCCAAGGGGAAAGCCTGCTGTAAATGCGCTGCCACCAGGACTGCTCACCATTCCATAAGCTCAGAAGCTCTGTCAGCGCTTGGAGGGGGTTTTATAACTTCTACCCAATGCTGTGGCCAGGGGTGGGGAAGGAGCTGGGGTAACGGGAGAAGTAACCCTCAGAGAAATAAAAGCAGTCTCTTGTCTCACCTGCCCAGTTGCTTCTGCAGGTCCAGCATGTATTGGTAACACTGAGCATAGTAGTTGGTCTGAGACTCCACAAACTCGTGGAGACAGCGAAGATGATTCACCTGGAGGGAGAAGGACTGTAAGCTGGTTTGGGAGTTTGGTTGCTAGGCACAGGAACTCTCCCTGCAGCTACTACCCCCCCCCCCCCCCCCCCCCCCCATGGGAAGCACGTATTTAAAAGAGCTAGTTGGTTTGCTTGAACACACCAATTTACGTTTGGGAATGCTGTATAGTCCCAAGGGCTCTAGCCATGCCCCTGTAGCCGGCCCACAGCTCTAGTGAGAGAACAGCCAGGTTTTTCTGTCTTGGAAGCATTTTGAGGACTGCAGAGCTGCAGATGCCACAGTGGCACTGCCTGTGCATGTTCATTATGTTTTTAGTTTGAGCATTCCAGGTCTTAGGAGGAGGTTGCTGTAGCATCCAAATTTATGACCTCTTCTACCTCTATGCTCAGTGCAGGGCTCCATCACCCTGGTGGCATTCTTCCAGAAGAGTCTGTGTAGCCCTGGAACTCCCAGTTACCCAGGAGGACTCACATGTGTGCTGCTGATCCCCTCCAGCAGCAGACGCGTCACCTCTGCCTGCCGATCAAACTCGGTCTGCGTGAGCCTCAGCTCGTGTTCTGCCTGCAAAAGAGGACAGGGTGTTCAAGCCAGCACAAGGCAGCGACCCCTGCTCTGCCTCTTCCAGGGAAAGGCACCACCCACCTCCTCCACCAACCCCCATTTGGCACCAAGACGAGTGTGCTGCTGGCTCGTAGGATCCACGTGCACCCGTGACACTGACCATCAGGCACGAGGACCCCCAAGGCCTCTGGCTGCACTTAAGCTTGATTCCTGCTTGATCCTGCATGGGATCACTGCAGGGCATGGAATGGCAGCTCAAGGCTGATGCATCAAGCTAGGAAGTGCCTACTCCCACAAGACTGGAACATGAAGATGGAGAGGCTTGGTTAATCCTGAGGGATGTGGAAAGCCAGTCCCATGCCAGCACCTGTCCTTTTAACCCCCTCTTTAGGCATAGAAACTAGGAATTTAGAAATAGGAATGTGACAACCTCCCTAAGTTTCTCACCAGAAGTGCAACTTTTACCAGTTATCATTTTTATCATCACAGAACAAGGGCTGAGGCCAGGGAGCATTTATCAAATGGCTGTTACTAACCAAATCTCCCTGCAATGGAGATGAACATCCCAATCCAACTTCTACCCCAGGCTCTCCTTTGAAGCTAGTTACTCATCTGAGCTAGGAGGAATTAAACAAGGTTAACAGAAGGCAGCTCTGCAGCAGACACTGGGAATTCAAAGACAGACTGATACTGGAGCCCCTCTTTACCAAACAGAGCATCTCTCCCCCACCAGCAGACAGCGTACTGACACCAGGGCAGTTCTGCAGCACCGGAACACCCAGGGGGATCTCTGTAAGGAGAAGAGCTCCAGAAGTGTTGGAGCCATCAGGTGCTCTGGTGCCTGCTCTCCCCTCCCGCTGCCAGAGGGAAAGGGCTGACAAACAGGCACATTTGTTCCCTCTGGCGTGTGCTGCTCCTTAACCCCAAGGGGAACGTGCCAGTTCCCTCGTAGGACGTGCTGTGACCGACAGCACAGAAGAGTGATGTCCACTCAGCTACAGCGTACTGGAAGGAGAGGAGCTGGGGTTCTGTGTCCTCTTCCCCTTCTCCAGGGGTGTGCAGCAATCGCAGGGCTCCTGTCTTGGTGCTGTGGTTCCTGCATGGCCCCAGTTCTGGGAGAGTCCTGCTGCTGCTGCTTTGGAAATGATCATTCTGGCACAGGAATCACTTGTTTGCACTTGATCCTGGAGGACTAATCCAGAGATGCTGATAGAGCTGAGGCCACATTGGTGGTGTTTGAGCAGGGTTCCCCCCGAGGAGAGCAGCCTTTGCAGCAGGGCACACCAGAGGAGCTGCTGCGGGCCATGACAGCGTTACCAGTCCTGTTGTATGGCTAGGCTAGAACAAAGACACGCTTTGACTGTCTTTTAATCAGATTTGTCTATTTTAAGCTACAACTGATCTATTTTCTTGCATCCTCTGTATGAAAGGGATTATTTAAAGGAGAAGGGGAAATGTAACAGGAAATACCAGTGCAATGCCTTACTAGGCACAAAGATATTCTTGCTCCAGTGAGCCGAGCAGGGACTTGAGTAGCAGCAGAGCTATCTGAAACTTGTGACAGGCAGAGCCAGCTCCATTTGGCACTGCCTGGGATTTCACCCATTGCCTCTCCCTGATAGTTCTGAGCAGTTGCAGGGTGTTTCCTATAAAGTCAGCACCGACTGTGACCTGGGAGGTCCCTTCCAGTCTTGTGCTTCTCGAAGACAGAGAGAACTTTGAAGTTTACTGACATACTTTCGTCTATCCTGGCTAGACAGACCAGAGAGAGAGCTAGAGGGACAGAGCTTTGCATACTTAGAGCTGACTGCAGTCAGCTTATTTGTTTGAGGGACCGAAGGATTTTGCATACAGGATGAGCTGGTTCAAAAACAGCCAGTCTGCTCTGATGATGCATTTAAGGCAGGAATAGGTTGCTATCATGCACAGCATGCAGGACCGTGCCAGTTCAGGCTTCAGGCTGTCTGCTGGGGGTGTTTGAGGTGTGAAAGGCAATGGGATCCCAGGTGTCTCTGGGAGCTCCATACTGTGCTGGAGCGCCACAGAGAGCTCACTCTGGTCTTGAGGCCACTAGCAGCCTTCCATCCATCTTCATGAACAAGTCACACTCCCATTTTAGAGCCCAGAAGATAAACAAGATCTGGGACTTTGCCTCCACGGACCCACTCAGAAGGGTAAGTGCAGCTCACCCAGACAGAATCAACTCCATGCCAGGCTCCAAACCTCCCGCCCTTGTTCACAGGGAGACCCTCTGTCCTTGCCTGAGCTCTGCTTAGAGCTCCTGCTCAGACCCCAGAACACGCAGGCAAGGGGCTACTAGAGGCTAATGCGGGGCACGTGCAGAATTGGAGCAGGCAGGGCCTTTGCCACCGGAGCAGAGCTGAACCACATCACCTCTGCTCCTGTGACACCAGTGCAGGGTTCTCAAGAGTTGCCTTTTATCCCAAACAAACACAGGCTTGGTTTGCCTAGGAAGTCTGACATGGTAGAGCCGAGGGGCCCACGGGGCAGGCTCTTCCCACACCACTCTGAGTGACGCTGAGCCATTCAGCTGCGGGACCAGGACTGGGGCTGACACCAACAACATCCCAGTGCTCCCACCCTGCACGTGTGCAGGCACACAGGCAGGAAGGAGGCCACAGCACCCCCACCCCCTAAACACCACCAGCGCACCCAGGTTTGAGCACAATTTCAGCTGGGTACTTACTTTTTCCACCTCGTCGCTCCAAAGCTGTAGGGGCCACAGAGCAATAGGAAAGGAGATCAGTGTTGGAGACATCGAGAAGCACTCGGCATTAACACCAAATGGCAAGGACGCTCCGTGGACATAGCAGGCCAACTCCGGGGACAAGCTAGCCCTTCACCCAGCAGCATCTGCCAGACCGATGCCCCTTCCCCTCCTTCCTGCACCCTCGAGCTCAGTTTCACAACAGTAGGGCAAGTCCATGCTGCCCGAGCCAGCAGCACGTCAGCTCTGCTCCCTGCCAGGGCTGTTCCAGCAACGGCATTCAGCAGGCTCCAGGAAGAACAGGATTAAGCAGCAGAGTCCTCTGAACAGCAAGGGTTACTTTGCTGAAGCCTGCAGAGGTTGGTGTTGAAGAACAGCCCTTCTTTTGGGGTTATGGAGAGGCAAGTGAGCTGCTTGTGCCCACAAATAGGGCCTGGGAACTGCTGTGAGCTCAAGCCAGCCAGAGGCCAGTGTTCCTCACCCACTGGGTCTAGAGAGCTGAGGTTAACCGGATCATAATCCAGTCAGTCTGTGCTACCAACCGGCATGTTTAGCTACGGGAAGGAGGAAGCAACGGCTGGATGTTGCCTTTGAGCCAGGCAAAACACCACAGCGCTACTCCTTCCTACCCTCCTCACCCACAGGGGCACATTCGGGGCAGCACAACACTGCCAGCTGCTTGCTGGGATCTGGCTCAAAGGACATGAAACAATTGACAACAACAGTCACACACAGCAGTGGGAAAGGGAGAGAAGAGGTAGAAAAACACATTGATCCCTCTTAGAGGTCCTCGGCTTGGCCTTTCCTCAGCACACAACGATTCCCTCAGCCCTGGCAACATGAAGAGAAATCCCCCCGGATCAGCTGAGAGCACACCAGCCTGCAGCAACACCCCACATCAGCAGGGCCAGGGGAAATGGCCTCTGAGGACCTCGGCTTCCCCCTCTAACATCACTTTTGCCATCAGGGAAGCTCACCATAGCATGGCTGAACACATGGGGGCCCTGTGCTGCCGCTGTGGTGTGGGAGGGAGAACACCCTCTGTTTAGACCCAGGGTCTCCCAGCCAAACCTTGCTGAGGTTTGCTCAGCAGCAGCTGCCCTCAGGTGGGCTGTGGTTCCCCACAACTCCACCAGACAATATAAGGAGCACCACTGGGGCTATGCCAAGCTCTGTGGTTTGCTGCCTGTTCCTGTTCTGGCTTCTGCCCCCCTTCATCTCAGCTCCTTAGGTACGTAGCCCAACAGGCATCTCTTCTTACTTGAGTGGAGTTACTGTAGCTGGTCCCTTACGATTGCAGGCTGTCCCTGTGCAGCACTCCATGCACTGAGACTGTGTGTTTTCTCTGACCTTTGGTGGATGTTTTGTTTCTGTAAGTCAGAAACAGGCTCAGATAAGGCCTGGGCAATTTCAGCCACGTGTGGGGACGCAAGTCCCTTCTCCTCCTCAATCTGGGAGCTCCTACTCTGGAAGGCAAGTCCCAGCCTGAACTGCTGCACAAGGCCTCTGTCAGCACACCCTCATGTTTTTGGAGCGAGGTTTACTTCAGGGGCAACAGGAAGCTTTTGCTCTGGCCACAGCTCTTCCTACTTAGGTGCTGTAGACAGTACTTGAGCTGTTTCAGGCCCATTTGATCACTGCAGTACCCTCTGAATTTGTAGCTGGATTTCTCTTCTGTTGGCCTTGCTCTGACCCTGCGGTGCTCTGGGGCAGTCCAGATTTGTCCAGTCTCTAGTCAGAAGTGTTTCAGACAGCTCAGGGAGCAGAAAATGCCATGATCTGCACCCATCTTCCTCTACCCCAGCTCAAGCCAGAGGAACCCTCTTTAAGGTACTCAATATGTTTTTTTTGGAATCGTTCCTAGGAGCACAGTGCATGGCAAGTGGCAGGGGCTGAGAGAAAGGGATATTTAGCTTACACCTTCTTACACAAAAACAAAAGGTCAGTGTGGGAGAGAGGAGAAATGGCTCCTCAGCCTCCAACTCATACAAAATGAGGGAGGTGCTTGTCTCCAGGTGGATTTAATTCCATCTAAGCCCTCCTGTTAAAGAAGGGGGAAAAAAAAATAAAAGCACCATGTTATCCACCTCTCCAAAAAACAACAACATAAATTTAGAATCCAAATCAGAGCCCTGCTGAGGGCATATGGTCCAGGAGAGAGCTGACCTGTTTGCTCACCTGTAAGATGAAGTTGTTACCTGGGCATAAGCAATCCCTCCCTCCAGACAGGAGCAAGGTGAGCAGCAACACTACTCTATGCTGTCAGAACACACTAAGACTAAAGTAGCACAAGGATTCTGGCCTGGAAGAAAAGCAGAGCAATAGTATGAAGAGCTCCTACCTGGCTGCAGTGCCTGACCCTTGGGATGAATGCTGGGATTAGAGAGCTTGTTGCAAAGCAGTCCTGCCTGCACTGAGCTGGGGAGCAGTCTAGGCTCAGCCTGTGTTTTGCTATGTTATTTTAGTTATTTGCCAATTGTTATTCAAGTCACCCCTGCTAGTGCAGCTGGACTTAAAGTGGCAGTTCAGCCACCAATTGCAACCTCTGAATTAGATAGTTTGGAAGCCATGAGGACCACCGCTAGCCAGGCCATCAGGTTTCTTACACGTGCTCCTGGTAGGAGGCCCTGCTGTGCAACCATCAGACATGATTAAGTGATCAAGGTCAGTGCTGTCTGCTTACCTAGAACAAGTCTGTCTCCTAGAGCCCAGCTCTAACTGTCCAAAATCACCATTGCTGCTGTCAGAGCTTCTCTAGCAGAGCTCTGAAGAGCGACCACTGAACCAGGCAGAGATGTGCCAGGGTAGACACCTAGGGGCTAACCCCTCCAAAAAAAAAAAAAAAATCTATTTCTCCTGTTGTGTTGGCACCTGCTCCCCAGAAAAGCTTTGCAGTAGAGCAAAAGCAGATCAGCTTGCAGTTTTGTGATGACTAGACACGTTCAACTGAGCATGTGGGCACTCTGCAAACTGCTAGTGCACATTATACAAACGCTTACCTTCAGGCCTGCTTTAGAAAGCCTCAGGAAATGATCAGGACACCCTGGTCTAATCAGAGCTATTCGGAGGCAGGGAAAGCCCAGTTTCTCTCCTCTGATTCTCCTAGAGTTCAGTTTTAGTCCATTATTGTGCTGTTCTTTGTACAGATCTTTCCAAGGAACAAGCCAAAGCCACAGGCTTGCTGCACTAGGAGAGATGGAAACTGAGCAACTGCTACAGCATCACCAATATCAGCTTCTTCCTCAGGAGTCCCACCCCCGGGTCCGTTACCTGTGGAAATAATTTTCTAGCTATTGTGCAAAGCTATTTCTGATCCCAGCATCACTCTCCAAGAAAGTCAGGACAGATCTCCCTGGGAACTAACACTGATGCTATCAGCTCAGACATACCTTTTTCTCCAAATGGGATGGGTTTCCCATTAACCAAATCCAACTTGTTTCCATGAGGTTTTTTGTTCACAAGAAGGCTGGGATGTCCCTTTTCATATCTACAGATCCCACTCCCAGATTATTCTATTAACAGGCATCAGTGTTGTTCTGAATGCTATTTAGGAAGCAAGATGATCAGTTTTCAACATTTTAACGAGAAATGTGACATTGTGCAATGGGGAGCCATGGACACAGCATGGGAAGTCAATTGCTTGACTACAACCACTCAGTGCAACACAGTAGAAATACAACAGGCTATTCAGCCACCCCCAGCGCATCTGACTGCGTAACAGCCACCAACAGACAGGCCCCAAGACAAAAGGAGAAAGAATTGATCTCTATTTGCAGAATAGACAAGACTGCACTGTCAGCCTACTGTGTTACTGATATGATGAGTGGCAGAGAAATTCCTGCACCTCTGCTTCTCTTGACCAGCTACAAAGTGTGAGCACTGACACCACAGTACTGATCAGGCAGTCATGCATGTGACATTGCCAGTGTACAGCTGGAACCATCCAGAAAGGCTAACCTTTGAGGTTTTTGTCCTTTCAATTGCTCCACTAGCAATAAAAAACAGTCAGAAGATTCCCACTAGAAATGTGGAAAAGGATTGGCAGAGAAACTGGAAAACAAACCAAGCAGCAGAAGTGCCAGACCCTGACCATGCACCCCTATGGGGGTGATCTGCATCCTTAAGATTGGGTCAGATGAACCCTGGGCAGCCCATGTCACATTAAAATGTTGAAAACAGCAGAGCACTAGGTCTGAGTTTAAGTCGGGTGGAGAGAGGGGCAGGAAGAGGTTGGAGAGGCAACATCTAGGAGGAGGCAATCTTACCGCTGATGCGCTGGCGGAGAGAACGTAATTACGAGGTCTAGTCTCCTGAAAGTCAGGCACAGCCTAGTGGGGGGAATAGAGTTTCATGTACAAGTCACGCAGAAGAGTCGACAGGAGTCAGTTGGCCAGTGGACGGAAGAAGGGACTAGTGGTTTTTTCCCTGTCTGTCCTAGAAGCTTAGCTCAAATTCTTTTGGGATGGCAGGAAGGAGGTCTCCCAGCAGTCTGGGCAGTGGTGTGTGGAAGCTTTCCCCAGATGGAAGCCAGGCTTGTGCAAGAGGAGGTGGACTGGCTCATGCAGTCCCACCCGGTGCCTGAAGAGCAGGAATTTCTACTGTTAGAAACCCTGCCTGTACTTACAGCTCTCCGCTCATACAGCGGCCAGTTGGAGTGGAGATGAGGCAGCACAATCTCAAATGCATTTCCCATTCTCTTGCAGCCAGCCGTTGTTCACATCATGTTGGCTCCATCCAGTGAGCAGGAACTTCTTTCCCCTTGCTTCCTACCTACAGTCCTAGAAGTGTCCCTGTACAGGGCTTTGGCCTTAAGGTGGGCATGTTTACTGGCATCAGAGCATCCGTCCCACAGTGCCTTTCAAAGAAACACTTCTACTTGTTCTTACTCTCACCAAGCCTCTGAGCATGTTTCCTCTTAAAAGACTCGGATATTACCCTTACTGCTATTTTCAGTAAGGGGCATGGCTTAGCCAGAGCAGATCTAGTCCAAAGCCCTGCTCTTGCCAAAGGCAGTGTACGAGTTTTCAGCCCAGAGGTCAGCAAACCTCCAAGCCACCTTCTCCATAGTCAAGGCTCTGCCCTGGGGCAGGAAGACTTAAGCACTCTGGAGGTTTTTCTCATTGGGAATGCAAGTGATCCAGTCCACCCCCACACTAACTAACCATCACACAAGGTCTCTATTCAGCTAAACGAAGATTAGGCCTCCTCCTTGGAGGGCCTTTGGCTGTAGCATCACCCAAAGAGATAAGCCAACGAGTTAGCTTAGATCAGGGCCATCACATGGGTGCAGTGGATCAGGGTATCCTCCTGGTCAGGCTTTACTAAGCAGTAAATTGGTGTGCAGGGGTGGCACACAATCCAGCTGTAGCCCAGCTATGTTGTTAATCCTCTCAAGCCCCACGTTTCCTCTCCCAGGTTAATCTCTTTGCAGCTCACCCAGATCTACTTATACATGCTGACCCGATTTGCTGGGCCCCAAGCAGCCTGCTGGAATGAGTGACCAGTGTGTGGAAGAGCAGTCAGGCAGTCCCAGCAAGAATTTATTTTTTTTTTTTTCACCATCTGGAGTTTTGGGGATGGCTGGAGGAAGGAATAAGGAGGAGCAATTCTTATTACAAGTCAAACCTGAATATAGGGAGAATAATGCACCAGTAGGATTTGAGGCCAGCACAGCAACTAGGCTTGACTCCTCCCTGTGGGGAGATGTTTCTCAGAAATAGCTTCTTAGGCTTTTTTTTTTAAAAAAAAAAGATCAAAAGCAACTGAAGAAACCTCTCCTCCCATTCCCTGGTCTCCAGGGAGTCCCAAAACTAGTCATAGCACATGGGATGAAGGAGGCAAGCTGCTCTTGCACTCCTATGTGTGGAGAAGTTGTATTTGCAAGCAGTGGTCAAAAGACACCCACCTCCCTCCCCCTTCTGCTCTTGTAATGGGGAAAATGGGCAGAGCCCTGGGGCCTGGCAGACAGAACAGCACCACAACCAGATGAACCTGCCTGTCATTGTCTCTGGGCTGCCTCCCTTCCAGGAGAGGGACTTGCCACCCATCCCGACCTCCTCCTGCCGGCAGCTGGAGGAGCCTGAGTGGGTCTTTACAGGAGTCCCTGCCTCTCTTGAGCACTGCTTGCAAGCAGCGTTGAGGGAACCCAGGGCACGCTCCAGAGGGGCTGCAGGCAGCTGACAGACACCCCCATCTTTCTGGAGCACCTTGCCCAGGCAGCCACAGCCCTGACCATGCTCAGTGCATGCGCTAGGGCCAGTCCCAATGGGACAAGATATGAATTTTCATTTAAAATGGGAAAGAGACAATGAGAGGTGTTAAAGAAAAAAAAAAAAAATCACAGCACTGTTAGCACAGTCAATACTCACATCTCCCTCACACTGAGCAAATTACAAAGAAACAAAACAAAAAGGTTAGTAAACAAAACAGCATCAACAGGAAGGACAAAGCACAAAGTCTGAGGGAAATGCACAAGCCCAGACACTCGAACAGCAGCTCACAGGTCTGGGCAGCAGCGCACTTGGAGGGTCAGTCACGAGACAGAAGCTGTGGGAACACACATTTGCACTACGGAGGGGGAGAGCAGCAAGAGAGTGGTGAGCTGGGAAGGGTGCAATACTTTAGGCCAGCTTGGATGGTGAGGTGTGACACAGGACTCCAGCGTGTTACAGGGAACATTGTGGTCTAATGCTGAGTTAACACGCTGAGAGCAGAGGCAGCAGCTCTCTCCCTGGTGCTGGGAGCTTCCACCTGTGCCTCGTCCTCTAGTAGTCAGTGAGGCACCCAGAGTCCCGAGGGCAGGGACTCCACCTTTAAGCTAAGTTGGGTAAGAGATGTGTGCCACAACAGCAGCTAAGGTTGCTCTTCTCTTGTGTGAGCTCTGTTTCAAAGAAGCAGAGTGGCTGAAATGTGGCTTGGGGTGAACACCCTGGAAAGCCTGGACTGGCTCTGCACCCTCCCTGGGGCACCCCAACCCAGCAGTTCCAGTAGGAAACCAAGTTTTTCAGCTACAGGGAAGTCCCTCACCCAAGGGTATGTATGCAGGTGAGAGGCCTTGGGATCACTTCATATCGGAAGCAAACTAAAGAAGGTGGAAAGGGAGAAAGCACAGGAGGTATCTGAATCCCTGCTCTGATTTGAGGTTAAAATAAAACAATGGCCACCACTTCCCACTGAGACTGGGGGCACTGTCCACTTCAGAAAGGGAACTGGGGATCCCTGAAGTTACCTCCAGTGGATCTGGGTGATCTGACTGATGAGAGGAAGCTTTATTTAAAAGGGCAGCCATCCCTTTTGTTCACCCAAAGCTTTGTTTAGAACTTTTCCACACAGGCCTCAGTGCTGCTAGACCTGCTGACGGAGACCACTGAGCTTAGCACAGCTTCCCCAGGTGGCATGTATGCAGTCGGAGCTGAGAAAAGGGAAAACATCTGGGAACTGGCCACCCAGGGAGCTGCAAGGCCAGAGCCCCTGCTGAGCAGATGGCTAGAAAATGGGCTCATGGCAGGGCTCCCAGGCTGGTATCCCAGTGCACCCCAGAGACTGACTGACAAGGATTCCTGCCTGTTCTGACTGCACACATTTGCTAGTTGAGTTCCTGGCCCCAGGCTAGAAGCAAAACTTGGCAAGTCCTTGTGCCAACAGCCAGAGTGCTACAGGATGGCAATCTGCTTCAGGAAGGTCCTCCAGGGACACCATCAGTGCCCAGCCACATCCCCTCTGCCTCTGCCTGGGGACAGCCCAGCTCCAGGAGATGCCTCAGGCCCAGGGAGCACCCTGAGCTGACAGGTCCTGTCAGCCTCAGACAAGTACTTTTAAGTGCGTTTCCCCATTGCTCAGGCCTGTGGACAGTGACACTGGCTGACTTAGCAGTCCCTTCCGCACTGCTCTGACCTGGGGCCTTTGCTAGTTTACTTGCTATTATTTCCCCAAAGCCAGAGAGCAAGACTAGCCTGTAACTAGACAGCACCAGGAATTAAGTGAATAGAGAGGCGGAAAGAAGGACCTCTTGGCAGCCAGTCTGACCCTGGCCACCCCTTCCAGGCTCCTGCAGCACTCCTGCCTGGGGAAGACTGAGCTGGCAGAATCCTAACTGGTCGGAAAGCCTGGGACTGCTGCAGAGCCCCAGCATGCTCTTCCCCTGTGCACCTCCCAGCTCAGCTCTCTCTTGGTTTGCTTTCAGATCCCCAGGGAAACTTAGCAAGTCCTCGGAAGATGCAGCCTTTTAGTTACTAGCACAAGTCATCCAGTGACCACTATCTGTCAGAAGGCAGGAGCCTGGGTCATATAGAAGTTTCCGGACTCTAGAAGCTCAGAACTCTCTGTTTCAGCAACTGCCCCAAGGGAGGACATCTCTGGAACAGGCACATGGCTCCTGCTCCCAGTTCCCTTGCATACCAGACAAGGAATTCCTCCACCCATGCCTGCCAGAGCCAGGACATAGTAGGACAGCCTAATTTTTGTCCATGTGAGCCAAGCCCTGGGGCCAGAAGAACAGAGAGGGGAATGAGGGGAAAAAAATTACCGCTGCTTTTGCCTCGGCAGCTTTGGCTTTCTTCAACCTGGCTTTGCAGGCATCCAGGTCCAGGCGGCGGTTCTGCAGGATCCTCCGCTCTTTCTGGAAGGGACAGAAAACGAGCAAGAGCAGACTGCTTAGAGTGGTTGGGAAGGGGACAAGGTATCATCTAGAAATCCAATCTAGTCCCTTATGATGGGGAGAAAGAAGTGTGACCAGCAGAAGCAGGGAGGTGACAGTCCCCCTGTGCTCTGAACTGGTGAGGCAGGTGTTGTGTCCAGTTTTGGGCACCTCAATACAAGAAAGATCTCGAGGTGCTGGAGCGAGTGCGGAGGAGGGCAACGAGGCTGGGGAAGGGCCTGGAGAATAAATCCTGTGAGGAGAGACTGAAGGAGCTGGGAGTGTTTAGTTTGAGGAGGAGAAGGCTGAGGAGAGACCTTGTCACTCTCTACAGCTCCCTGAAAGGACATTGTAGAGAGGCTGGGTCTCTTCTTACAGGTAATTAACAATAGAACAAGAGGGAACAGCTTTAAACTGCAACAGGGGAGGTTCAGACTGGACATTAGGAAAAAATTTTTTAAGAGAAAGAGTGGTCAGAGAGTGGAATAGGCTGCCCAGGGAGGGGGTGGAGTCACTGTCCCTGGATGTGACCCTGGATTTAAGGGTCATTTAGATGAGATGTTAGGGATAGGGTGTAGGGGAGAACTTTGTAGAGTCGGGCTGATGGTTGGATCAATGATCCCGAGGGTCTTTTCCAACCTGAATGATTCTGTGAAGTAGTCGATATTTCCACCTCATTAGCAAGAGTTTTGGGCCTGGCTGCCGAAGATACAGGTTAACCTTCTGGAAACAGGGCAGCCTATGGGTGGGTGGTGCCCAGCATGCTGCAGGACTCAGGAGAGGAGTTACCTTCCTCGTGTACATCTATGGGCAACGCTTCCCTGCCACAGAGGGAACCCTGAGCAGACCCAGGACTGGTATTCCCCCATCCTTGCATTTTTTGAGGGAAGGATATTCAGTCCTCCTTTCTCACAGGGAAGGAAAATGAGTTCTTCCAGCACTGCTTCCCTCTCCCCTTGCCCTCCTTGTCTCTGGTGACATGACAAGCTTCCCCTTCCCTGTGACCATACTTACGGATATGGTTCGCCAATCCCCTTCCAGGAAGTTGCGCAGCGGGGTCAGGAAGTTGATGGAGGCAGAGTGGATGAAGTCCCGTTCTGCTGCACCTAAGCGCCTTTGAGTCTCTCCAACTTTTATCAAGGTCTTCCCTGCAATAACAGGAGCCTTCAACTCCAGGAGAAACCAGTTAACACTGTGTTGGCTTTGGCCAACTCACCCAGAGGTACCAGGCTCCAGTGCTGGGAGATGAAGGCACAGGGTACCTGCCTGGACAAGGTAAAACCATGCCTGTACCACACCAGCTTCACTCCTAACTACAATCTGCTTTTAGCTTGAGGCCTCTTCTCAACTGGTCCCAGTGCAGCTTTGATCTTATCTATCTTCTGAGGTACTTAATTCCACTGATGTGCTTTTACTGCTACACCTGCTTGTGCAGAATGATCTTTGTCTCATAAAACAGAGGCACAGGAACAGAACAGCAAATTAAAAAGCACCAGAGCAGAAAAAAATTGAGTTGATTAGGCAGTGCTGGCTATAGATGCAGTTATGGCTGTTCTGCCTGTAACAGGACTTGCTATTGAAGAACTATTGATTTGGAGAGCAATAACAAAGCTCATGACAGAGGGAAGGACAGATGGAAGTTAAGGCTGTGCTTCTGTGCAGGTCTGCTGCTCAAAAAAGCCCAAAATTCCCCCAGGAAGGGGCAACAGCTAGGATTTAAGAATAGAAAGATGCTCTGTGTGGTCAGGAAGGGGCCTGTTGAGGCTTGAAGCCAAGCACCAACCTTCCCAAGTCTGTTTTTCTGTTCTCTTTCTGCTGGAAAAAGATTTCCACCCTTCACTTGCAGGACAGTTAAAGGATAGTTCTCCTGTTCAGAGTCTAGAGAAACTGTGCAACTAGATACCACCTTAGACTAAAAATATGCTCAAACTGGACAAAGCTAAAACCATTCACTGTGACTCCCTGTTCAGTCTAGTTTAAAAAGCCACAGAAATGGCACGGAATAGTTTCTGTGTCCTGTAACCAGTTCCACTACCTACCCTGGATCCACGTGTCTTTATTTCTTCTCCAGCTCTGCCAGACTTTGACTCTATAAAGAGTGGAGAGACCCCTTTTCCCCCACAGCATGGAGCATGCTTTGCTGTGGAGTAAGACTTGCCTTCCTACTCCATATAGGCTGCTTGCTTCTGTGCTAGAGAAGACCCTTCTCTGGCATCAGCTCTGATACACTAATAGGTAGGTTGCTGTGGGGGGAGCAGTCACCCTGCCCCCTTCAAGAGGCATGCTGCAGAAGTCTGAGCCCAGAACAGTAGAGAGGATACTCTCAGGAAGGATGGATTCCCAGGGCTTTTTAATTAGCCAGGCTGACTTACCATAAGGTGTCCCTGGCCCAAAGTCATTAGCTGCTTCTGTCATGTACTGTGCCAGCAGCTCCCCGTTGGTGACCCGGGAAGGCACCTTCCGGTCAAGCTTCTCATAGAGGAATTCTTCTACTCTGGCACCTGGAATGAGGATGCCGCTGGTGGTTACAGGATGGGGGATGAAGGAGAGGCCCCTGGAACTGGTATTCAGGGTAGCCCACCCCATGCAGTCCTCAGTAACACACTGTACAGCAAGCACCAGCACCAGTGCTCAGGGGTCCCTTCCCCAGTGCTCAGGGGTGCTGCCAGACTGTGTAGGGCAGCAGCCAGTCATCTCAGCTACACAGGGAAGGAAGGACAGTCCCTGCAAAGAGATGTTTCTTCCAACCCCTCCAAACTCAGTGCAACAGGGCTCTCTGCCAGAGGGCATGTCTTTTAACGCTAAGCTGCAAGTGATATTTGTCCTTCAAGCATTAGAAGCAGCTGGACTTACTAGGGTTTGGCTGTAGCAGAACTTCAGTCTGACGCAAGATCTTCTCTGTCCAGTTTTTTGTGGAATCTGCTCTGGCCAGAAGATTTTCAAAGTGGGCATCTAGTTCAGTCTTCTCAGCCTGGCCCAACTTTTCTTCAGTAAACTACAAGGAAAGAGGTAGTTGTTAGAAGGTCTGTTCTACTAAAGCAAAATTACAGTGTGCTACAGGGCTATTAAGAGACACTGAGGCTTCTTCTGTCTCATGCATTTATCATAGAGTAGAGCTAAGAAGTCTTCAAGGTGTCATTCTTTGTTCCCAGGCATCATTCAGGGGAAGAGGGCAAATTTTTGCCCAAGATTGGAACAAGCACTGAGCTAAGAACAGAGTCCAGGTTTGAGAGGTGTTCCAGAATAAGTAACTTTTAATAAGGTCTCGTACAAAAATACTCTAGTTGCGAGGAATCTATTTAAATGTGCACATGGTTTCCAGTATTTCACGCAGGAGAGCAAGACATGCTTCGCATGAGGGAAGGTGCCATGTCCCTTCACCTCCTCCTAACCAACTCTGTCCTACAAACCAACAGGATCAGGAGTGCCACTACCACCTCACAAGTCAGGCTTTCTTCTCATCTTATTAGACAAGCATGTACACAACATCAGTTTTGCTACAGGGCTTGTGAGTGCCCTCTGCCAGTTGTCAGACAGTGTCTGTTCCAGTGAGCTGCCAACTGAGCATCTGAGGTTTAAGGAGGCTCAAACTCAGGATTGAGATAAAAATGCTTCCAGCAAGTGACTCTTCCTCCAGGACATGCTTTGAAGCAGGGTATCGAGAGAAATATGTGTCTGACTGCTCTCAGCACTTGGATTCATACTGGCAATGGACTTTCCCTCCCTCCACGATTTCTTTTAAGTTTAAAATTAGCAACAGGGAAGAGCAGGCTGTGCAAGTCTTCAGTGTGTTCATACTGGGCAGTAACATCTGACAAACAGTGTTTGTCAGTCTGGAGGTGCAGCATCAGATGGCCTGGACACCTCCCATTGCTTCATTGGGGGATTTCTGAGAAAAAAGCCCATTCCCTCTCATCCCATCCCCATTTTCCACTTGCTCCTCTCAGTGACGTTGGCCAACTGCAGCGTATTTTTAAGCACAATTTCCTGCTCTTGATGAAACAAATACTAAAAGACCTCTCCAGGCAGCTATGCCACTTGGGATTCTACAGAGGTTGCAGTTGTCCTTTTAGCCCTTGTTGCTGACCTCTGGTGCCACTGTTGAGTTATTAGGACATGGTACTGTACAATACCTGGCACAGTCAGTCGCCAAGAGATTAAAGCCTGGCTAAAACTCTTCGATGAAATACAACTCCTGTCTGGTCTGCCACACTCTGTCCTCCCCCACTCCACAGCTCAGCTCTAGACAGTCCAAGATGCCCTCTTCATGGGGTCTTGGTCTGGTGTCTGCTGCCCCTTGCGAAAGGCTTTCTGGCAAGCTCTGTTCCTGCAGCTGCCCCACAGCCCCAGCTGCCTTCACATCCAGTACAATGCTGGGAACAAAGCGAGATAAGGAGCAACCCCAGAACCAGCACACGAGGCAGGCAAACAGCCTCCAGGAGTCCTGTTACCAGCCCTGCGCAAATGTTACCAGATGTCTGAGATATACAAGCCCTGCAGGTATGTTTACAGAGTGACCTGTTTGGGCAAGATTCGAACTGGAGCCAGTGAACTGCTTTGCCAGATGTAGGTGGTGACAGATATTCAGCTGCAAGGACAGTCACGCTCCCTCCTGCTGCTCAGACTCCCAGCCACGCATGACCAGGGATCACTTCACTAGTCTCCTCCTCAGCACCAGTAGCCCCTATTTTCAGCTCAGTCTTGCCATGGCCCCGTGGCTATTGCTGGACACAGTTAAAAGCAGATTCAAGGTGAGAGGGTGCTTGTATTGCTTTGTACCTAATGTCTGTGATTGTCTTTGGGGGACACACACGACTATCAGACATGTGTGAGTGGCTGAGGCTCTCTTCCTCTGTCACTGTTGGAAGCCCAGGGCTGTTTTCAGACTCTGCCAGGCTGGGCTGAGTCACTGCCATGCAGCAAACTGGGGCTTCCCAGGTATTTGGCACCAGTTCGAGTCATCTGTTTAAGAGCTTTCTTAAACAAGCCAAGACTCTTTGATGCAAAGATAACAGTCTCTCTCGCCCCCCCTTTCCCAGACAGCTTTTTGAGATCTCATCTCACTTTCAAGTCCAGCTCTTTTTCCTGCAGTTTAGACTCATCCTGCACCAGCATCTGCCCTGGAGCTGTCAAGCCTAAACCCAGTTTTTTATTGGCTGAATTTAGTCGGCTTCTTACAGCATTGCTGCAGTCAGATCACTGCTGAAGGCCTCCAGCACCTCCACAGTGCTACTGCTGGCCTCTTGAATCACTCCAGCTCTGGGGTCCTCTGCTACATTCACAAGCAGCATCTCCAAGCATCACTGTTCTTTGTGGCTGTTTTCCACGACCCACCCCTTTGCCCGGTATGGTGAAATAACACGGGTCATTTGCACAGCACTGGGTCAGGGAACAGCCAGGACTCAGAAACTCAGTTCTTATCTCAAGTCAGGCACTAAAGCTGTTTGTCTTGCGAGAGAGCTGAGGACACGCACAATGACCAAGGCAAGCCTGAGAGCTGTGCAGGAAGGGGAGGATGGCCAAGAATCTCAGTCACAGCCAGTGGCTTCAAAGGGTCAGGCCAGAAAACAATCTCTTATTCAGGCTGTATTTCAGAGTTGGAAAGCAGGGCATGAACGTCATGAAGTGGGTGCAAGGGCATGGGAGGCTGCAGCTCCCATGCTGGGAGGCTGTTACTCCCTCTATTTACACTTAATTCCCCAAGTGTCTCCCTCACCCCTGCCCAGAAGTCAGCTACACTCTGCAAAGCCCAGACCCAGCTGGTACTTCACTGAGGGCTGCTGCAGAGGATGCTTGCTTCCTCCCCTGAGCACACTTGTACCTCCTCACCTGTGCATGGGGAGTCACTGATCCAGCTCAACTTGACCTCTAACGTGACTTTTTAGATGGATCAGAGACTCACCCCACAGCACTACTGGGAATGTGCCATCAGGTGCAGGGGAGAGCAGGACCACCTCTTGCAGGAGCAGCTTCCAGTGAGATCAGACGAAGCTTCTCATGAAAGCACAGCCAGTGAAGGAGATTAGAGGTAAATTACACCACCTTGTCCTATGAGCTGGTTCTTTTTCATGGCTGGTGCAAGTGGAGATCTGAGCTTTCAGATGGCAACAGGTCTCAGCTGCTGATCCTCTCAACTGGCTGCCCAAGTCAGTGTCCCCAGTGAAAAGCAGAGTAGAAGAGCTGTTTATGAAGTCGGGCTACTCAAGCACTTCAAGCTGAACTCCCCCATAAAGGATTTTTGTTCCTAGGAATTTGTTTTCATAACACTTACAGAAATGTCATTATTTTCCCTTCCCGTTGAACATGTCACTGTGAGGCCAAAAGATGCAGGAGAACAGATGAGCTGATCACACTCATGCCTCCTGACTGTAAAACACAAATGAAAAAATATTTTGTGTCTTTCTGCTCCTGGACTAGAGGCATTGCTATCTTTTGCAGCACCAAATACTCCAGACTGCCACAAATGGGAGTGTTATCTGGTTTTGCCAAGCTGGCATACAGGCTTGGTGCATATCCACCTGGGAGAGAGCAGGGCCAGAGCACACTCAATTGCAATGCCTGGGGAGAACCTTAAGCTCCTCCATCCTGATGTGGCAGAACTACTCCCGTTTTTTTCCTAGAACCTGACAGTTGGGTCAACAGTCCTGCCCTGAACCCATTCCAGGATCTGCACCCTGGAATGACATGCCAGGTCCCAGTGCTGAGGCTCCACGGATCCTGCCCTGCAGGAAGCTGACCCAGCTGAGCACCAGCCCCGTCTTTGTGCAGGGAAGCCGATGAGGTGATTAATAATGCAGGGCAGCCTTTTGTCAAGTGCCACTCTCACTCTCCAGGAAGAGGAGAGTCGTGCTGCATTCCAGGGCATCAATAATTCAGCCAAAGGTTGGGTTTCCTCTGGGAGGCTTGGCTGGCCAGCAGGAACACTAGATGCATTATCAGGGCCCGTATGGCCAAGCAGGCTGACAGGTCAGGAGAGCAGCGCTTGGGCAACAGGCCCAAAAGAAGCAAGACTGCTGGACTGCAGTTAGGGCAGCTGCCTGCACTCGCAGCTTGCAGGGAAAGCTCCCCTTTGCCCAAGAGAGCTGGTACAGACGCTACCGGGGTGTCAAGAGGGTGAGCAAGAATAGCTGCGCTGGATGCGTCCCTCTGTAGTACAGCTACAATAATCAAAAAAGGCTGGGCCTACAGCCCTAGAGACTAAGGCCGTGAAGGTTAGGCTTTAAAATAGCAGTTGTTGTTTTCTTTGCTGAAAGCATTAGCACCTTTCTCCCTTTTAAAGTGAGGGGAATAAAATCCCAGTGCTCCCATAACTGAGTTATGCCAACACCACAGCTGTTTTGCACAATGCTGCATGAGTTGACTTGTGTCTCTTCCAGGCTTGTGTGATTTTTTTCCATCCCTCTCCCCTCCAGCTGACCCAGGCCTGGATGCTGTGAGCTCAGACAGGGTAGCTGCAGCCCCCTTGCAGAGGATCTGGTGGCAGAGTTCAGGCCCTTGTACCACTCGCAGGGTCCCTAGTTTTTCCAGCTGGACATTACTTATCACTTTCCACCTTAAAACACAAAGATCAAGCCAGGGCCAGAAGTCTTAAACCAGGAATAGTCTCCTGCACCTGCCAGTAAAGTCGAGCCAATGGATTTTCTGAAGCCTTTGAACAGGTTCATAATGCCCAGGCTACTGAACATTTGCTTTTTTGGTGATCAGAGGTATGACAGAATCAGTTCAGGCAATCTACCTTTCACCTTGCACAGGGCTGCAGTAGGAGAGAAGCCACAGCCACTCAGCATCTAAAAAACTACCTGAATCTCAGCAGCTCTGGGCCGGATACAGAGTATGCTATTTGGTCACCAGGAGTCAGGAAAGCTGGGCTGCGAGCCAGCTGAAACTGTGCTAGAGGACAGAAGGAAGCCATTAACAGGATAGCTTGGTTAACTCATGAGCAAGGCATTTAGGAGAGGAAAAAAACCTGCCCTGGTGGATTCATACGTGTGTTTCAAATGGAAACATGCTCTGGCCCACACCTCTCGCCTTCAAAACCCTTTTGTTAAGTCATCTCCTGTTCTCTTGACTTAAGGTGTCCAGCAACCAAGGTATCAACCCCAGTGAGGTCAGCAAGCAGAGGGTCTATTTCATCTGTTAAAGATATTAAAGATAAAAGTCTATGTTATCACCAGAGTTCAGGGAGATGGGGGTGTCTGTCTTTCTTCAAGAGCAAGTAAGTCAACCTCTAGCTGCTAGTAGTAATTGCATTAGCAGTGGGATAAGCACCCAGAAGCTGTACTCACACTTCAGCAATTTCACCCAGAGCCAGTTTACATCAGAACTGACAAAAGACAGACACCTACAATTATTTCCAGATACCCCTGAGAGAACCTGGCTTGCAGCCTGTCTAGAACAGACCCATCTGCCATGTTACCTTTGGAAGGAGATGCCCGTTCTGCAGGGAGGCTGGAGTTGTTAGCACAGCTTCCTCTGCAGAGGTTTGCGATCAAACCCACTTACTGATAACTGGAAGGTGCAGCTGATCAAAGAGAAAGGCCTTTTTCTTCTTCAGTGAAGATGAAGAGAATGACCTGTTTGAAGTCTTCTGCAGGTGCCACAGCTGCTAGGGGCTATGTGCTGTGTTCCCTGAGGATACTAACTCGATGGCTGTGACTGGTGGTGCAAGTGTCAGTACAGTACCTCCTCGAGTGCGATGCTGAATCCTGAAAAAGCTCTATATCCTTGCAGCTGACCAAGCCTAGAAGCGTCTTCTCCACTCCCAGATTAGCAGAGCTGACCATCACCTTCCTGCCCCAGCTTCTACTGTCTGCTTTGCTTTTCTGAAGGAGATCATAAGAGATGCCACAAAGCCCACAGGACACAGCCTGGTCAGGGGGCTGCATACACAAGCCTGGTAAGACAGTTACTGCTTATACAGCTTTGGGGAAATAGTACACAGCTTCTTAGTCACAGCCACCTCTGTCCTGCTCCTGCTGGAGACAGGTACAGGTTGGCCCACCCATGAACACGTAAATCCTTCAAGTTGCCTAGCTTCTCCTCAGGTAGGAGTCCTGATAGCTGGTGCCTGAGCTAGAAAGAGCCATGTGAAGGCATCAGCAGGTTTACGAGTTTTGGTTTGGTTTTTTTTTTATTATGAGAGAGGTCAAGCCGAGTCCAGAATCCTTCATCCAGCACCTGCATTAGGTTGTATTTGATGGGATTGAAGCCAGGACTGCTCCTGCCCTAAGCCTCAGGGAAGCCACCCCAGAGGGGGCATGCTGGCCATGCCATCTCCTTCCCCCCTCGCTTCGTTCGACTTCAGCTCTTGTGTGTTGGCCAGACAGCAATAGCTAATGCTGTCTGAGTGGCACAGCACGTAATGGCCAGTCCATTTATCTCCCAGTCGCTGCAGTTCCAGTAAAACATCACTTTGTTAAATGCCTGGAGCTGAAGAAAGCATCTTCAGTGCTATAGAAAACAGCTTATTCTAGGCAGGTCTTATTCTCCACCTAGATCTGCTGTGCTAAAGAGTGCTACAAACCCAGTCCTCACTGCCAAGAGCAGACCTCAACTGTCATTTGTGGCTCTTGGTGGAGACAGGGCAGTGCTCACTGACACCAGCAGCAGGAGCCTATGGGGACAGCCCAAACAGGCCCAATTCCCCCAGCAATTACATTTCACAAAGTGGCTTTCAGCCTCAGACATCTATTTCCTTCCAGTCAACCCTCCTGACACAAACACCTGCATGCTGGCCACAAGTACCAGTGCCCATTTTGTTTGAAGAAATTACTATTGTAATTAGGCAGATGAATATTCACATACGAGATTTTGTGGAGTAGGTGTAACAGGCAGAAGCCACTATTTATAAACGCCTCCTTGCTCTAGAATCACTGTGTGCAGACACTGTTCCCATGCCTGTCTCCTTCCTACGCCTTGAAGCTAAAAACCACTTATCAGAGACTTACAATAAGGCTTCTAAACACAAGATTTCTCTACAGCATTTCTTCCTTTCTTCTGCTACCAAGGTCATTTGCATGAGAACAGCATCTTTAAGCTTTCCATCTGCTCCTTATTTTGCACCTGTAGTTAATAGCTCTCTTTTTCATAACATATGACTCATTGGCACGGTTACAGAAGGTGATATCTGTTTACAGGAGACCAGTTCCTAAAAGAGCCAGAATTACTCCACCACACAGAAGGTTTGGAACAAGACAGCACTGCTCTGTTTGTTTATCCCACACAATAGGTAGAGCAAGAAGCCCAGTCCCAGAGTCACCAGCTGGCCTTCACTTTTCAGGCAGGATCCTAACCAACTCTGACTTGCCTCTTTCCTCTCCTGCCCAACCAAAAGCAGTTTTCCAGTTATACCCAAGAAGCAGACAGACTCAGCAGCCACATCCCACCACCTGTAGCACACTTTGCTCCTCACGGGTAGCCAAATCTCTTCACTCTATACTCCAGGGGGAATCACTGCATCTCCAAGCAGCTCCTGATCGCTAGTTTGTGAAGGATGCTCCTGATGCCACGTTAGCCTGCCCAGACGCTACCTGCTCAGCCTCAGCACGTTAACAGCACTGTGTTTTGTCAGGGGCTGGGAGCTACCTGACCTCGGGAGGGGCTGAAGTGCAGACCATTTGCAATGCCACCTCTATCGCATCTCCCTAGCAAAAGGGAACAGCTCCCCAGTGGGTCTGGGCACAGCTGCCAGTAAGATACACTTTTCTTTAAGAACAACAACAGTTAAGCAAGCGAGGCCCTCTCCACACTCCTCTCCCCCCTGCCCCAGTCAATGTACTGAAGCATCTCTGGGCCTGTTTGCCTTTACCAGACCCTCTCACCACAGCAGCAGCACCACGGTTTCGCTTAACCCCTGCTCGGGGTCATCCAGCACCGCTCGGAGCCCCCGACGCCCGGAGGTGGCTGCTCCTGGGGCTCAGACAAACCGACCCATCCTGCTCCCAACTCCTGCTCCAGCCTCCCTCAGGCCGGGGCCTCGACCCGCGGGTCCCTGGGCGCGGCGCAGGGCGCTCCGTGCCCGTGCGGTGGGAAGGGGCCAGCGGGAAGATGCTGCCGGGGGAAGGCCCGGCAGCCTCGGGGGAGCGCCGGCCGCGGGCAGGCCCGAGCACAGGCCCCCTCCTCCCTCCGGCGGGCGCCGTTGCCACGGCGGCACGCTGCGGCCCTACCCGCCTCACCTGCATGGCGCGGGAGAAGAAAACCCCCGCGTCCGACGCCAGCTTCTTCACGTTGAAGTCCATGGCGGTACCGGGAGCCCGCGCCGCGCCCCCGCTGTCACCGCAGCCGGTGCGCGCCCGCCCTTTATAGCGCCGATCGATGCCCCCCTCGAGCCTCGCCGCGGCCTCTTAAAAGGGCCGCGAGTCACCGGCGGGGCCTGAGGGCGCCGCGGCGGGCGGGCGGGCGGGATGACCGGCGGAGGAGAAGGCGGAGGAGAAGGCGCAGCCTCACCGGCAGCCCGCGAGCGTCTGGGCGCCCCGGGGAGCGCCTCAGGGGGCGGGGGCGCGGGCGGCGGGCGCGGCCCCTTTAAGCAGGGGGGAGCTGTCAGCCGCCGCCGAATGGGCGCTGGCTCCGCCCCCCGCCCCCGCCCCCGGCGGTCCCGCCGCACTCACCGCCGCATCCTCCAGCCGGGCCCGGGAGAGCGCTCCGATTGGTCCGCCGGCCGGCAGCTCGCCGCTCTTATTGGCTGGAAGGGGCGCTAGGGGGGGCGGTAGTGCTGCCTTGCCGCCGTCGGTCCCGCCCCCGCCCAGGGTAGGCTGCGGCGCGGGGGAAGGAGACGCTGCCCTTCCGCGGCCATGGCGCGCGGCGGGGGGAGAGGGCGCCGAGCGGGGCCGCGCGCCCCCCCGCCACGGTGAGTGGTGCCGCCCGCCCGCTCGCGGGGCCGGGCCGGGCCGCTCCATCGCTCGAGGGGGGGTGCGGGGGAATCGAAAACGGGGACCCCGGCTGGACCCGGGCCTGGGGGTGGGGGGACGCGGCGGGGCGCAGAGGGTACGGGACCCCCCCTCGGGATGCGCGGGTGCGGGAGGCTGTGTGTGGGTGCAGGAGGGATGCTCCAGCGCTGCGAGGGGCCTGAGGGACCCCAGGGCGCAGGGACATGGCGGGTGCCCAGGGGGTGTGGGGATGCTCTAGGGATGCCGAGGGCCCGGGAGCCCCATCTGCAGGGCCCCGGCCTGCTGCGGTGCTGCTTACGGGGTGTCCCGTGGGGGCCTCCCTGCCTGGGGCCTGCCCGGCCGGTGGGTTTTACCCCCCTGCGCCCTGGGGTTCCTTCAGCGCTTTGCCCCGAGAGACCGCGGCAGGCAGGGCAGTGGCGAGATGCCCCGGCTGGAGGGATTTCACCGCTGTCTTGCTGCTTTGTACCCCTCAGCCAGGCGCAGTAACCCCCAGGCTGGTTTCTGTGCCCAAAATTTCTTGCACTTTGCTCCCCTCATCTCTGCCAAAACGTTGCGTTTAACCTTGTGGGGAGAGTTTGTCCCTCGTGTCTGGTCCCTGCGGGCTCCCGCCGCCTTGAGACTGTTTCCAAACGCCGGCTCCCGGATGGGGTTACCGCAGCCCCCGGGCCGTGGGGTGTGAGGTTGCTGTCAGCTGTGGGGTCAGGCAGGAATGGGGGGTTGTTATGCGGCTGTAACGCCCAGGGTGGGTTTAGCTTGTCGGTGTGGGGAGACGCCAGAGCCCGGTGTGGCCGGAGCATGGGCACACACAGGGTAAGAGCAGTGTCTCCTCTCTGCAGCAGGGCAGGGTTGCTGCAAAGGCTGGCTTGGCAGGGAGCAGGACCAAAGGGTTTACAATTTTGTTTTTAAAAGAGAATCCCCCCTGGTTTCAATACATTCTTCTGTAGCTCTGTCCTTGACGTGAAGCTCATCCCTGCTCCCCAGTTCCCAGCAAAACTCTGCGTAAACTCAAGCAGCTTTGAAACTTCCTGAACAAACACCCTTTGGTTGGTGACTCCTGAGCAGGTCTTTGCCCTTGCTCAGTTTTCTGTGTGTCAGAGTTTTGCCAATGAAAGTGTACGTGTGGTTATTTGTAATAGGTTTTATTTTTTATATGGGGACTGCAAACAAAATCCCTCCAACCGTGTGCAGCCGGTTCTGGTGCATGTAGAAATCTCTGGCAGCTGTCGAGCTCAAGGATGCTGCTGCTGTAGAGCAGTTTGGGAATCTGACCCCGTGGCTAGTAGGACAAGCAAAAAAATTGCTGCTGTTGGTGAGAAGATGCTTTAATCTCCTGCCTGCTTGGCTCTAGCAGCATTATTACTACAAGTGACCTGGTGTGTGGTTTGTGAAGTGCAGTACAAGGAGGCACAGGTCATGTGTTCCCTTCGCTCACCTGATTTTTCTCCTCTTCCTGTAGGAGGAGAATTGCTGGATGAAGGCCAATCCCGGGACTCTGAGCCAGATGTCAGAGAAAATTTGGATTTCTTTGTGAGCAGCTCACATAGCATCTGCAAGTGCCCTTCCCCTTTGCGGCTCCTGGAGGTGCCAAAATCCTCATTCAGACATGGCATTTAGAAGGACAGAGGGAATGTCCATCATCCAGGCCTTGGCAATGACCGTGGCAGAGATCCCTGTGTTTGTCTACACAACATTCGGACAGGTACAACAAGCAGGAAGGACTTTTCTGTTGGGTTCCTTGGGTTTTCTGTTTGGGGGTTGTCTGTCAAGAGAGAAGTGTCTGTGTTAGTTGTGAGTGCAGAGGCACGACGGGGTGATGCTGGGGGGCTTGGGTGCTTTGAGGGTGCATAAGAATTGCATGGAGAGTTTGGGATGGTGGGAGAGAGCTGCTCAGGGTGGGCTTGGGGAGGAGAGAGAAGGGCTTCCCACATCCCTCCTGGGAGAACATCTGGGTTTGACCTTTCTCTTCTTCAAAAGCACTAAAAAAATATTTTTGTTTTAAAGATTATTAATATATTTCACACTTGTAATAATGCAACACTTGGGGCAGTAAAGCTTAGCTGCATACCAGCATTTCAGAGCTGGATTAGGGTAACTCAGATTGCATCTGCTACAGGCTGCGTGCAAATTTTGCAGTGTGCTTTGGTAATGATAACTGAGACCAAGTTCTCTAGTTCTGTCAGAATGGTGGAGCAGTTTCTCTGCTGCTAAGTCTTATTAGTTGTGTAGCAGGGGCTTTGTTTTGTGGGTGGGAGGGGGAATGCTGAGGTGTCTTATGTTTAAGACTGCTTTAGAGAAAAAAAAAGGTGCTGGAATTGGTTTTTCATTGTCGCTTTCATATCTTTTGTGTTTAAAGTCTGTCTTCTCTCAGCTGCGGCTCTCTCCAGGCCTGCGCAAGGTGCTGTTTGCTACAGCTCTTGGGACAGTTGCGTTGGCTCTCGCAGCTCATCAGCTGAAGCGTCGTCGTCGTCGAAAGAAGCAGATTGCTCCAGAGAAGTGCGGCTTTAAGCCTGGAGGGATCACAGTGCCCATCTTGCCAACCAGAAGGGTCTCCTCTGTGAAGAAAGGTTGGCCTTTCAGGAAGGGAAAATCTGCAAAAACCTTTCATGGGGGAGCAAAGAGGGTGTACAGGGGGTGATGAGAAGTTCCTGACAGCTTTGGGGAGAGGAAAGTAAAGCTGTTTGTGTAGTGCATCAGTGCAGAATGAAATTAGAAGCTTGAAGCACAGTGCCATGAACACAGGGTTAGCACAGGAAAGGGGGAAAGACCCTGAGTTCAAAGCCCTTGTGAGGAAAAAAAGTGACACTGAGGTTTTCACCAAGGTTTGCAGTTCCCATCCCCCTTCCAACAGAGAGACTGTGGACCCATTACACTGTGCTTACCCCGATAATAATGATCCAGGGCACACAGTGACCTGGTTGGGTATCGATCTCGGTGATGCCAATATGATGCCTGACCCAGGGATCCCGTGTGCAGCCGTGTTGGCGAGGTTGGGCGGTGGAGGGGAGGGTGGCCTGGGCCAGGCTGGGGAGTTGGGAGTGTCCATCCAGCTCTGTGGCAGTTCCTGGACCTTGGGCAACTTCTTCACCTGATTATATTGATTTTTGGCATAAGACTGACCCAGGACTAACCCATCAGCAAAACACTTTAGGGATTAAGCATTTGTTCTGTGAAACATATGAAATCTTTAAGTGTTTTTAATAATAACCAAGGGAGCGACATCTGTGCTCTGCCTGGCCTGAGGAAAGTTGGAGGAGTTTCTTTTTGATGCTTTCTATTTGCCTCCTGCCATCCATAAGTGGTGAATAAATATTCATTCCTCAGCCTCAGATCCTCACTGATACCAGTTTTCTTAGTATCTCAGAGCGAAAAAGAACACACAGGAGATCTGTCACTTATTTCTAAGTATTGGATACTGCTTTGTCCATTCACAGTCCCACTTGACAGGGTGATGTTCCCCTCCCTGTTCACAACTGCAGTGAACTGGGTCTAAAATCCTGATTTTGTGTGACCTTCCCAACTACAGGATACTCCAGCAAGAGAGTCCAAAGTCCTGGCAGCAAGAGCAATGACACGCTCAGTGGGATTTCCTCCATCGAGCCCAGCAAACATTCCAGTTCCTCGCACAGTCTCGCCTCGGTAAGGACCTTCTCAGCTGGGCTGGCAGAAGCAGGGCTGGGAGATGTGTGTACCTACCTGTAACAAGATCACTGAGTCCTTGGGCTTGTATTGGCTGATGGATAACGCCAAAGCTTTTGGAGCAGAACAGGTTACTGTAATTGTAGGGTGGGTTCTGATATTAACCTCAGTGACTGGAGTTGCCTGTGTGAGATCAGAGCAGCATTTTCCTGTGCCCAAGAGCCCCAGGGTACAGCCCACTTCTTTGGCCAACTAGGGGCTGCAGGAGGGGCTTGCGTGTGGGACATGGCCGTGGTTCCTCGGGGCTCTCTGTGACCCCCTCAGGGAGCAAGGCTGGGTTGTCGCTGGGTCTCACAGCAGTGGGCGGCTTGTTTGTGTCCCTCTGTGGTGAGAGTTTGGGTGGCCCAGCAGCCCCTGTGCCAGCACAGCCCTCCTGTGCTGGGGCAGCTCACAGGTTGTTTGGTTGTTAAATCCAAATCAACTACCAAAATCTGATAGCTCTGTTCGGGAAACAGTGCTAGTTGAGAAGGCAGCCTAGTTGTTCTACCTCCTCGAAAGCCCAAAGCAGCCTATAAATACAGGTAATTCAGGCTTAACCAGACAGGAGCCATCACTGCTTGTATTCACATCTCGTGAGATCAAATGCAGAGGTGCTGGGGAGCGTTTGTGGCTTTAAGACCTGTTCAACATCCCCATTGCTCAAAGCCTTGCAGGGTCCTGGGGCAGCAGGCAGCATGAGCAAACCTCTGCAGCTTCACGCGCTGCGACTTACTGCGAAACACCCCGTCGGTGTCACCCGTCTGGGCTCGGTGGCTGGTTAGCAATGCTGGGGCAAGAAGAGGGAAGAATCACCCTTTGGAAGAGAGCTGTCAGCCAGCAGCACCCTGCAGTATGTGCAGGCATCGCTGTAGTTTATCTTGTCTTGGATGGTTAAAGCACCAGAAAGTTGCCAAAGATCCGTGCAGGCCCCAGCGTGTGTCCAGCAGGCGGCAGTGCCGGGGCGGCGCTGGGCGAGCAGCCCTGCACCACTGTCCCCCGGGGTAGCTGGGGTGTGCTGGGACGTCTCTGTGCAGACCAAGCTGTGTCCAGCTCTGGCCTCCCTCCCTCTGCAAGGCCTCTCGCATCCATTTAATTCCCCCACGGCTTCTCCCTTCCCACAGATGTTGTCTGGGTTTTGTATCACTGAAGTCTGTTTAGGTACAAAACTGTCTAAATGCGCTTTTCCACTGCTGGGGCATGGGTGGGGATATCCACACGGAGGGGGATCTGGTCCTGTACCCCCTTCGTTGTGTGGAGCTGAGCGTCTGTGACCCTGTACTCATTACTTTCATGTTACTTGATGGGAAAAGAGCTCATCCTTCACACAGCTGCAGTTTCTGCCATCTCTCATCTGCTTTCTGGGGCTCTTCTTTGTCATCTAGTAAATAAGTCAGCAGCAGTGAACTGATAATGTGCAGTTCTGGATCTTAAGATGATTTATTAACACTCCACAGAGATTAATCAATGGATGCAGAGCAAGAACTGATCTGTCAGATGACTATTGTAGCTTTTTTCCTAGTATCAGGCTCCCATTCGGAGATTTTTCTCTAAGCCATATGAAAACACGGGTCACTGTTAGCATTTGAACTCTGCACTTCACTGGGTCAGACTTTAAAAGACATTTATGTGCTAGTGTGAAATTGGAGAAAGCTGATAATTTGCAGTGTGGATCTTGGTGCTCAGCCCTCCCAGGAGTAGGTTTGGTTACAAAGAGAAGAGTGAGGATCCCTCTGGACAAAGTCCTCAGCTGTATTTTTGCTGGTAATCTGTTCCTTCCTTTGAACTGTGGCTGCTTCCCTGCCACGTCCTGTGGTTTTGGTATGGACAGCTGGGGCTGACATGAACTTTTATCAAAATCTTTGCTCCTTTGTAGAGATTGCTTTGGAGCTTTCTTAGGCTGTTGCTTCCATCAGCACTCACCATTGTAGAGCTCACTGTTTTCTAGTGAAGCTTCAGTGTAAATAGGCTGGGAAGATATTTCCCATACAACTTTCTGTGCCTTCAAAGACAGCGCTGTGGTGCTGGGGGGAGAAGGGGGGAACTTCTCACCTTGCCTCTCCTCTCAGCACTGTGTGGTTGTTGACAGTGTAGTGTGAACCCAAGTGGGAGCAGGCCAGTAACCCTTGATACCTTCCCTGACAAGGGAGTACTGATATGGAGGAAGCACAAGGACAAAGATGGGAAAGGGAAATGGCTTATCGTTGAAATTTGGCTGGTGGTGGTGTTTGTGTGGTCTTAATGTTGCTCCCCTTGGAGAGAATTCAAAAGGCACTTGCTGCTCTCTGCTCCCTTTCTGCAGATGGTAGCAGTCAACTCTTCAAGCCCAACACCAGCAGGGATGTGGGAGGCCCAGGCAATGGGAGATGCTGGAGCCATTGGTGATTCCAGTGCAGAAAGTCTCTACGTCCAAGGTGAACAAGCACGAGGGTAACATTGCTCTGGGGGGGTTGTTTGTCACTGTGAGAGCAAAAAGAGGGTGTAAATTGCCACAGAGCCTCAGCAGTTCAGTGTAGAGCTCTAACAGGAAGTTCTTTCCCATTCTCAACTTCAACTTGGTCACTTGTTAATTATAAAAATCCCATCTTCTCCTAAAGAAATATTTCTCTGTTTTCTCAGTGAATAATTTACTTCCAAAATACTGTTCTTTGAGCAACAAACAGGCTCACCTTGTGCAGAGAACAGTATTTTGGAAGTAACGCAGCTGACATTTTAATCAGTTTGGGGATGTTCTTCTTAACTTCTAATCCAAATTAAACCATATTTAAATGGGAAAGAAATAGAATACATTTATTCTTTCTTATTGTTTGGGGAGAGGCTTTCCTCTTCTCTGCATTGACTGAGTGAGCAAAGACTTGTGCTTTATTGCTTTGTTCCTGTGTGGCCTGGGACTCTCAGAGCTTGTGTTTGGTTGCATTCCCAGGGATGGAGCTGTTTGAGGAGGCCCTGCAGAAGTGGGAGCAGGCACTGACCATCAGGCAGAGGGACAGTGCTAGTACCAGCACCCCTGTGCCCTGGGACAGCAAGAAACAGCAAGAGAGCATGTCTGAGATCATCCCAGAGGTAGGTCCCTGCTTTTCCTTTGATTTGCCAGCTGGGTAGTGTGCTGAAATGCCAGCCTGGGTGCTGGAAGCAGTAATTAGTAGGAGGTTAAAAGAAGAGCAAATTAAAGGCAGGGTTGGACCAGACTCTGTTTAAGAGCTGTCTATATCTGCGGCTTCCTTATGCAATGCGAGTGGGTGTTTTTAATTTCTTTTTCTTTTTAATAAGTCTCGCCCCCTCATTCCCCAGCTTTTTCTACCCACCTTCCAGCATCATGTCAGTCACTGTCATGCAAGTCCTCCAGTAGCAGAGGCTGCGGTGGGAAAAGGCTGTAGCAAATACAGCACCAGAGAGGAAGAAGCAGCTTTTTGCCTGGCTGTGTTGTGTCTGTAACTTTTTAACACACTTGAAACTGGAGATCTTGATGGTCACTGTCACTTCCCTAGGAAGCTGGGTGGAAAAGCAGAGGCCAGCTGCCTGCATGTATTAATGAATAAAGCGAAGTGGTAACTCGGTAGGAGCTAAGTATGCTGCTGCTCACTGAGCAAGTGGGGCAGGGAGGTGTGTAACTCGTTCAGCCTACAGCTACAGGAACCAGTATTTTAGGACAATGCCTTGCTGTCTTGGACTTGAGGACTGTGGAGGGAAGACCCTCTGGTAAGAGGAGATCCAAACTAGAATGGCTCAGTGACAACCACGAAGCTAAAAAGAGCAGCTGTAGCTCAGGACTGTGAAAGGAGCCAAACTCCCAACTCTCCAGGAGCTCTCGCTGGCAAAAAGTGTTCCCAGCCTCTTATCAACACGACCTGGTGTAGTAAGTGTGGGGGATATTTGTCTTTTGTGCTGGATAATATTTATCCAAGTCAAATCTGGATTGCCTTGTTGTCTCTCCTTAAAGAGCCCTATAGTATTTCTAAAATTGATTTAAACCCAGTTGATTTATTATCAAAATAGATTTTGTGCTTCTTGTTAATGCTTCTGTCTTCTGGGTAAGATACTCATGCAGACACAGGGGCATGAAGGCAAGATGCTGTGTAAGTCTTTATTTTTCTTCCCCCCCTCTTTTTTTTTCCCCATCCTCCTGTGCTGCTTACAGCAAACGTTGCTTATACCCAGCACCTTAATCCAAGGACTCTTACTCTGTTATCCAGTTCTGGATACTCTTGTATTCAACACAGGTTTTCTGTTGTGACTCCCTCTTGGAATCAGGCTGAAGTCACAAGTCAGGAGAATTAAGTGATTTGTAACTCATTAAAATACCCGTTTTTCTGGATGGCAGGTTAAAGTTCTTAAGTTCTTTATTATTTTTTTTTAAGAAAATTGTGAAGCTAAAACGCCAGAGGGCTTGAATAGGCTGCGCAGAAGCTTCCCTCTCCTTGCATTATTAGCTGCATTGTAGGATTAATGAGTCCTCTCTCCCTCTTTAAATCATTTAATCTGCAAACTGTAAATCCCATTTTACTGAAAATTTCCTTCCATATTTGTGCTGTCAATCTGTCTCTGCCCAGCTGGCTAACTAAAGGTGGCATTTATGTATATTGAAGGAGGAGTCCCAGAAAAGGGAGTTTGCTGAGAAGCTGGAGTCCCTCTTGCACCGAGCCTACCACCTCCAGGAAGAGTTTGGGTCTTCGCTTCCGTCAGACAGCATGCTGCTGGATCTGGGTATGGGACCTGGGTTAGAAATCCATTAAAATGCCAGTTTCTGTCTGGTTTTATGTCTTTTCTGTAAGCTAGGCAATCAAGTAGTGACAAAATGGTGTTTGTGGGGTGGGGGTGAGAGAGCATGGGAGCTAAGAGGAACAGTAGTCCACAAACTCCAACACATGCAGCTTCTTTCTCTCCAGAGAAGACTTTAATGCTTCCATTGACGGATGGGTCACTGCGGCTTCGGACAGATGATGAAGACAGCTCGATTTCTGAGGACTCCTTCTTCTCTGCAGCAGAGGTGACTTTAAATTTCAGCTGCTTGGAGGGGAGCCACAAAGGCAGTGGAGCCAAACACATTTTGGTAGAGGAAGGTGGTAAAACATGGAGCAACAGCCCCAAGCTGGGAGGTTCATGATGGATGTTGGGAAAAGCTGTTTAATTAGGGGCATGGTGCAGCCCTTTCCAACCAGCATTTTCATGTCATCTGCCTTCTTTACTTCTTTCATAGAAAACATGCCATAACAGCTAGGAAAGTACTGTAAATCTAAAGTTACGTGGCTTGGTTGTGTAAATTTTAGGGGATATTAAGCTGTGTCAGAGCTGAGACAGCTTTGAAACTGGTGGGAAAAGAAATATCTTTGCATGAAATAATCGGCACTGACAAAAGTTTGCTAGCTGAAGGTGGCACATCATGCTTGTGTGCAGTCTCTGAGTATTTACAAATATTTAACAAGATCATTTTATTCTTCCCATGCCTCTCGCCACCTCTACAGCTCTTTGACTCTCTCCACTTTGAGGAAATACCATTCCACCTCTCTAAGCCAGTGGCGGCATATGAAGAAGCTCTGCAGTTGGTGAAAGAAGGGAAGGTTGCGTGCCGGACGCTGAGGTGAAGTGCCAGCTGGAGTTGTGGATCCTTGTGTTGAGGCTCCTTTGAGCAGTGCAAACACATAATTTGTCTCGAGCAGCCCTATAACCAGAATAAACCTTTGGGGTTGGAAACTCTTAGCATCCTTCCTACTGGTTCAGAATTCCCAGGGAACTAGCTGCAGATTATAGGACACATGTTAAGAACGGGTAATTGTCTCAGGAAATTAGTAAATGAGCCTGTTCTGGCTGGCATGGTCCTACGCTGTAACAGCCTTTGCAGAGGTGCTGTGGTCCCCCAGGGAGTGTGCAGAGGGAATGCAGTTGTTACTTGCTCCTAGGCACAGACTGGGAATTATTTTTTTTCAGGGGAGCAGAGTTGTTAGGAACACAGACATCAGGAGAGCTGGAATTTATGTAGCCCTTCCCCTTTCTCTCTAGGACAGAGCTCCTTGGCTGCTACAGCGACCAGGATTTCCTTGCAAAGCTGCATTGTGTCAGGCTGGCCTTCCAGGTGAGAACAGCTCAAGGTTCCTGTGGCACATTGCTGCCAGCAGCACGTTCCCCTCTGCCTGTACGGGGGTGAAGTCTTTCCCCCTCTAGAGCAAGTAAAAGCAGAAGCAGCAGCAGCCCAAGCTCCCCTTGCTTAACTCTGTAATCCCATCCTGATCGATTTGATTCGGAGATGGAGAGGATCCCCTGGTCCTCATGCCCAGCTTGAGCATTGGTTACATGGCCACTGACACTGGTTTAGTTCTGGGAAGTGAAAGCTTGGTAATTTCAGAGCTGCCCAGGAGCTGCTACTCCCACTTAAGAGCTTGTCACTGGGCTGGACTCAAACCTCTGAAGCGAGGGAGCGAGGTTTCCTTCTTACTGCAATCTGCATCCTGGCAGTGTGTGTCTAGAGCCTGAACAGCAGCTTTTGTGCCCTGGCCCCACTGCTGCTGGCTACTGTGCCTCCATTCTTGCTTCTGCCAGTCTTTCAGCCTAATTTTAAACTTGCTTCATGGAGGAGAGCAGTTTTGTTTAGATTCTAGACTCCATCTTATTAAAGGTTAATGCTACTGGTGTATGCAGCATTGCTCTGCTTTATGTCCCGTTTATTTTGCTCCCAGCTCAGAATCCATGTGGGCGTAGGTGCTCACTGGAGGCTTCTTGTGTTCCCTTTGCAGGAGCTGCTGGAGGATGAAAGCAATCAACTGTTTTTTGGGGAGGTTGGGAAACAAATGGTGATAGGACTGATGACAAAAGCTGAAAAGGTAGGGCGTTTGTATAACAACTTATCTGTGTCTTGCAAGTACAGGGATGCTTATTCTTCCATCCCAACTCAGAGTTTTTCCAGTGTCTTGTAAGGAAGAAACTTCATCCATATGCTGGTGACTATTGTGAGAAATAAAATGCCTATGCTTTTAATCTTGTTTAACCAAATTCTCTTGAAAGAACCTCTCTGTGCAGCTCCTGTCCACACTGTGATACTGTGCCTTACGGCAGCAAACAAAGGGTACAGGCATCAGCAATGGCATCACCTGGAGGAATATAGGAAAGGGAAAAGAATCAGACCTTTGTGTCAGCCCCATAGCAGCTCTCAGATCACTGGCCTAGTCACTGGTCATCCCCTAAACAGGGAGATCGTTGTTTGCACAGCGTTAGTGCTTTACTGGCTTGGTTTGCTTACAGGTGTCTCCAGCTACTTCCTTGAAGAAAGTGGAGCAGCATAGGTGCTTTGAGTCACAGCTGAACCTGGGGCCATCCATGCCTCCCAGAAATAAATTATCTTTCTGCACAAAGAGTATTTTGGCTAAAAACTTCAGCCAGTTGCATGCCTTGATGTTGATGTTAGCTCAAAATAATGTCATCAAACTTTGGTGAAATGTGCCCACAACTGTTGTACCTTCTGAAATGGTTTGTTTCTCTGCTCTCCCAGAATCCCAAAGCTTTTCTGGAAAGTTATGAGGAGATGTTGCATTATGCACTGAAGCAAGAGACCTGGCCGACCACTCAGCAGGAGCTGGAGGGAAGAGGGGTTAGTAACTATGTTCTCTTTAGAAAGTTCCAGAGGAGTTGGAGATAATGAATATGTAGAGATGGCCCAGGAGTGGAAGAACTGCTGTTGAAATGCTGTCGTTTTGCAATTATACATTGTTGGGGAGGGCAGGGGCAAAACTGTCTGTTGGGATGTTTAAACTTCATGGCAAATCTTGCCTTCACCAGTGTCAGCACTACTGTGGTTAAAAAAACCCCAAAACCCAACTCAAAATCCCAACTTCTAGAGGGCACAAGCTATTGTCTGTAGGTCTGTAAGGTTTGTTTGCCTTTTGACTGGGCTTTTCCTGGATACAGGATTAATAAGTCTCTTGGCCAACCCCTCTCTGGAGACTGTGAACTGAGTGTACACGGTTCAGTCCTTCTGCCATGGTGGGAAACTTCACCTCATTATGTTTTGTTCCTTCGAAGCAAAAAAAATCCATCTCCTTTTTTTTTTAAACCTGTCTCTTTACAGACTGTTCTGCTCTCTGACAGGTGGTATGCATGAGTTTCTTTGATATCGTGCTGGACTTCATCCTCATGGATGCTTTTGAGGATCTGGAGAACCCTCCCTCCTCCGTGCTGGCTGTGCTGCGCAACCGCTGGCTCTCCGACAGCTTCAAGGAGACGGTGCGTTAACTGGGGAATCGTTGTGCTGAGACCACGGTGCCGAGCCTAGAAAAAGAGTATGACCTCAGTGTCCTGGCTGCGCTGAATTTTCTCTTCAGAAATGCCATGCCTTCCTGAAGCTCTAAACAACAGGCTTCTGGTACATGTAAATTGTTTACAGGAAAGCTTTCCTTATTTTAAAAGCATCTGGTTGGCTTTTTAATAGACTTACTTTTCTAGTTGCCTTTATCAGTGATGCCATGGAGATGTTAAAAGATGACAGCGTGTATTTTTGTGAATAAGAGGATCAAAATGCAGGGAAAAACCTGTGTGTTAGCACTTGGCCATTCATTTGGGTGCTACCTCAGCAGACACTGAGGCTCAAATAGCAGCATTTTCCTCTAGCCCTGGCCCCTGGCTGCATGTTTAAGACTGATTAGTTTCATTGACTGAGAAGATGGTTGGGAGGCACCTTTTAACAGCTGTCTGCTTACCGTCTGCCTCCAGGGGTGTTTGGCAGCTATGTCAGATCATACTGGCAATCTTCAAAACCACTTCAGCTTTTCAGGAGCAGGTCTGGAGTGGCCAAATCTGCTTCCAGTTCACGTAGATTTCTGTCAGTAATTTTAGAATTGTTGGCACCAAAGGGCCACTTGTTTGCTACTGTTATGGCAACGTATTGGTAAACTGTTTTTCTGGGTTTTGTTTGAGGTTTTTTGGTTGATTTTTGTTGTTGTTGTTTTTTCGTGGGGTTTTTGTTTGGTGTTTTTTGGGGGGGTTGTTTGTTTTTTGGGTTTTTTTTGTTTGTTTGTTTTTTTTGTGTGTGTGTGTTTGGTTTTGGTTTTTTTTTTCTGAAAAGTAATTCCAGTAACTGATGGTCTTTCTCCATTAATTGTAGGCTCTAGCAACTGCCTGCTGGTCAGTTCTGAAAGCAAAAAGAAGGCTTTTGATGGTAAGCAAAACTAATTAAAAGAGGAAGTCTAATGTATTTGAAGCTGAGAAAGACAACGCTTAGATCTTGACAAATGCAAAATCTGAGTGGTATAAGACTGAACTGAACTGCATTCTTTGCGGTGTTTTTAGAGTGCTGGGGTCCTGCCATCATTGCTCCAGTGCTGTTCAGTGTTTTACTGAATCTGGATGAGTTTACTCTGCCTTTTTTCTTGACGTGAGGATTCAAAAGACAGTGTTGCCTGTCTGGTATTCCCTCTCCTTGCTCAGAGTACTGTAAGAATGGTCACAGATACCAAGCAACAAGGGGTTGCTCCTGAATTGTAGTTTCCCTGCTGGCAGCTCGATGAATAGCTCATGAGCTTCTCCGCTGCCCAGCGCTGATTGCTGACTAGCTATTACTTAATGCATTTCCCTTAAATCTGTGGCTTTCTAAACTATCGCAGCAGATGAGTTCATGGAACCTGGGGAACAGGAAGCCACAACTTCACAGCCCCCGTTCTGCCACAGGGTCTGTGGCCTCTGGCAAGTTTTCAACTCCTATCCTACAGCCAGCTGCTAGGACTGGATTTGCCTCGGGAGATGGTACAAAGAGAACTGCAAGCATTGGAAGCTGTATTGGCGCTGACATGCAGTAGCTTTGTCTTGGATATTTGCATGCCCTCTCCTGGCTTGGTCCAGAGTCCATAAAGACTGTCTGATGATTGCCTTTCATTTTCTTCTTCTATTTATTATTCTCTTGAAATAGTAGTTTAGAAACCTGAAGATAGAACGCTGTAGTCATCCTTTAAGGCATCTGAAAGATAAATGTAATTCTGCAGGAAGAGATGTTCTTAAATAGCTCTAAATTTCAGTTACTGAAGCATGGTGCTTTCTGGCAGGGAATGTGGTAGCTGGTATGGAATAAGCTGCTAATTCTGTCTGAGAACCAAGACCAACCAATTCTTCCCTTCCCTGTGGCAGGTACCAGATGGCTTTATCTCTCATTTCTACTCCGTATCGGAGCATGTCAGTCCTGTTCTAGCCTTTGGTTTTCTGGGGCCCAAGCAGCAGCTATCTGAAGTCTGCAGTTTCTTCAAGGTAAGATGGTTTTTCTGTACCTAATCTGTGTGGGACTCCTGCTGTCTTCTAGCTTAAATCTATAGATGTGTGCTTTTAGTGACTGACATGGCACTAAGAAACTTGGCTCTGTACAAAAGCCCTCTGAAAAACACTGGGTTTTGAGGTGCAGATTGCTGAATTCAGATTGATAAAAATTCCCAGCACAATTTACCGTAGCTGATAGCAAAAATGTGTGATGAGACCAATTTATACCATCAGTATTGGAAAAGATCATGGGTGCATATGCTGAAATAATATCTTGTCTAATAGTACATGGGATCTTTCAAGTTACGTATTTGATCTTAAAGCCAAAGTCCTCTTGTCTTGTAGATGGTATTCTGAGAAGCTGTGTTGTATCATTAAATGTTTTCATGGATATTGCCATGGACATCAGCATTGCTCTCCTGACTTCAGGAGCTCTGCTGTCCTGTTTCAGAGGCGTGAGGGGATCTAGCCACAAATGTAATACTCAGCCTGAAGCAGACCTTTGCTTGGATGGCAGACATGCAAAATTCCCTATGGGGTTTTGTGCTTGCTGCAGTCGGAGGTCTCTTGACTGTAAACCTTTCCTTTTGTCTTTGCAGCACCAGATAGTACAATATCTGAAGGACATGTTTGATTTGGACAACGTGAGATACACAACAGTGCAGTCACTGGCAGAAGACATTTTGCAGCTGTCGCGGCGGCGCAGTGAGATCCTCTTGGGCTATCTGGGCACTGAGACTTGCCCTGCCATGAACGGCATGCTTCCTGCTGAAAATGAGCCGCTGAAGGAACTCATCTGATCTCGATCTGATGTCAATCGGGGGAGGAAAACAGTTTTGTAAAAGGACCTTTTTTCCTCACGGAGATGGATAAAACTACCTGCAATGTGCAGGTGGCAGCAAAGACTATTTTGACACAGCAACCTGGTGGGACCTTCTGCTTTTTGTAGCCAGTAGTGTTTGCTGGGATGGATCCAGGACCACTTGCCAGCTTATGGTTTGAATTTCTTCTTTGTTCCACCTTCCTGTTCTTCTTATTTTTGTTAATATGTCATATAAACCACAAACTGCCTGGGCCCAGATTTTTGCCCAGTTCTCTTGAATAGGGCAACATACGTACCCGTTTCACCTGTGTGTTTTCTGGGAAATAATCCCTTACATATATGATTGTGTGTGGGATCAGGAACATCGTTGGTAAATTCTCCACTTGACCCTTAGCTTCTCAAGGAGGCTTTGTTTGATTTAGGATTTTTATTATCATTCATCTGTGCTGTGTTTCTACAGACATTACTGCTGATTTTTACCTTATATGTTTTAATACATGCAATGTGACTAGCAAAGATTTCTTTCCCAGGGAGGAAGAAATACTTCTGTAAAGCACTGAAGTAAAATGCAGACTTTTGTAACCAGTCTGAAGCTCTAAGGAAGTTGGTCTGTTGCCTCTGTGTTGCTGCTCTTTGCAGGCCAGATGACGGACTCTGTGCCATGGTCATCCTTGCTTAGGAGATTGCTGAGGTCTACGTTTGCCCCTAAGGCAAGCTAGCATGAGGAGGGGGTGGATTTTCATCCTGCCTGTGCATGCACAAAGTCTTTAACATCTATGAAAGTGCCTTGCTGTATCTTAGAATGAGCCAGCAGTAGTTCTTGCTGGGTAGGAGGTGTGGGGCGTACACGAGCAGAGGGAACCGGTATAGTGTGGTGTCTATTCCTGTTATGCACGAGGTAATAAGAGGTGTAGATGTTGGATGTGATGTATAAAAGGGGTTATGTGTGCAGGTAGTTGGAGAGCTGGGATTAAGCTGCCAGAGGGGGAAGTGACTCCAGTCTGTCAATCCTAAGAAACATAATGTAGGTTTTTTGGGTATAGATCAGCTGCATGTGTACTCATGGCCTTGTAGTGCTGGGACGGGCTCTTCTCAGATGCTGTGATCCTGACTGCCCAGCCAGCACCTGAAGTCTGGCTCCTTTGGGACATGCTCTGAGTTGGATACTAGCATAGGGTAGTGGCAATAGAATGTGCTGGACCTGAGGTGGTCCTGGCTTTTGTGTGAGGTTTGCAGTGTTTTGCTGAGTCCTCTGAGTTCAATGCCACAGATGAAGGTTGAGGGTCCAGCCTGGGCTTTCTTCTGTTTCAGTCCGTGTACAGCTCCAAGTCCCAGCCTCAGAATGAGGAGGTCTTCAGGGAGAAGAAAAAGAGGACTTTCACAAAAACACAAGTTTCACTGTTTTGTTGTGGTTTTTTTTTCCTCCAGATTGATTAGTTATCCCTCAGGTCTGTTACAGGTAAAAGGCATAAGCCTTATCTAGCCATATTTTTGCAAGGGTAAAAAAAAAAGTAAGAATCTTGAGTTTCCATGTGAGTGGAAAGTCAGTGCATGGGCTTGGAGAATACAACTGTCATCTTTCTTCCTCTTCAGATATCTAATGTGGATTCTGCTGGCAAAAGCAGGAAGGAAGTAAACAGGGAAAAAGTAAACAGGAGGATGTAAAAGGAGTAGTAGATAAATGCTCTTGAGATTCTTGCGAGAGGATAAGTGTAGAGCACGTAACATCTGCTGCTCTACAAGCACATCAGGCTGATGTGGCTTATCCTGGAACTAGATTAATGCAATAAACAAGACAGTGCTGAGGCAGAGGTGAGGAGCAGCTGACCCAAGTGAGGCTGCATGAAAAAAAACTGTTACAAGAAGGACTTAAGAGACAGCAACTGAAACTAGGAAAGGTTTCTGAGGTGTCTTGCTCCTGGCAGCATGCAGTGAGAGAAGAGAGATGTTGTATTAGCAGGATACACATGCTATATGTAAACTGTGAATTGAAGGTATGTTATATTCTGAAAGCAAGTTACTTTGCCAAAAAAAAAAGTTTATAGTTCTTTGTGCTCTTGTATGGTTGGTTTAGAAGAAAGAGTAACCTCAGCAGCTTTGTGTAGTGGTTAAAAAGATGCTAAAATGTGAAGATTAATGTAATAAGAGGGGTTGTAATTCTAAACAATCAATGCTGTTAATTTTTCATTTTTAGAGTTGTTTTATGTGTATTTATTTACCACTTTGAGTGTCTTTTGGCCTCAGTGCTTGGGGCAGCCTGCCTGCTTTGTGTACAGACAAGAACACTGGCTGCTGACTTTGGTCTTCTCACATTCTTGCAGGAGAGGGTACTGAAACAGGGTCCCTGTGAAGCAAACACTAACTTGCACTGCAGCTTTTTAAGCTAAGAAATTGTAAATTCCTAAACAATCAAAAGGAAGAATGACTATTTTATTACAGCTTTATGCTTTTCCTTAGCCCTTATTGCAAACAGGGTATGTATGCTGCCTTCCCAGCGAAGGTAAAGAGGAATCTTCCTCGACAATATCTGCAGCTTCTTGGATGTTGAGTTCTCCCCCTCTGCCCACCAACACTAACTCGCTCCTGCACAAGCTAAGAATGTTGCCTGAGACAAACTGATTTTCTCATTAACAGGGAGGATGTTAAACTCCTCTACATGTCCTGCCCCCTCTGCTAGCTCACTGCTGCTCTTCCTCCCTACCCAACCCCAGTGTAGCTTGAGAGCAAAGGCAGAAGGGTGGCTCCAGGCTCTGGAGGGAACTGTTCAGAGCAGGGGGTTCAGAGGAGCTGTTCCTGTGGAAGAAGCTCTCCATGACCTGAGGGGTGGTGGTCAGTGACCTGCGTTCAGCTGCTTTGGATGCAACCCTGAGCAGGGGCTCAGGCTGCTTCCACTGATCCATCCCATCCAGAGCAGGGCTTGGCCCAAATGGCAACCTCATACTCAGCCGTTTTGCAGGGCAGAGTAAAAGGTCATGATGAAACAGCTGTCTGCCCTCTGGCTTCTTAAGAGATCACTAGAAAATCCTTCTTTCCCCAGCAGACTGTGTTTTAGCAAAGGAAGATTCTTCAGTATTAGTAGCAGCTGAGATGCATATTTGGGTAGAATCTCTAGAGATAAGATATTTGCCTTTTTTATAATGAACCCTTATTCTCAAGGGGTTAAATCATTCTGGGCTGACACTTGCAAGATTTTAACACTGATGGGGATTTAAAGTGGCTTAGCACCTATGAAATAAAATCCTTCAGTTAAAATCCTTCAGTAGTTTCTGATGCTTAAACAGAATTTCAGATATGCATGACGTTCGGTTTTTATGTGGAGGTTGTAACAAGCTTCGCCAGTGGTTAAAGTACATACTCAGTACTTTAGTATGTATGTAGAGACTACACCAGATGGCTCTAGGAGGATCTTTATGATCTTTAAAGCACAAATACGTTAATAAAAAAAATTATGAGGAAAAATCTGTCTTGTTGTATCACAAGATCAGTGTGGCTTTGAAGAGCATGACTTGTGCTGTCTCGTACAAGGAGGTGGGAAAGCAGGATTTTATTTACCCCTCTTCAGTAGAACATTCCTCTGCCATCTGTGAAACTAATGAATGTAAATTTGTGCCTATTTTTTCTCGATTTCCTAAAGGTGTACAAATCTGTTCTTGTTTTGCTTTGTTCTTTTCCTCTGCAGCTAATTTTGTTTTTAATACCTTTAATCTTAGGATGTGGGCATTACAAGTCAAATAAAACTTTCCTTCATGATTGTAGTTTTTGTTTCTAAATTTTCTGGTGAAACTTGCTAGAAACTCAGTCTTTGGTTTCTGATTTAGGTAGCAGTTGTGGTGACACCTCTGGTGACAGAGTGATGGTATAAAACAAGGCTCTCTCTTCCTAGAGTCAAAACACCAAACTTAAAGCAAGTAAACTTAAGGGTTTTGTTTGCATGAGCAGTCTCCCTGGTTCTACTGAAGAGAAATCCTTTCATTAAGCAGGCTATAAAATAAACAAGACAACTCATTGTACTTTGAGCAGTGGTTGAAAACTGTGGTGTTTCATTTTCCAGATTTTTCTCTTTCTGTGGTGGTTTGATTGTGTTTGGGTGTGGTGTGGGTAGGCTAGCAGACTATGATGAAGTGGTAACAGAAATCCCAATGAGGAGCAGAATTTCTTAAACATTGTCCAATTTCTTGTAGCAATACTTATCAGCCTCCCAAACTATGTGAAGGAAACCCAGAGTAAAGACTGTGGGTTGTTATCAGAGATGCCCATCTGCTGAGCAATGCAGGAGACTCGTCTTCTCACTCTTCTGAAGCAATTACAGTTTGTTTAAATACTTTCGTTTTCAAATGATACAGAAACCAGATTAAATCAGATAGGCTGTTTGCTTCCACACTGATTAAGATTTCATCCATATTCTTTAAAATAATAATTAAAAAAAAGAGCCTCGGTTAGCATTAATGCAAGCCTGTCAAACTATGATATATACAAATAAAATGTTCATGAATAGGAAAATTTTCGTCTCATGCCACACCCTGAACGTTAGTTGAAAAGAGTTAAAAGGAGTTTATCTTAGTTTCCATGGTGTCAGACTGTATACTCATTACATCTCCAGAGCAGCTTTGTGCTTTCTTATGCTGAAGGAACAGAGCAAAGGCTGCTCTGTGTATTGACACTTTCTTCTTCTGTTCAGGAAGGAGTGGGTGAATATAGCAATGAAGCCCACAATTTTCAGTACTTGTCATGGTACATAGATCAAATGTAATCCACTCTGCCAGCATAACTCTATATTCAATAGCTGGGAAAGGAGGAGATTTATTTAACTTGAATAATGAAAGCAGTAAATCACTCATGCTACCTTGTAGCAGTCTTCTGCAATGAACTGAACTTCTGCAATAAATATTTGCTCTTTCCAAATAAGACGACTTTAATGCTCTTTTTCTTCCTGCAATGCCAGGAAAAGTATCAGCTTTGAAGAGGCTGTTGAAATTAATTGGACATAGTCATAATTGGTATCTGAAAATAGGTGTATTACAACTTCAGAACAAGGAGCGTTCTCCCTGTTCTGAAATTTTACTCTATGGTGAATTTGTTAAGGGATGGAAATCCTAGTCCCTGTGCGTTCCTGACGTATAAAAATTAAAGGCAACCCCTTGCCTATGTTTATCACTTCTTGCGCTGCTTTTGCATATTTATTTTTCTGTAAGTTTTATCTTCCAAAATTGAATTTACTATGAGGTTTTGGTCTGAAGGTGTATTTGCCTCCTACAAGCTTTTCTGTATAATGCTGCTCGCTTCCCTCCCTTCTGAAATGCTGTTGGTTGTCTGCTTTTTCCTCAGGCTCTCCAGGTGAGTATTGTTATCTGGGCTCACATGTGGGAACATTAATTTTGGTTTGATCTTCAAAGTGGGTGTTTTCAGTGGCCAGAGGTAGTTTGGGGGAAGAAAAAGGAAGGGTATTGCCGGGACCAGGTGGGGCCTGGCCTTTGCAGCACCTTTGAAAGAACGTGCAGGGTCGCAGCAGCAGCATCCCGCTTTCGCGTGAGATTCTGGAAGGACGTTATTTCATGTGTTGTTTTCGCATGTCCATGTTCACACAGGAGCTGCTGGTCCTTTAGAGAGCTATAAAAATGTGGCTATCAAAATCCATCATCTTCCTAATGTTATTATAAAAAAAAAAAAAAAAAGGCACTTTTAACAGAGCTTAAGCCCTGTCAGTTAATCACTCCTGTGCAGGGGTGAGTGAGTAGCGATGTTATGCTTAGGCTGGTGCAATAATCCTGTTATGTAGTAGTATCTGTAGTAATGCCATTTATAAAATGATTCTCTCTTTAAAGCACATCTTTTCACCCTTGTAAAGGGTGACGAGAGAGAAGGCCGGCTTGGTTTGTTCACTGACAAGGGGGCCAGAGGAAGAAGCGGCTCCTCCTTCCCCGCCCTCGGCGGCAGAACAGCCGCACCGCGGCAGGAGGCCGTGGGGCGCCGCGGGGAGGCGGGGGGGCTCCTCCCGCGGCGCCGCTCCCCAGCTCGCAGCGGGCAGGAGCGGCCGCGGCACCCGCCAAGTCGCCAACGAGCCCCTGCCTCAGCCCCCCAGCGCCGCGCCTGATTGGCTAAGAGCTGGCGGCAATGGAAGCTGCTGATTGGTGAATCTGCATCTCTCCTTTCGCCAATGGCGAAGGGCAATGGCGCCCGCCTTTCTTGCGATTGGCTTCCCCGCTACCTGCGCCCTCCTACTATTGGGCACCGATGCTAGTTGGCTATTGGCTCCGCCGCTCCCCGGGTTGGATTTTTAATTGGGTGGCTGGGGGTTGGCCGGCGCCTCACCTGCCGCGCAGCGTCATTGGGCCGCCGCTCTCCGCGCCCCCGCCCATTGGTCGCACCGCCCCTTAAGCGCGTTCCGATTGGCCGCGGTGGCCCGGCCCGGTATCCGGGTAAGATGGCCGCAGTCGGAGAGTGCTCGCTCCCCGCTCCGTGGCGGCCGGTCTCCCTCACTCACGTCGAGTATCCCGCAGGTAAAGCTCCGCTTCGCCCCCGCCCGGCCTCCCCGGTGCCCGCCGCGCCGCTCTCCCGGGCGGGCCCCGCCCGCCGCTCCACGGCCCCCCCGAGGGCCGGGCTGGCAGCTGCCAAATAGTGAGCCATTGAGCGGCCGCCCTGAGGCGGCCGGGCGCGCCTGCGCACTGGGGGCGGGGGACTCGCTGCCGGATAGTGAGCCGCGGGGGGACTCGGCACTGCGCATGCGCCCTGGCGAGGCGCCGGGCTCCAGGGGCTGCTGAGCCCCAGGCGGGGCGGGGGGCTGCGGGGGGGGGGCCGGCATGCGGCCCTGTCCCGCCGCTGAGGGGCCCCGGGGCCGGGCCAGCCCTCGCCTCCCCTCTCCATACCGCTGCCTCACCCCCCCTCCGCAGCCCCCACATGCCTGGCCATGTGTGTCAACCCCTGGGCCTCGAGGTGCGGGCCGCGCCCAGGGTGTGTCCGCTCCCCACAGCCCCGGTGCCAGCCCGCAGGGCCGGGTGTCCCCTCCCTGCCCTGCTGTTGGGTGGCTGGGTTGATGCTGGAGGACTGACTTGGTGTGTCGGAGGGCCAGCGGGCCCTGGTGCGCCCTGTGGCATCCCAGGGAGCTGCGCAGTGCCAGGGCGGCCCGACCCCCGAGGGCGCTGTGGGAAATGCCCGGAGGAGGACAGGCACAGGGCGTCCTGCAGGCCAGCGCTTGGTAAGCGTCTGGATTTGGATACAGTCGGGGTGCAGTGCCGAGTGCCTGTGTGCAGGATGGGCTTTTCTAGCCGGGGCAATGCTGTGCTCCGCTAAGGTTCTGTGCTGTGTCCCTGTGGCACTGCACGGGGGTTATCTGTCAGATCTTAAAGAATGTAACATAACGTGATTATTTTCTCTCAGCACTGAGTGCTTTTATACAGGCAAATGGAGAAGATGAATCCCTGACCTACCAGTGTGCAAGAGCAAGTGGGTCTGTATCCAGATAGTGACTGTCTAGGTAGTGTCTCAGTAACTTGGTCTTTAGGAGCTCCTCTTCAGGTGCTTTGCCCTGGGCTGGTTTTGGGTGAGATAGAAAAACTTATTTTTTTAGCTGCTTGTTGTATTCAAAGATAATAGAAAAAGCAGGGTGTGACGTCTCAGAGTTAGTATTGATAATCTGGTCAAAATCTAAATTTTGTGTTAACGCTGTTCTCAGTAGTTCTCCTAGCAAGTCCCTAACTTGCCGTGAAGTGTTGCTGTATGTCCTGTTTCAATAGCTTGATTTTAGTTTCTGGTGAAAGCTCCTCTCAGTAGTGTGATAGCTAAAGCTTCTAAAATGCTTTGGATCTTCTGAGTTGAAAGTACCCATTTAGCCAGAAGACTTGAAATGTGATAATGTTGAAAAGATCTGGTGTTGGAAATACATTATTTCTTGCCCCTGCCCCCCCGCCCCCCCCAGCTGTTTTCTGTGATCCCATCTTTCACGTAAAGTATTCCTTTTCTGTCTTGCATTTTCTTTCATCCTGTATGTTCTTCTGCTATCCCTCTTCTCAAATATATCCATGTGACAGTTTGGGGGAGTTGGGGGAACAATCTTTCTAGTAGTGCTGATACATTCATCTTTGTGTCTTATCTCTTTATCTGGACGTGGCAGTATACAGAGAGCATCCTCTGGACCATTTGTGGGATTGGTTTGGGAAATAGAGGTGGCTGAAATTTCTGCACAAGGGTTATCTGTCGGATCTTAGAGTGTAACATAACGTGATTATTTTCTCTCAGCATTGAGTGCTTTTATGCAGGCAAATGGAGAAGATGATCGTGTGGAAGGGGTAAATCACCACTGAGATTAGGGTTATGTGTTGAGGGGACAAACGCTGTGTTTGCCTTGGATAAAAAGGATTATGGAAATGGGAGAACAAGACTAAAACATTAGAACAGCTGGAGGTTCAAAAGTTCTTTAATTTACTTTGGTCTAGAAAAATAAGTTGCAGTAATGTGGTAGGTCTGATAATTTTACCTGGATTTGGGGAGAGTTCTCTAACTTTATTTAGAAAGCTGCTTATGTTCTGTGTACAGCTTAAGTACAGGTCCATAAAGCTGCTAGATAATGTATATTTATAAAATAGTGATGTTGGCAGTATGCTCAGCACAGTGGACTTAATGTAGCCTTGTACTGATAGAGACAGGTCAGAATGAGAAATAGATCCTGCTTTTACCAACATAAATTATTAAGCTCTCCTGGCATGTCATACACTGTTGTGTGGCAAATGTTGGCTTTTGCTCTTGGCTGATCCCAGAGGCTGCTGGTCTGGAGCGCAGTGTGCTGAGCCTCTGTGGCAACCAGCTCGTAAAATCTCATGTCTTTAAAGACTTCCAGTGCAGAACTGCTGTCATCCCAACTTTCATCTGCCAAGAGTGATGGTCCCTCTTGCTGTGACCAGGTGAAAAGCAGTCACTGCTGATTTCTGTCTGACAGATGAAGCCCGGTTTTGGGCTTCTGCTTGTAATTGTGAAGGGGAGAAGTGTCTACAGAAGGGTGCTCGTCCTCCCGGTCTTTATCTAACTTTTCTTTATCAATAGCTATATAGTGCCAAATGCCAAACACCCATCCACACTGCTTGTGGGGCTGCTCAGTTCTCCGGGGCTTTTTGCAATGTCAACTTTGAGCAAGATCGAATGAAAAACAGCAGATGAAGGCTGTAGTAGTCAACTGCAAACTGATCTGAGTAATGGGATCTTGGAGACCTAACTGAAATACCGACCATAGTAAATATCAGGATCAAACAGGGGGGAAGAAACCAGCAGTGGTATCTTGGCAGCGTGTTAAAGCATGCTGCTGAAGAGGACAGTCTTTAAAAATATCATTCCGATATTGCTTTCAGAAATGTTTGGTCCAGGAGCTTTTCATATCAACAATTGTACTTTGGTGAGACCAAGGGATGGTCTGGTGTAGTGTGGGGTTGCTGGCAGGTAGGCAGGAATAATCCTTTTTCTGTATGTCTTTCCAGTAATCAGCTGGTGATTGCATCAGGATTGTTAAGTCCTTTGGTGGATATATAAAAGCTATACCCTGAATAGGTCTAATTGCTCTTTGAACCCATTTCTGCTTTGGATCTCACAGTATCCTTGGCACCGAGCTTTGAAACTTAATGTGGTTGGTTGTTTCTTTTCTGCTTTTAAGTCCGCTGCTCAGTAGTTTCATCACTCTCTCAAGTGCAGTGAGAGGTAACAAGTGTTTGCTGTCCATTTGTCCATAACGTTTATGACTTTGTAGAACTGGTGTATCCTCCATTTTCCTTTTTCAGCTGAAAGTCTGAGTTACTCAATGTTTTCTGAATGGCTGCCATGGCATACTTGTTATCTTTGTCCCCTTTCTATTTGCCGTTACTATGCCTTTTTAGATGGTGACACCAGAATTACATAGTAAATTTTTGTAGTGCTGTAACAGTAACTTCTGTTTTGCTCTTAAGAACGTTTTCTTGCCTTTTTGACTGCTGCAGAGCATTGGATACTACTCTGAAGGTATTGGCTCACACTAAGCCGGAGGGTTTTTGTTTGATAACAACTCAACTAAATCATGTCATGTTGTGTGTATAATTAGGGTTGTTTTTTCCCATATGCATTGCTTTGCATGGGATGACTTTGTGTTGCAGACTTAAAACTCATCTTCAGGGACTTCCTGTCTGTAGGGTGAGTTTCACTGGAGAAACACTGAGTTCCTGGTTTGTTTGGGTTTTTTATTATTATTTGGAGAAAAGGAAAAAAAAAACTTCCTCTCTTCAGTGCAGCTGGGATTCTTAATGCTCTGGGACTTTCTGGACCTCCTCTTCTCACGGTGGACAAATTCTTTAAGGAGAGAAACCTGGCATGCCAAACCCTTTCTCTGCAGAGTGACAGAGAATCTTCCTGTTTTCTCAGTTGTAAAAAGGGTGTTTACTACAGTCGGACAGCGTTGGAGAGGCAGGTGTGCAGAATCAACCCGTTGGTGAAAAGGTGCCTCGGAGCAAAGGTGCTCGTGCTGTGTGTGTACTTTGGCTCAGCAGTTCTCGTTGCTATTCGCTATCAGCACGTGTTGCTCCTATAGGAATGTTTGTTCTGATAACCCTCACTGTGATTTCTGTTTAGGGTGGTAGCTTGCCAGTCAAGGCTCATTTTGTAGCTAAGTAATATCTGTTGAAAGAAGCCACTCAGTCATTTGGCTTCTGTAATGCAAGGTTTTATGTTTAATCTTCCTGCAGGAATTTCATGTCCGATGTTTGCTTTTTATGCTGTAATTTAAAGCCTCCTGGAGATATTTTTACTGTCCCACAGCTTGTGATAATCAGGATATGCGCAAGTAGGGGAAATGATGATCCATCATGAATATTTACTGGTGTAAATGCCTGTGACACGCATACACCTCATGTTGTCTGTGCAACTTGCACTCATGCATTTAGTCAAGAACATACGACCAGCAGCAGTGCCACAAATAGATGCTTCGATAGGAAGCAGTGGTGGCGGTGGTAAAGCTAGATCTTGCGGTAGGATGTGGTTAGAGTGCTGTTGATTCACATTTTTACATTATATACAGGTTAAGCTAATGTGGTAAAGCTGGGATATTTCCACTGAAAGAATGCTGGGTAAAATGTTGAATTGGAGCAGAAGTAGATGCTGAATGAACGCTGAAAAAATAGTGTGCTTCTGAGCTATGTATAGTGTTTCACCTGTTTGTCTCTTGGGTGCCTAAAAATGAGGCAGTTGTGTTCTTTATTTTTGCCTCATGAGCCCCAAATGATGCTCAGGGAAGGCTGGACTTTGAAAAAGCAGAATTTAAACCAAAACAAAACCCAGGCTATATATGAAATAGATTTTCCTTTTGCATTTTTTTTTTTTTCCCACAGGTTTTGTCTCTGTTCTTACTGGTTGGAAGAATTGCTTTAAAATTCCCAAGTTTAGTAAAATGAATAAAAAATTTTTTTAATAAAAAGGCAGTGGGGGTGAATCTTGCTAGATCTGATTGGACTTCAAACTGTTGGCTCTCCTGCAAGTCCCCTTTCTTTGGGAATAAGTCTGTGAGTGCACTGGAGCGTGAGCATGGATAGGAGTGACACAAGTAATCACGCTCCCAGGCCCCGGGAGCACTGCGCGGCGATCAGCGCTGGCCTTTCTCTCGCAGCTTGCTTTGCCTTCTTCACTGGGGATTTCCAGTCATTTTGGAGCTGGTTTAGTTAGTGCAGCTCTGCCTTGAACCGCTAATCTAGTGAGTGCATTTATGATGGTGTTTGTGAGTTCCTGGTGTAGCTCCCAGGGCATAGCAGAAGTGCTGCCTTCAGTTAGTGCGCAGCTATTTATTTCCCTCCTCCCCTAGAAAAAGTGGCTCCAGAATATGATTTTGTTTGATTGCTCTTAGCCACAGTAATATGAAATATTATTAATGCTATCTCTGTTCTATTTTATATGGACAGCTGAAATGTTTAGGGAGCTGTTATGTTAAGATTGAGTGAAGGACTTGGTACTCTGCCTGCAGGCAGCATCTGGGAGCGATGGTTTCTGGTTCTCCAGGTTCAAGTGTGTGTTGTGTGCTGGTGAAGTCTGTGTGGCTTGATTTATTGGGTATGTCATCATGTAACATAATGGAGGATCTTGAGTTTGGTGCTGCTGATGCTATTTAAATTAAAAGACTACTTCTTTAAGTATTCTTCCACCATCTGCAGAAGAAATAGAACCCCCCTGAGAAGATAAACAATCTCGTTTGGTTTCTACTTGACAAAATTACGGCTTTTAGTCTTGAAGTACTAAGCCTTTATGTACCATGGATTAACAGTGAATGATCTGAAACATGGTGATTCCTTGATGATGAGCTTCCTTCAGCTGGTAACACTGGAACTGAGGTTATTGGAAAGTATTACGAAAGGCTTTCAGGGTAGTTTTGATTATCTGGTGGCTTGTCTCATGAATTCCCTCATCATTTAAGACAGGATTCATTTTGTTGAGTGTGTGATTTATGCAAAACCATAAGGGGCTTGATTCTCTATTGCCAGGTGACTGATGCTGTCACATCCACTTTGCATTACCATAATACATTGCTGTTCTGCATTGGGAGCATTTGGAACCCACCTGATGCAAGGCAAACCTGCCATATGGTGCAAGAAAAGTTTCAAATTCAGTGTCTTCTAACACTTTTCCAGTTAAAACCAAAATAGAACCTCACTTCAGTGAAAACTCAGTATTCTTGTGGGTTTTGTCCTCCAACTCTTCCCAGTTTCACTGGTGTTGCAAACTAAAACTCCTGCAAGTAATCCTTGCTGACAATGTTGCTGGTTCCCAAGTCGAACCCAGTCTGGAATTCCAGAGGGATCTGTGTACTGCACCTGAGGTAACCATAACTATGTGGCAATAACATCAGCAGCGTGAACTTTGTAGCAGTGCAATAATTTTTTTCATCAGTTCCAGTATTCAGAGGCTGAGGTTAAAGTCCATTTTGCCAAGTGCTGTTTTAAAATGTGGGTGCGTGGGCTGGGGAGACTCAGTATCTTGCAGTGGAATTGATCTAGGAATGAGTCCAATGCTCAGCCTTGCAGAGGCATCCTGTTTCCTTTTGAGAGGAGGGAGGAAGGATAAATTTATGTGGAGGCTGATCCTTTTGTATTCAGTGATGGGATGGAGAAGACCTAGTCCCTGAGAACCAATATAGGAAGTTCCCCACCTCTGAAGTTGTTCGCTGGGTTTATACCCCATTTTTTGCAGTGACTACTGTCTTTAAAGATTCTCCGGTAGCTAGTTCTCACTCTCCAGATGTGTATTGCCGATCTTGGAGCAAAATTACTCTGGTAATATTCTGTTCCCTCGGAATTTATACTGACATCTTCTCTCCAAATACTTTTGTGTGTCTTTTTTTCAGGGAAGAGAGGCAAGAGAATCTTAGATGAAAATACATAGCTGTTTGCCTGCTTCTGTATCTGTGATAGTTCAGGATGAAGGTTTTGAAGTACTTTATGACCTCATGTGGGGTCCCGTTGCTGCTCCCCCATTGTCCCTGGGGGATAACTGGACTGTTAGCTGTTTGGGGTGGAAGCCCGAAGTCACTTCTGTGTCATACAAGTGGGCAACCGGTTAGAAAGCATAGGGGGTTTTTTTCCCCTTTATCTCCTGCTATGTTTAGCTGTTTATTTTCTCCCCATTTTGCTAATGCTAGTGTTCATGCAGACACATGGTGAGACAGATTAGGGAGCTGATCCAGCTGAAAACTAACCCATTTTAGTAAGGGGGTGGGAAAGGATTTGTTTGGGGAGTGTTTGCTGGTAATTGCTGGCAGAGGGATGCAATGTGAATGAGGGGGAGGGAAAGACGCTGCCTCTTTACAGCAGCCTGTGCTTATGTTGGATTAAAGTGACTCTGGGCCCACACCCATGGTCATTGTTGTAAATTGGCTGGCAGTAATCTCTGCTGAACGATGCCAAGCTCCTCTCATCCCCGCTTTTGAACCTGCATGTAAGGACTGCTGTCTTCCTTGCCTCGGCTCCTCTGGGCTGGAGCCGCAGCAGCAGTCTGCAAAATGGAGACGTGCTGCAGTGCTGAGTTTGCCCCTCTGCTCTCAGTGATTCAGGGCACCAACTGACCCACGCTCTGGTGGCAGGCAAGTACCTGTGGAGTTCATACTGATTTGTTTCTCTTATTTGTTTCCCTAGGTGATTTCTCTGGTCAGCTTTTAGCTTATTTGAGTCTTGGTCCAATATTCATTATTGTTGGCTTTGTAACACTCATCATATTCAAGAGAGAGCTTCACACGGTGAGTCCTTCTCTCCCTTCTCAGCTTCTCCTTATGACAGAAGTCTTCCTTTGTCACCTGGTGCTCCTGTATTCACACTTCTTTTCCTCTCTTTAAAGAGTAAGCCTGGGTGAAGTGATCTTCCTGTCAAAGAACAGCAGGAGACACTTATCACCTGTACCAGGTTAAAAGACTGCTTAGCCTTTGCTGACTTTTCTGTTGCTCTGTGGTATGTTTTGGGCATTGCCTGTCCAAAAACTTCAAGGGAGATGTCTGAGGAACTAGAGAATGCTGTTGCAGAGTGGGAACACTCCCAAGATCCAGTAGGATCATTGCACTGGTAGGTTCCTGCAAGATGGGCAGCATACGTAGGCTATTGTGTCTAACTCAGTAGGATGTGCTTTCTTTGAACTACTGAGGCAGAAAAGGGATGCAAAATAAAACCTGCAGACTGACGGGCGTGGATCCATCTGTAAGGACTACTTCCCAGCTGTGAATCAAATCCCAGGGACAGAAGAGACTTGCTTCTGTCCAAATGACCAATGAGGGACTTCTAAGAATACATAATACTACTTTCTGTCTGCTCTGACAGGTAGTTGGAAATCAGTGTCATGGATAAATTCCCTTTAGGAGGTGTAAACGTCTTATAACATTTGCCCTCGGTAAACAGACAAAATAGGGGCCAGCGAAAGGATTTTGACAGCAGGTTTCTAATATAGGGCCATGGTGTCATGGGAACCAGTAGCTTGGAAATGGGAACTTGTAGGTTATTAAGCCAGTGCTAACCAGGAGAGGCAGCTGTTAAGTTTTTGGAACCCAAAGGTTTCTTGTTGACCCAAAAGAGAATAAGCTAGAGTAACTACTGGACAAATCCATAGGGTTTTGAATACAGGGGCTTGTTAGGTGTTAGTAATAAGAGAAGTGTTGAGGTTGATTCCCAGTTCTTGATGCGGGAAGTCACCAGCTGGAGAGAGACTCTAGCTGGCTTGCAGCAGCCTGACCTGTATCTCAGGACATAGAGTGAAAAATTGCTTCATCATCTGGAATGGGACTGAGTTGTTAAGGAGGCAGAGTATCATCACCAGCTGGGAATTTGATCACAGCAGCAGGACTAATTTAGGTGAGGTGTATGGACTATGGAATTAAAAAGTAAAAATAAATGCTACAAGTCTGGCTCAGTTCGGAATGTGACTTCATTTTAGAATGAAGACAGCGACCTCGAGGTGAAAATGTTCATGGAGGGAAAAGTCAGAAAGCCTGAAAAGTCACCTTTTAAAAGCTGTTTTCCCAAATAACAGTGTGGGCACTCCCCCTGTTGGTCGTCGGAGAAAGACAATCCCTCAAAACCCACCCTGTTCAAAAAGCATCACTTTCTACAATTGGTGGTGGAAGTATACGAACAGTATTACTATACAGTCTCACTTTTGTCTCTGTGTATCATCTGCTGAAAAGCTGCAGGTACATAATGTGTTGCCAAATACACAAAGTGGACTGAAAAAGAAATGCTTTTTTTTCCTCCTTTCAATTTTTAAGCCATTGGTTTTAACTCTAGTAGTCAAAAAAGAAAATTAGAAACATATGGTTTGGCGTTTTGTCAACAGAGAGAGCATGGTAAGTAGATGGATCTTTTAGATAGGATGACACAGTTGTCTTGCCTTCACAGATCTCTTTCTTGGGAGGGCTGGCATTCAACGAGGGAGTGAACTGGTTAATAAAAAATGTAATCCGGGAGCCTCGGCCCTGCGAAGGTATGGTATGGCCCATTGGTGTCATGGTGTCGGTTGAGTTTTGAGTGGAATGCTAACTGGGGGGGTGTTAGAGGGTATTTTCCCCTTTGCCTCATGTTGGCTTTGGATGTGTGGGTGTAAGAAGGCTGGCAGAGCCATCTGAGCAGAGACGTGTCCTGTGAACTCATGTGCACATACTGCAGCAGAGTGGTCTGGCTTCACATCTGGAGCGTTCCAGCTGCTATGTACAGAGTAGACCTTGACCATACTCTTTCTTCTTCTCTTCCCAGAAGCCCATTCAACAGTGACCACAAAATATGGGATGCCGTCCAGCCACTCCCAATTCATGTGGTTTTTCTCTGTCTATTCCTTTCTGTTCCTTTATTTAAGGTAAAAATTCAATGTCAGGTTTTGGCTGTTAATATGTTGAAACACCTGAAATAGATGGCTCCCTCGCTGCGTGCCACTTCAGTGGCATAATGGAATTAAATCTGAGGAATTGCACAATTCACTGTGGCTAGGGTGGATGAAGCATGTCTGTCTCAATCTGAATGTAGGACTGTAGTTACCATTGCTGAAAACTGAAGGGTACGGGTGGGCCTCCTATGCCGATCTGGGTACAGGTCTCCTGATTTGCTTTTTCTAAGCAGTGGTGATCCACCAGTGTGAGGGAAGATGGGGGGGAATAAGGAGGAGGAAAGAAGAGCTGCTTTCTCATGTGTCTACTCAGTTTTGTCAGTGGGGTTGTCTGCAATCTTTTAGATACCTGTTGCCCACTTGCATGACCTTTTAGTTCATCTCCCTTACTGAGTACTGGTTTTTACATGCTGTGCTGTGCTTCTCTGAAATCCTCGCTGGGGCATGGCTCTGTCTTGTGGCTCCATGTGTGGAGGAAGACAAAACTCAAAGTTCCTCCGAGCTTTGTGGATGATGGAGGGACTCTAGTGTCTTGGCTCCCTGTTGCATATGCTCAGCATTGCCTTTCACATCAGTTGCAGTAATTGTGAGCATTCTGCCTTCCATCACAGCAATCCCTGTTAACAGTTGGAGAGAGAGAAGTGTGGCTTTCTGGCTTCTCTTTAACTGCTGCCAGTGGGACAGATTGCTGCTGGGATGGTATCGAGCTGCCCATGACCCCACTGGAGTAGAGCTTTCCTAGGGTTTCAGAGATAGTGAGAACAGAGATAAGGACTGCTCAGCTCCCTGCCACTGTGCTAATGGCTCTCCATCTCTTTCAGAATGCACCAAACAAACAATGCGAGGTTTCTGGATTTACTATGGCGACATGTGCTGTCCATCTGCCTCGTCACAGTGGCTTTGCTAGTCTCATATAGTAGGTATGGAGCAACTGTTTGTCTTATGCTCTCATACAGTCCTGTGGCCTTTAGCAGCCAGCAGACCTGTCATCCTTTATCCTGCATTTCTGATGTAATTCTCGACGACTGCATTGTACAAGTCAGAGCTTTGCGGAAGTTGCCGTGTTGCCATGAGACCCTTCAGATAAGCGAAGGTGCTACACGTGTGGTGCTTCACAGGAGCATTTATAAAACCCAAGATCAGCTGAGCTTGTGCCAATTCCCCATCGGCTCCGTTGCCATGCTCTAGCCTCACTGCCTCGCCCTCTTTCCAGCACTAATCACGAAAGCCTTGCACCATGCCTTGACACACCAGTATCTGCAGCATGTGGGTTGCTACAGTCGATCAATCTGATTGTTTTGCTTGAGCATTAGTTAATAAAAACACTTATAGCTGTTTGACTTGCAAGATTTAGTTGTATTAAGATAAATAAAGGAAATGAAACTTTGATAATGATTTTTTTTTTTCCCCTTTAGTAGATTCAGGAAAAAAACACAAACATATACACGTATAAAATGAGCTCCACTGATTGGAAACCAGACAAATTCAGGCCAGAAATAAGGCCATGTTTTCCACAGGAAAGTAATTACCTGTTGGCACAGTTGACTGTACACTGTACACTACAGCTGATTCCTTATTCCTGGTTATTTTTAAAATTCTGACGGGGCAATTTCATAAGAGATATATGGTCTAATTCACACAAAAATTACTTTGAGGAAATCCAGTGGCCTGTGCTAGGCAAAGGGTCAGATAAGATGATCCTAATAGCTTTATGATATATGAGTAAAAAGAATTTTGAATGTGAGTCATGTAGCTTGTGTGCACAGGCGACTTACCAGAGCATTAGTACAGCTTTGTGAATGGCTGCAGTCACAGTAAGCACGTTGTGGTAGTGCAGACTTTTGTGCTGTCGCATTTGAGAGCGGCAAAATCGTAACAGAAATGCTGTCTGTGTTCTTAAAAGCCTATAAGCCCCAGCTTTGGTGGTTGGGAGGAGACTTGTCCCATTACTGGCTTTGGAAAAGTCTCTCGTGGGAAGCAACAGTAATAGTTCCTCAGCTAATCCAAAGGTAGATGAAGAAGAATGTGGAGGGTTATTGAGTTAAGCTCAAAGTAGAAGTGCTCTAAGATGAAACTGCTACAGGAGGGAGAATGGTTTTTTCCCACTTCTTTTTTTTTGCCACCTTTTTAATGAAAAAATTAAAGATACCCACTTTTAACATCTGGAGGATAACTTGCTCAGAATGTCTGAGGGTCCAGTGAAACATCAGCCCTTGAGTCGTGTCTCCTCTTGTTTTCAAGTCTGTCTGGTGACTCTTCTCTCCCACTGCAGGGTTTATTTGCTTTACCACACCTGGAGCCAAGTTTTATATGGAGGTGTGGCAGGAAGCATTATGGCCATAGCCTGGTTTGCCTTCACACAAGAGATATTAACTCCTCTCTTCCCAAGGATAGCTGCATGGTAAGTCTCTTTATTCTGTGGAGGTTTTATTCCTGCAAGTCTGCATTCTGTGGGTTGCTGTTATGCTCATTAAATCAGTCCCTTGCAATGAGCTGGTAACACAGGTGTAGTAGAATTACCTGGCAAAAGAAAATTTTCCTAATCCATGGGTGTAAAAATTGTACCTTGCATCTGAAGCAAAACAAATGTAAAGATACTTCAGTCTCTAAAACTTTAGTTGTAGCTGTGCAAGGCCTGGCTGTAAATGGGCCGCTCAAACTTTTATGAGCCACCAAAGTTACAGATATTAGACATGAGAATTCCTGGGTTCTGTTCCAGTTTTGCATGCTGACCGTTGTGTAACCTACTTGTTCCTCCATGTTTTCTTGTGCATGCATATACAAAGGATCATATAGCCATGTTTGATAGGGGTGGGGGAGAGAGGAACTTAAAGCAACTGTTAATGTTTGTGAAGCCCTACTGTGGCAGAGTGCTGGTGAAGCTTTTTGAGCAGAACAAGACCTTTCCTAATGAACGTCTAATGACCTAGTGAAATTGGAAAGGCATTAAATGTAATATAGTCTGGAAACATTGTATAAAGGCAGAAAAAAAGAAGAGAGGTTTTTTTGATTAAATTAACAAGGAGCCCTTTTCCCAGTCTGAAGTGTAATAGAACAGTAATGTTAGATCTAGGGCAGTTTTTGTGCCTTTTTTTAAAAATCAAATTTGTGGTGGAAAAAAAGTCTGATTGTTTTCCGCTTTCCATCACCTTGTCCCTTTCCAGGCCAATTTCAGAGTTCTTTTTAATCCGAGACACCAGCCTCATTCCTAACATCCTGTGGTTTGAATACACAGTCACGAGAGCAGAGGCAAGGTAAGTTTTACTGGGGGGTAGAGGAGCTGCAGCTGGTTTGACTTGTCAAATGTAGTCATTAATTTATTTTCAAATATGTAGATAGCTGCTGCGGGTAGAATAGTACAGAGTAAAGAAATACCAAGTTGTGGTTTAACTACTGCGTCTGGAAGGTGAGTCTGGAGAGTGTGAGATTAGAAAATGTTTCATTTAGATAGTATTTCAGCTCCCTAGCCCATGTTTTTTGCAAGGAATTTTTAATAATCTCGCATCCATGTGCAAGCTTGTGCACGTTTAAGATAGGGTGGGTGTTTGAGGACTGTTAGAGGTAGGAAGGCTTGGTTTCCCTGTAGAGTATGGTGGGGGCAGCTTTATTTTTTGTGTGGAGCTAAAGCAGAGCCTTACTTTAATCCTCCTGTCTTTTGCGCCTGGTTTGCTGCAGTACCCTGTGGTAGGGTTGGGGTCACCTCTCTCAGCCTTCCCCCTGTGTTGCCGTTGCAGAAACAGACAGCGCAAGCTGGGTACGAAGCTCCAGTGACTCGACGTGTGGGGACCAGAGTGCACGTTTTAACGGAGACAGACAAGAGCAGAGACCTGGGAGCAGCAAGGAGCCTTTTAACAGACGGACCAAAGGAACAGGCAGGGACCATACCCAAAACCTGAAAGCCTTTGCTCTGCTTTAGCAGCTAGCTGGATGCTCCCTGATGCATGTGGGACCGTGCAGGAGTAGAAACTCATTTTCAACACAGATGCACATTGCCGGTTGGAATGTACCATCATGTCTACGTCAGGGGAGGGGGGAGAAAATGCCTGGTGTCATGTTCGGGGGAGGGAAAACCAAAAACGAATCCTTTCTGTGACTTTTCTTTTTTTTTTTTTTCAGCATGAAATATACACACTATTTATTTATTTTTTTAAATGGAACTATTGTTTTTGGGGTGGGTGAGGCATTGATTGTGTGTTTTGTTTTTGCTTTCTGTTTGGGTTTTTCTTTTTGGAAGAAGATGACAAAACTAATCTCAAGTTGATCATGCTTAATTAGGGCTTTTATTTTTAAAAAACTTCTTAGGAGGGAGGGGAACTAGGCTGGGGTGACCTAGGTGGAAAGGAGAGGAAGACTTTCTGTCCTTTCTGCAACCAGTTTGGGAGATTAAAATCAGTTCCAACTGCACTTTGTACAGATAGAAAGACTAAAGATCTGGTTTTTAACACTAGTGACGGTTCTGCAGGGAAGCCTGCATGGATACCATTAAGAGGAGTGTGTGTGTAAAACAAAGGAAAAACTGAAATATACTGACTATTATTTTTTTTCTCACTGCTGCTCCTGTTGTGTAATTAGCAAGAGTGTCTTTCTCAAAATCTCTTCTAGGTGGCAAGATTATCATACGTATCTCACGTTGATTGCATCTCTTCCTTTATACTTTTATTACCTCAGGGTTGCTGTGATCTGTACAGCTTCTGTTGTTGTACCGAGTGTGCTACCGATGGCACTAGGAAGCCCACTGGTTATAAGCAGTGCTGTGCTGCAGTAAGAGTCAGCCCAAAGCCTTACAAAATTCAGTTGCTAGTCTCTGTCTTAAGCACTGGATTTAAATTTTTTTTTTTTCTGTTAAAGCTTAAGGGAGGGATTTTTAAGAATGAACAAAGTGACAACCATAAGTGATTAACAAGGTGAATGACTAATAACTAGCTCAGCTGCTGTCTGAATTATTTCTTGAAGAGTCCTGTTAGAATCCAACCATGAACTCAAGCAGTGAACTTGTCCTAGCAGAGACTCCTACCCAGTTATTACAGTGGCTTGGTCAGAGTTCTGCACTAGTAACCCTGAATGCCGAACTCCTACAAGCAAGTTTTGCTTTCTATCCTTCTTCCATTCTGATTCTTCGTCTGGCCAGTCAGTTCTCTGGCTGCTGTGTCTCTGTGGGAGTGTGCCTGCCATCTGTGTGTGCTGGTGATGCCTACAACTTCTGTGATCCATGAGTTAACCTGGCAAGGGCTCTACTCAAAGTGCTTCAGGGCTGTGCATGGACACTTTCTGTATTTCTAGTATATAATGCAGCAGTTCAAGTGTAACTACGGAGAAGTATTTATTCAAAGCACAACTGACTTGAACTTTCACAGATAAAGGACAGCTTCTGAACTGGCTCAAAGGTCATCGGTGTGCCTTCGATGCAGTCATGTGAGCAGAGGTAAAATGACTGTTACATCTTGGTCTTGCTGCCTGTTTTACTATCTCCACTTTAACCAGACTCCTGCATTATAAAGCTGCTTGAAGTGAGATGTGTTTCTGTTCATCTTGATTATTTTTATTTTTTTAAGTTTTCATCTGTGCCTGTTGCCATAGGAGTTTGTGTGTTCATATGGAGTGGGAGCTGCTGTAGAAGCTGATGGACAACCAGAGTGTTAACTGTAGAGAGCAGTGATCCTGATCTAGGAGATCAGGAGTGGAGGCTGTTTAAATTTCTGTGTTTAAGTAGCTATGGGTAGTAAACTAACTGTTTTCCATTGTTACAGCAAATACATTTTATTTTTTTTAAGAGCTGTTTAGTATTTGCATAACATGAGCAATCCTGTTAACATCTGAAGGACCTGAGCACTGGATCCGCTTTAATGGTGCATCAGAATAAAGAGGGATCTTACAGCTTTCACAAGGACATTTGATCTGACTTAGAACAGCTCTGCTAAAATGAGACAGGACATCAGATAGGCCACATGACATGGTGGTACCATATGTTTCAGTTTGAAAGCTGGTACTAATCACTTACATCTTGCAAAACCATTTATTTTCTCTTTTATATCTCTCGTAAGTTAACTTACAAAGCCAGAAGGGAGATCACAACTCTCTTCCCCCCAAGGACAAGGCTTGAAGAAGGGATTGTTTCAAGAGTGGCTAGCACTTCCCTAGCCTCTCTTAAGCTGTTATGAGAGACTGCTAGAAAAACAGTATGTGGAAGCACCTGTTAAGTAGAGCATAGGGAAGAGGTTTCATCTCCTCATGGAGAGCAGTGTAGTATAAAAAGCTGTTCCACTTCATGTTGCCTTCAAACCCAAGCTTCCTACAGTAATTCTTAGGAGTAAGGGAGAAGAAGAGCTCTTGTGAGACACTGTAATAAACTCTCCTCTGTTCTCTGTGAGTTGTTTGTAATCTGCATCTTCTGCCTACTTTTGCTGTACCTTTCCAGAAATCTTTGCAGTACTTGATACAGTAGAAATTCCTTAGTGATCCCATGGATTTTCTGAACTAAATGGTGCTGTGCAGTAAAAAGATTTGAGTTCTGCCTTATCCTGCACTTGTATGAAGTCTCCCACCATTAGTTTTCTGAAATAAGAGTATTTTCTCTGGAGTATGTGGCTTTGCAAGCAGATGCTTTCTCTTCCTCCCCTGTACTCGAGGGGGCTGGATGGAGATACTAAGACAATAAAAGGAAGGTGACAGAATGCTGTGGTTCACTGTTCTTGCTGTCCCCACACAAACATCCTTCCATAAGGGTAGTTATGTAACTTCTGCAGTGTCTAAGAAGATTAAGGCCTTTTTTTGAAGCACTGTTTATTGTGTTTCAGTTTATTCAAAGAACATTTCAAACCTTTGCATGACATGGATTACACTACCAAAACAGTATTTAACACAGCTAACCAGCAAAGCATGCAACACTACCAGGCTGTGTCACAAATTGCACTCATACCCCAAGAGTTATCTGAATATTTTCAGTCTATGCGTTTCTTAAATTATTTGTTCCAAATCAGTAGTTTTTCTGGAACTTAAGTTTCTTGTACTTAATGTGCCTTTAAGACAATGGACATCTCTTGATAAAACAATCAGAAACAGGGAGAATAGTATTCAGTAAGTCAACACCGAGAAAATCAAGAAGGTATGAATCAGGAGGACATCACATTTTAGAACCTGTATAATACGAAAAGACTTTTTAAAGAAAAAACCTTGTAATGATTTTTATTGTCCTTTCAAGCACTTCAAAAATCAGCTTCATTCATCTGAATTTCAGCTGTGTATATCATTAAGGATGCATTAAGTGGTTTACGAGTCTTGTATCTCTTTCAGTGTGATAGTCTGCTTCTTGCAGCCGTACTCTGCTGAAGCTAATGGGATATCCAGATTTAGATCCAGAATAGATCAAGCCCATCTTCTGAGATAGTCACAGCAGTGTGTACTTCTGCTTAATCTTTAATAGGCACTTTCCTTTGAGAGCCTTCCCCTTGTGAGAAAGAAGTAGAAAAGGGCCAGTCTCAAATACTTAAGTGGCAATACTGTAGCATCGAGGGTTGAAGGCATTGCAGACAGAGAAAAATAACTCATCCCCTAGCAACAGAGGTTGATTCAGTACAGGGGGAGGATTACTTTGGCAAAAGGAGTATTTTTTTCAAAGTAAAAGGCTTCATAAACCCAGATGTTATTCCAGCAAGGTTTGGTCTTTTCTGTAGTATTTACACAGTCACTTACACTTTAATAATACTGAGTATCCTCCTGCAGTTTTCAGTCTAATTCATACAGAGGAGTCAACGGAGCAAGGATGTGTGCTTGCAGGTTTGTAGTGCTCCTATTGGGTTTTTTTAGACTATCTCACTCCATTCAGGATTCTTCTAAAAGATCAACTAAATCCATGTAGATGATGTGAAAGTGGCAGTTCATACAATCACTGGCTGTGCAGGTGAGTTTCAGTTAAATTTTTAAGGTTTATTTAGGTATAAGATAGAAGCTTTGAAATAATATCCTTTTAGGAAAAAATGCCGTAGTGTTGACTTGTCTTTCAAGAAGCAAATTAGAATGATTTTTTTTTTTCCTTTTACTCTAAACAGGTTTAGTGCAAAGTTCTTCATATATGTTCACCAAGGCACTTGATCGTGTCCCTTGCTGTTCTATGATCAGAAAAGTAGCAATTATGATCAAATATTTCCCTGTTAACAAAACGGGCCATCAGACTCCTAATGCTTCTTGTGTATGGTGATGTCACAGCAGCCACATCTTGAAGGGTGTGCAATTTAAATATTAAATTTCTGTTGCAGAAATAGCACTAGAATTCTTCATTACCATACGGTTTTACTAAGTAAAAGTAGAGTCAGGAGCTTGGATTCTGGCAGATTCATTGGAAGTAGTGCTTACAAAAATTCCTATGCTACAATTGTATGTTAATGTTTATATATAATCTTTTACTGTCTCAGGTTTGTCAACTGAACATGAAAAGACTATCATGAGATCATTCTCTCACAGAATCGAGCTGGCACAAACCTGAGTAACACTGCAGTAAGAAAAAACTCTCAAGAGTGGCAGAAAAGGTGCTGTACTGTTACTGCAGGAACAATGGCTGCCACAGTGTGCAAACATCAACACTGCCCACGTGTTCTCAGCTTGCTTCCTGCTTTTCAAGGTTTTCTGCCTTGCTAAAGCAGAGTGATGTGAAAAAAAGGGTGATTCTGCAGCTGTTTTTTCTTTGACTCTTAACAGATTTGAACTCTGGGGGCCATGAACAGAAGCATGGTCTGGAGTTCCTGATCAGGAACATTCTTACTTGTCCACGATTTAGGCATAACACATTAAGCACAAATTTGTTTCTGAAAGCAAGGTATAAAAACACATTGGGTTAACGTGTACCCTGAGGGAGACTAGGTGTGTGGCCTTCTAGCTCATAAACAGGTCAGTGTCTCTTTCTTTTCCTCAATTCCAAAGAAATGTACAATGAAGCAACTGTCCTGCTAAATGCATAGGCAATCCCTTCTCATTTCTGCTAATGTTAAGGTACATAAAGCCAAAGCAAAACCTGTGTGAGAGAGAAGTTTTGTAGAAGCTTTGTGGGGAACAAGCTTTATGCTGAGCCTGAAGATCAATGGCTAGGACCACAACAGCAAGCTTAACGAAAAGCCCAGAACAACAACAACAACAAAAACCCACCTTAGTTTGTAGCAAATTATATTCTGTTGTTAATAGGGTCAGTGCAACAGAAAGGACATCCCAGCATCCTAAAGTGAGGGCAAGGGAACATTCCCAGGTTTGTCAAGCCTGTAATGGTCGGAGTGCCTGGGATAAGTAGTGCAGTGCACTCCAGTGAGGCTAGATCTGCTCTGACTTAAGAGCTGCTTTCTTCCTTTGCCAAAGTTCAATGTTGAAGTTTTGCTGGAGCAGCAGAAAAATCTTCAGGCAAGTTTGAAAGATGTTACACTCTTCAGAAAATTAACCCAGCAAAAAGACTTGGTCTTATAGTAGTTCCACCATATAATAACATTCCCTGCTTTTCCTGGAGAACTACCTTCCTCACCAAATGGATTTAGATACTGGTAAGGGCTGTGCTTTCTGTATTCCTTTACAGTAAGTTCCATAGAAATCATGTTTCAGTCCTCTTTGAGGACAGGAAGGTGCACTTGGCATTGATGGGAGAGGACCCGTCAGTTCTACTTCAGCTTAAGACAGTGTTTCCTCTCACCAACAGAGTCTTAATATCTGAGGATGACTATTCTGTAACCTCTTCCTGGAAACAAATGGTAGATGCCTTCTTAGGTTCCAGTCGGGGAAGCTGTCCTCTCAATCATTTTCTGAGGAACTGGGAACTTCGGTGCCTGAGGGATATCCCCTTTAGTTGGGGGTTTTGCATCATGTTTGCCTCTTACAGTTTGGATTTGGGAGTGGATTGGAGTAAGATCCTCATGTCTAGCAGTGCCTTCTCAAGGTAATGTGCCATGCGGGCTGCGTTTGTTTCAGCACAGCTGTTGAATGCTGAAATTGCAAAGTTGATGTGTTCATCCATCGGGTTGTAACAGATTCCATAGCCATCTGGAACCACGGGACCAAAACACATCACGCAGTCTGTCTTTGCTGGGACCTGGGGAGACAATGTGATTAAAATCTTTGAACCAGTCAGAGAAATGTAGCCATCAAATGCTAACAGCCCTGTCAACAGTAGAAGAAGCTGCTTTCTTGTTAAAATGCTCTAGAAAAGGGCCTTTTTGATCAGACCCACCTAGCACCACCTGCATGCTGGATTGTACTGTTTAATAGCAACGTGTTTTCCTATGCACTCACAAAGGAGTACTTCTCCCCAAGATAAGTTTCCAGTAAGTCACAAGCAGAACTTGGTGAGAATCACAGCACAGGAGATGAACATAAAGCTGTTCTGGCAGCTAACTTCGATTGATCTCGCTTGCATATAGACACCAAACACTTCTGGTGATCTTGGCTCTGGTTATGATAGTTTTTTACAGGGTTGAGAGGGACTGTGGCAGCCGTAAGATCAGATCTTCAGCTTTATGGGATTGGTAGCAGGCTTAAAAACTTTTGTCCCCAAATGAAGATTGGCTTCTAGCAGAAGGGAATGAAGGAGAAATGTGGAGAAGAAGGGCAATGAAAAGAAAGAGGACACTTTTGTCTTCGCTCAGATGAGGCCTACCTGGCTGGTTGAGAGATTGAAGTGTGTTGCAACAGCATAGGCTGTGTCCATGAACAGCTCAGGCATGCTCACTAGGTCCTCGATAGCTTGAAGCTTCAAGCCTAAGAGGTGACGGTCTATTGCATTGCCCCTTATTGCCTGGAAGGAAGGAAGACTAGATGAAAGCCTGCCTCGCAGGCAAGCCAGCAAAACTCTCTTTCTTTGGGTTAATGAAAAGAATATTTCTAAAATTCTCTAATGGTTTGAAGTTAGAAGGAAACTAGATCTTGCCTTTAGGACCAATAGTCTTGTTTGGAAAGACCGTGAAATTAAACACACCAGTGGAACCAACCTTACCGTTCCTGCTTATGGGCTCCTTCTGGTTTAAGGGGTCCTCATGCAACTTTGGCATTCAGCAACAAGGACAGTGAGAACGGAAGCTATTTTCATATTTGATTTTCTCCTTTAGGTCAGTCACGAGGGACACTTAAACCACTAGCTAGAGAAAAAGGATTCAGTCTGTGGCCTAAGAGCACTGTCAGATCGGAGTTAGACCTATGCAACAGCCCTATCAGCTACGTTGCTCTGTCAGCAGAGAGCTCTCAAGGCCTTGTCTTTCACCAGAACCCTTGCTTGGTGGGTAAAACCCCAAGTCTGGCTGCAGAGAGGACACTCACCATATCGGTGTATTCCCTGTGGGCCTGGGTAGCTCTCCTCAGCAAGTCTGCTTTCTCCTGGTCCTGAGAACACACAGATCTGTTTAAGTTTTTCTGCAGAGTAGAAAAATCTCCTTTTGGCTGTTCCTCTAGGATGGAGGGTATTTCTGCCTTGTGTATCTATACTAGACTCAGATTTACTAGATTTAATTTTTACATCATTTTGTTTGGCTGTGTTACTCCATTCAGAATGGGGTTCTCCATCCATCAGCAGCAGAACTCAGTTTGCTAAACAGAGTTTTAGAAGGGACATACTTCTTTTTGGGGGGGTTAGAAATATCCACATGTTGTTTCCCAGGCTTTCAATACATGTGAAAGGAAAGCCAAATGAAACCCAAGGTCTATAACTGTATACTCCAAGCTATATTTTAGCTCAGCTTCCTAGCAGATGCAGTTCTGTTTAGCTGAAACCAGCTGACAGGGGGTTAGCCAAATAAACAGCTTTCCTCTTTTTCTGGAGTGGAGTCCTCTTGCTCCACTCTTTGAGATCCTCACCGATTTGTCGGGGCTGTCCATTGATTGCACAAACTTAAGAGAGTCTACAGAAGTGGAGCGGATGGTGTCTGTGCGGCCCAGGCGGAACATCCTTAGCGACGCACTCTCATACGTGGCACAGGCGTGGCCATACATCCTGGAAGAGGGAGGAGAAAGTCACAGAAGTGAGTTTGCCCTGGGAGAAATGGCGTCTTGTGAAGCGGAGGAGCTGGGAGGAAGGGGAAGACTTTATGTCAATGAGTCCCACTGACAGCTGACCTCTGATGCCTCCTTGCTAGGATTGTACACACGAGGGGTAAATCTCTCCTGCTGCAGCTGCCACAAGTGAGATCTGCTGTTCAGCGTGCACGGGGAAGATGTGGGACTTGGAAGGCAGGCCCTAGCAGCCCCCCAGAGACTGGTCTGTGCCACCTTTATGAAGTTTACATGTTTGAGACTGATGGTGAAGAGGTTGAGAAGCTACCTAGTGGTGGTCTTACCTGTAGTATGCCAGCTGCAAGGCCAGCTGGATAAAAGCATCAGGACTTATCTTCTCTGACTTGGGGAAGGCTTTCCCAAATTGATGAAAAACCATGACTTTGACATCCAGGTCATCGACCATTCTGCAAAGAAAGAAAGAAGAAAAGTTCCTTTGTCTGTTGCTTGTTCTTGTATTGGAAAAGGTATGGATTTGCTTTCACAAGGCTCAGAGAACAGGCTATCTGGATCTGACCTACACAGGGACAGAGCTCCATCATTTGCTTGGGTGGACCACAGAGATGAGCTTTTTTTGGCCAATGCTGAAAATTTTCACCAGGTTAGATGGAGTTCTGTATTTGTTTACATGCCAGTACCCCTAGTTAGATCCAGTAAAGCCCTGCTCTTTTTCAGTAAATGGGATGGGCTGGTAATTACCCCTTTCTGGCACCTTTGAATTTATTCCTGGCAGGTGGCTTTAGTGTGCTCTTCAGCTGGGTTCAATGCTGTTGACCCAAGAAGTCACTGGGAAGACTCATTTAAACCACTGACATGATCCAGAGGGATACATGAATTACTCTCCCAGTCACTCACCAGACCTCTCCACTGCTTCATACTTACATGTTGAGGTTCTGCTTTGCCTTCTCTATGTCATTCTTGATTTCTGGGGTGATGTTAAACCGCAGCTTTTTGGGCATTGGCAAAGGAATCATGGGTGATCTTACCAGCTCGGGTTTCTTCCTACATAGAGAAATGATTATGTTTAACCAGATCTTTAACATGAGGCTCAGCTAAGCACACCAGAACCTGGGTAGAAATGCACAGATCTTCCCTAACACCTTGTGACACTAGTTACAGGCTGAAAAATTCTTCACAGTGCCATTACAGTGTTTTTTTGAAGGGCACGAATAAAATGTCTTCTGTGCCTTCTGCCCAAAACAAACAGCTCTTCCAGGCCAAAGTCCTGTTAACTCTGAACAGTGTAATTTCCTGAGAATGGAAGCAATAGCAAAACTTCTCAGAGTAGCTTGGCCACTCAGTTCTTATCACTAATACAAGAACTGCAATACCTCATTAGCACAACACTATCCTTCCTCCAGAACAAATTCCTAGGGGGTGAGCTGGGAAGAGGCATGTTCTTGGAGAGCAAGTGGTTTAAAACCTCCCTCCAATGCTAAAGAAAAGTAGAGGAGGCAGGACTCACGTGTACTCCACGATGTGATCCAGAAGAGCAACAATAGGTGGGCCTTCTGAGGGAGCATGCTCATACACAAGACCACAGGAGCCATCTTCAGCAATGATGAACTGTGAGAGAGGCAGGAGAGGACAGACATAAGTGTGTGAAGCAGGAGCTATCCAGAGAGATCTCCCTATCAGCTCTGCATCAGAACGGGGAGTGATCCTGTCCTTGCACACTGGAAAGGTAATGCAAAGGTTTTATTTAGCAGAACACCAACGGAAGCCTTTCAGCAGGCATAGAAGATCTGATAGCACTGTTACAGCTCTGTAAAATCACCTGGATAAGGGTGTGCCCTTAGATACACTGTTGTGCTCAGTGTCCCCGCAATACAGAGTGGTTCAATGGTTCTGATTTACTTAGATGCACATGTAATACAGGAATCATATCACTGTGCGCCTGCTTTCCCTTACTTCTTAATTAGTGGGAACATCTAAGCTTTATCCCATCAATGAAGAGTTCCATACAGGAACAAAATAACCGAAAACATTATGAAGGTTCAGCAGATATGAGAAAAATCTTTTAAAGCACCATTGCTACTATCCACAAGCCAGGCTATACCAACTAATGAAGGAGAAGCTCAAACAGTGGCTGCTGTTGAAAGTTCTTGACATGATTGAACAGAGAAGAGATCAGAGGGATGCTGTGGGATGGCAGCTTATGTTTGAAAAAAACCAAAACAAAACCACCATAGGGCAGCTTCTGGCAGAAACAGGAAAAGTGACAAGCCTAGAGGAGATACAAGGAACAGACCTCCCTGTGGCTGGGCTGCCTCCAAGCAGATGAGGCATTGTTCACCACAGGCAGAAAACTGATTTACAAGGAACACAAATAACTGCTACGCTGAATAAGCGTGGGCAGAGACAGTAAAAGAAATGAAAGTCCCTGAGGCAGGAATGAATGCTTGTGGTGGCTGCAAGGGAAACCGTATGATCTCACGCTGTCAGCCACCACGCCTCGTCTCCTCTATTTCTCCGCTCTCTTGATAGGAGGAAAACTTTCCTGCAAAAGTTTGCTAGATTTCTTGGACCTTTGTAGTTTCACAAAAAAGCATCTCCTCTAGACCCAAGTCTTCAGCATCTTTAGAGCATCAGCACTTACTTGAAGGGTTTTGTCAAACCATCGGTTCCCACTGTTCCAGCGGCTGCCTCCGCCGTGCAGCATCTGAGCGGCCACGCGGCTCTTGTAGATGTCCTCAGACACCCGTGGCATAGGTGCATCAAGGCAGACAGTGCAAATGCTCTTCTCGATTGTACGCACAGATTCCTTGTTTGTCTTATCTGGGAGAGAAATGAACAGCAAGTAAGGAAGGGGAGTTGAAAAACTTGCATTTTAATTAGACTGAAATCTGAAAGAGCAGGTTTGAAGGACCTGGTGTGCTGGCTTCCCATTGTACCTCCATGCAATACTGGTCATCTAGGGGTGTATATAGTTACTAAAATTGTAGCCAGCTGGGTTGTTACAGATGTGAGCATGTTGCATTCACCCTCTTTTTTTCATGTTTCTCACATCTCACTCATTTGCAAGGCAACAAACTAGGATTTCAGTGTTTCTAACAAACCAAGCTTCAGACCTTCACCCATGCACCTTCCAAAACAAAAAGAACAATACTTTGCAGTGAAATCAAGTTGCTTCTTTGAGGTGGAAAGCTCATGTTATCTGTCCAGAACAAGCTTCCAAAGGAAAGAACTGAGGAAAGCACGGCGGTGAGGTTAGTAGTTCCAATGTTTGTGGTGTTCGTTAGCACTTGCGTGTTAGGGGCTCTACAGACCTTTCAGAAGGTTGTTGTAGGCTTTTGCCCAGCTGTTTCGGTGGTTGGTGGTGAGGATCCCAATAGGTTCTTTGTTTGTTTGGAGGGAAGTGTTCCATATCTTCTCCAGCTGAGTGAAGAGCTGGTCAGTAGTAAGGGGACTTCCGTCACTGTTGTAAACATCCAGCTCAAAGAACTGAAGGTGAAAAGAATGAGCAAGGACAGAGACAGAACATGAGAGATCTTTATTGTGCAGCCCTAGAAACAGGGAACAGCCGCTTTGAGAAGGTGAGACCTGACCTAAGAACTCTGCTTGTAAGGAGACCTTTGAGAGACTTTCAGAATTAAGAGACCGAAGTCCAACTTCCCTTGCAGGGCATAAATACAGTCCAGGGTTAAGAAGCTCAGAAACCATGGTAATGAGGGCCAAAACACGTGAATTCCTATTTCTGAGACACAGCTGTGGTGGTAGTGTTTGTTATCCAGTTTCCACTTGCAATTTCCAATTCCAGATGTGATCTCTGGACTTTGAGAGACAGGAATTGCAGGGACAAGAAACAGGAAGGGAGCATTTTTCTGCCTCATAGTCTGCTGCTCACACACAGCAATGGAGCTGTTGGCCAGCTAAGGCCAAAGGGGATAAGGGAGCAGAACGAATCCCTGGTGAGGGAGCCTTGTGGGCAGAGACTTTCTGTTGTTCCCTTTCCTCGGACCACAGCTAGCTGAAAGGGACACTGGGATCTGAACAAACCTCAAAAGCTCAGCTCAGCCATACCTGGAAGTTGTGAACCACTGTGATGTGTCTGGACTGCTTCTTGCCTTTGGCATAGTTGACAATGGAGTCCCGCTTGGGCCCCGGAATGCGGCAGGAGGAGAGGATCTGGTAGTACTGGTTCATGCAGAGGGGCTTCCCACCCATGTACTCCACTGGAAGGGTCTCACTGGAGACACAGCAAGGTAAGGAGGAGGGAGGAGAGAAAAATGAATGGGTGAGGCAGCCTGCACTCCCCACACCAGACAGGCACGGGCTCAGCCGTGCAGCTGCTGTCACTCACTCCAGCAAGACATAAAAGTGTTGCTGGTACAAAAAAGGGGCCATCCTTCCCCATTCCCATCAGCTTTCTTAGTAGGGGCTACAAAAAACATCTGTTTGCTGGCCTTTCATTTGGCAAAGGGAAAAACACTGTCCTCTGTAACACCAGAGAAATAGATCTCTGGACTTACTACATATCTTAGCATGCGCCACGCTGTCTGCAGAGCAGAATCCAGGGCACAATATACTGGGAGATGTTTTGTTTTCTGTACAACGGTAGAAAAGGTGTTTTGGCTATAATTTTGAGTGGTGAGTGTCTGATGTGCTATCTATGACTCGTGAACTAGACCGGGACTCAATCAGTTGAGCAGTCACATTCTGACTACCCTTCTCACAGCTGGCCCTGAGCCTTGTCTGAATTGGGATGTAAAGGTGTGATGTTGGTAAACACATTTTTTGGAACATAAGTAAGGCAGGTTCAGCAGAGGTTTGTTGGTGATCAGAAGAAAAAGGGTAAGGAGCAACAAGTTTCTCTAGAGCTCATCCTGTCTAGCTGGGAGATGAGAAACACCAGAAACCCAAAATGAGAGAAACCAATTCCTGCTGTCTGAGCTGTAACTTGTTCTGTGGGTAAACAAAAGTATGTAGCTCCACAGGACTGTCAGTCAGGCTCACTCCCTCTAAGCATGTACATATGCCAATGAAAGTATTAGGGTAAACAAAGAACATGAAGCAAGTAAATTTGTTTTTCTAGTGGTGGTGACCTTGGCAGTGAGCAGTGATGTTGATTACAATACCTCTTTTCAAATATGTGCTGTCTTCTCTTGCCTTTCTATTTGGAAGGGAGAGTTACTGACTAGGCTCAGCGTCTCTATGACAGTAAAGAACATGTCAGAAGTCAGGAGGGTTGTGAACTCACTTGTCAATCATGGTCTTGAAATCTAGGATGCCCTCGATCAGCTTGGCAGCAAACCTGGAAAAATATTAAGTGTAACAAGTTGAGATGCGAACACAGAACATCTGGGGCTGAGGAACTAGCTGAGGGCTGGCAGAGCTTCTCGCTGCTCCTTACAAAGTTCAGCCTTTCTGCCAAGCCCCTATTGTGCCCATCTCTGGTTAGCTGATACAGCCACTCTGGGGCTGTGATTTGAAACTGCTGGATGGTCCTACCATGTAGCGCTTTCTTTTTTTATGTATCTTACTGTATAATCAAGGAACTCTGGACAACTTTCAAGAAAGCAGCGTTTGGTCCAGATGCATAAATGACTCTCTAACAGCAGCATTTTTTACTGATGTGTTCTGATTTTATCACATCCTACTTCTGAGTCTTAGCATTAAAACAGCACCAAGAAAAGGGGATTTCTGCCCTTCCAGGGCCAGGGGCCACTTCTGAGCTTCAAGCCAAGATGCAGCTGTATCTCCCTGCATCCAAGACTCACCACTGCTGACTTAGTTCTCACCCGATGTATGTTCTGCTGCTAACGCAACTCTTAACAGCATGCCTCTGGCACTGAGGCATCTGAAACAAATGCACATGTGCCACATGCTGACTGACGCTGAGGTGTTGTGTTTACCAGGATCAACACAAACACTGCCAATGCCAACTCCCAGCAGGGAGGGGGGCTGTGACAAGCCACATCAAACTGCTTAGCTGGGAATGACAGGTTGGCCTACTCTGACCTGGGAGCTTCTCACCCAAGCAAGGGAGGAAGGAGGCAGAAGGTCACTGTGACAAGAGGTTGCAGTCAGCTGAGCTTCAAAGGCTTTAAAGTGGTGAGAGCATTTGGCATTTGCCAGCAGTGTCATCTAGGTTTGCTCAGCCTCCCCATCCCTAGTGAAGATCAAAGGACGTAACTCCAGGAACCTAAGGGCTGCTGAACAAAGAAGACATCCTGCAAAGTAGTTTTCAGTGAAAATTTCCCAGCCTTATTGCAAAACCTGAGGAAGCAAAACAGTTGGGACACAACAGTGAGAGCGCCTTTGTTCCTTTCCAGAGAGCAAACAGCTGTGGAGCAGAGTTAGGGCTTAAGGGGGAGACAAGGGAGAGAGGTCAGTGATTTGTTTTCAGTCAGCACTGTTGCCAGATTAAGGAATGAAGAACTCCAATTTCTAAACTCGCCCTCTGCTTGCTGAAGCTTTAGTCTCAAGCCATGCTGTCAAACTTCTTCCTGCAACCACAAACTATATAAACATAGATATAGATAGTATTTTACATGGGAGCCCAGATTTTTATGCAGCTACTCAATTCCACTGGTTGGAGTACTGGTAGTGCTCCAGATCTTATCTTCTATTTGGATAACTTAAGAGTGAATAATATGAGAGAGCGCTTCCAAAGACTTTGTCTAGTCTTGTGCTGTCCCTGTGAAGCTCACCCTCTGCACCTCTGCTCAGGTGTATCCAAGGGAGTGGGAGGGACAGTTTGTTCTTGGCCTTGCTGCTTTCCTGGCTGGTACTTTTGATATGCCAGAGCTGTAATGACTGGCAACTGTGGCAAAGGTAACTGTATAAAGGTCAATGCCAAAGTTTTGCAGGTGGATTTAACAAACTCGTGGTGGTTAAAAATTAAAGGGAGATCACAGGGAAGAGAGGATATGGCAGGGTTTGATTGCAGAGAAAAGCTCAGAGCGCAGAGGCTGGTCACTGTTAAGTTTCCCAAACCATAAATTACAAGTGAAACGACACAATAGGGGACAGTCCCCTGCAGGAACAGACCAAGGGATGGTCCCTGCAGTGGCTTCCCCATCCCTATAAATCAGCAAATTCCAAAGGTGTTTCTGGTTGTTTTCCCTTACATGCCTGAGCTATTTTCTATGCCTCTCTTAACATCACACACACTCTTAATGCCTCTTACTCTTGAGATATATCCTCAAAATGCCTCCAGCCAGTGATTTGGCCATCTTGCAGTGAAGATCTGTGCTAGAACAAAGACCAAAACTTAGAGGTTTTTTTTAGTCCCTGTTTAGTACCTGAACCACTGGACTCTTTGGTTTTCCCCCTTGATGAAATATTTAGTCTAGTGCAACCTTACAGCCTGGCAGCCTTTCCTAATCTGTACAGCCCTCTTGCACAGCACAGACAGCTATCAAACTTGAGGACCACATGATAATTACTTCCTTTCCAATCAGCCTGAACACCCTCCTCCCTGTTCAGCAGATGGCTCATCCCATCTGAAACCTAGGGAAAGGTACAAAAGGATTTTACCTGAGCTGACCTTGTCGATCCAGAAAAT